>NC_140618.1:36608094-36710594 GCF_057382275.1 Copadichromis virginalis
TTAGAACGAGCGACATATCCTCAACAGGAGAGAGGAGGAAGGCTATTTGAGCTAACCTGAAGATCTCGATGGTGCTCCACAGGTAGAAGACGAAGAAGACAACGGGCTTGTTCTGCATCTCGTCGAGGCTGCCAAAGACGACGAACAAAATAACATTCCTCCCCGCAACCTGCAGGCACAATTAAAGGCCAGATAAAGCTGACTGTCATAAAAGCACAGGCCTGCAGACTGGAGCTCTGTGTTAGAGCTCTTTAGTTTTACTATTTTACTTTAAGGTATATGATAAATTATTAAATAAATAAATCATTCTGTGGTGCCATGAGACTCTCTAGGTAAAATAAATTGCACATGTGATGCGTGTGAATACTGACTACCTGCCATTTTCAATAATGTTGTCCACATGTGCATGAGCTTTCAATTTTGTAGTTAAGATGAATAAAAAATAAATAAAACACTAACAGGCGGCAAAATGTGTCGCTGGATGTTACCTGTATCATAGCGGGAAAAGCTCCAGTTTTAACCAGACCCAACAAAGGATTAATGACCTCGAGCACGGCCATCATCTGACAGAAATACATGATATCAGCTGTGGTGTGGAAGGTATCATAGAACGAGTCTGTGTGGGGCGAGAGAGAAACAAAAACAGGACATGATTAAGCGAGCACGCTGCCCGAGCCACTATCCATAACCATGATCATTTGCAAAACAAATCCTTGCTGTGTAGTTGTGTTCCTGTTTCAATTCAAATGAGCTTATCTGTGAATAGCTCCTCACAAACAAAACCACAGACCTCTCTCCCTGCAGTCTCTGGACCCCCTGTCTGTTTTATTTTCCTGTCGATTGTGTTTGTTTCTTTTCAGTTTACACACAAACACATGCACACACGCACACAGTCACCATAAACTATTTCACCTGGTTTGGTGTAAATGAAAGTGACAGCAGGTGCAGTGTAGAGGTTGGTCTACAGCACAGTCTCAAGAGTATGGAAGACATAACAGGAGATGGAGTGTTACATAAAAAGAGCTGGGTGGGGAAGTCTAGCTTCTGCAGGCCACTGGTGCGAATGTTTCTGACCAAACAATCAGAAATAGACTTCATGCGGGAGGCCTGAGGACCTAATGTCCTTCAGTGCTCACAGCCCAGTACCATGCGGCTTGAATGGTTTACAATACCTAACTGATATCCCAGAAGTTTAACTGACTTCATATTATACTTGTTAAGGAAAATGTTATAAAACACTTCTTCAGTAAAGACTCAGAGAAGAGAAACACACAGAACTTCTTGCTAGCAAGGGCAGCCTCCAGACTGAGACTCGTGCTAAGAAACTGCCCCGGTCTTTATTTATACTTCAGTGGGTGCTTGTGTGTGTGTGTGTGTGTGTGTGTGTGTGTGTGTGGGGGGGGGGGGGGGGGGGGGTCAGAGTGTGACCCCATAAAGACTTCCCTAAACCTGCTGGTCTCGAAGTCCAGCAGTTCATCAAACCAAAAAGCACTTAGACTAAAACAGATATAGCTACGTTAATCCTACCGTAAAACAATAAGACAAGGTACGACCTCTCTCATGCTCCCAGGATGTGGGTGTGCACATCAAGCCTTTTGTAGCCTGCTAGAGATCACACATCCTGTCACTACACAATTGATTATATGCCTCTAAGTATACATGGTTGAATATTTCCTAATACAAATAACTACATGCAGTATTCTACCATATGCAAACTTATATCACTAAAAGATTATACTGACTACTAAATACAATTTTCCATTGACAATACTGAGTGCTCACTTCACTTTTTGAGCAGTGTATTATGCTGCAGGCCAAAAGGTCCAACGTTTCTAAGAGGTGAAGAAGAGCTGTTGGCTCTTCTGGCGTATTTAAGGTTAAATTAATCCACAAAAGAACCTCAAGATGAATGAGATGGTTTGAAGTTCAGCACTTTGGCTAGACAAACATGGCAGAGACAGACTAACTGGATTGAATGTGTACTCTGTGATAATACAATGGTAGTAAACATCTGGCATCGCTCACTAACTAACCATTATAACATACAGTGGGGCAAAAAAGTATTTAGTCAGCCACCGATTGTGCAAGTTCCCCCACTTAAAATGATGACAGAAGTCAGTAATTTGCACCAGAGGTACACTTCAACTGTGAGAGACAGAATGTGAAAGAAAAATCCATGAATTCACATGGTAGGATTTGTAAAGAATTTATTCGTAAATTAGGGTGGAAAATAAGTATTTGGTCACCTCAAACAAGGAAAATCTCTGGCTCTCACAGACCTGTAACGTCTTCTGTAAGAAGCTTTTCTGTCCCCCACTCGTTACCTGTATGAATGGCACCTGTTTGAACTCATCTGTATAAAAGACACCTGTCCACAGCCTCAAACAGTCAGACTCCAAACTCCGCCATGGCCAAGACCAAAGAGCTTTCGAAGGACACCAGGAAAAGTATTGTAGACCTGCACCAGACTGGGAAGAGTGAATCTACAATAGGCAAGCAGCTTGGTGTGAAAAAAATCAACTGTGGGAGCAATCATCAGAAAATGGAAGACATACAAGACCACTGATAATCTCCCTCGATCTGGGGCTCCACGCAAGATCTCATCCCGTGGGGTCAAAATGATCATGAGAACGGTGAGCAAAGATCCCAGAACCACACGGGGGGACATGGTGAATGACCTGCAGAGAGCTGGGACCAAAGTAACAAAGGTCACCATCAGTAACACACTACAACGGCAGGGAATCAAATCCCGCAGTGCCAGACGTGTTCCGCTGCTGAAGCCAGTGCATGTCCAGGCCCGTCTGAAGTTTGCCAGAGAGCACATGGATGATACAGCAGAGGATTGGGAGAATGTCATGTGGTCAGATGAAACCAAAGTAGAACTTTTTGGTATAAACTCAACTCGTCGTGTTTGGAGGAAGAAGAATACTGAGTTGCATCCCAAGAACACCATACCTACTGTGAAGCATGGGGGTGGAAACATCATGCTATGGGGCTGTTTTTCTGCCAAGGGGACAGGACGACTGATCTGTGTTAAGGACAGAATGAATGGGACCATGTATCGTGAGATTTTGAGCCAAAACCTCCTTCCATCAGTGAGAACTTTGAAGATGAGACGAGGCTGGGTCTTCCAACATGACAATGATCCAAAACACACCGCCCGGGCAACAAAGGAGTGGCTCCGTAAGAAGCATTTGAAAGTCCTGGAGTGGCCTAGCCAGTCTCCAGACCTCAACCCCATAGAAAATCTGTGGCGGGAGTTGAAAGTCCGTGTTGCTCGGCGAAGGCCCCAAAACATCACTGCTCTCGAGAAGATCTGCATGGAGGAATGGGCCAAAATACCAGCTACTGTGTGTGCAAACCTGGTAAAGACCTATAGTAAACGTTTGACCTCTGTTATTGCCAACAAAGGCTATGTTACAAAGTATTGAGTTGTATTTTTGTTATTGACCAAATACTTATTTTCCACCCTAATTTACGAATAAATTCTTTACAAATCCTACCATGTGGATTCATGGATTTTTCTTTCACATTCTGTCTCTCACAGTTGAAGTGTACCTCTGGTGCAAATTACTGACCTCTGTCATCATTTTAAGTGGGGGAACTTGCACAATCGGTGGCTGACTAAATACTTTTTTGCCCCACTGTATATACATACATATATATATATATATATATATATATATATATATATATATATATATATATATATATATATATATATATATATATATATATATATACACATATATATATACACATATACACATACACACATATACACACACATATACATATATATACACACACATATACATATATATACACGCCCATCGCTGGCATGATCTGGCTGCGCTTTACCAAACCCGACCTCAGAAGGCCCATTAAGATTTCTCTAAGATTTCCGTCGATCGGCGGTAGCTCGTTAACGGAGATTTGCCGTGTTGTGGCGTTAAGGTCATTTCAACGAGATTAACCTGAAAGCACTAGTGGGAACACAACGAATATGACTGCACATTTACGCCGACATCATCCTAGTGCAAAGACAAGTGGAAGCAGAAAAAAAACAAGCAAGCATGCTACTAACTTTAGCCGAGTCATTTAGACAGCTGTTTAATATGCTGCTGAGAATATAGCCCAGAAGAAGCGGATAGTATAGCTTTTATTTTGGAAAGAGACATTTCTCTGTAATAAACTCTCTTTTCCAAAGATGAGTGATTCCTCAATAAGATACAGGGCTCGCAATATCGCTAGCCCGACGTCCCGGGGCTAGCGATTTTTTTCAGTCGGGCTACCAAAATCTATCTCTTCCCTGCCCGTCGGGCTTTTGTAGGAAGGAAAAATATATGTCAATGCTTTTGCATTCTTTCAGAAATGTAGCTGGGTAATTATGTCATTGGCATCGGTGAGCCACTGTCAATATGTGACATATTGCAATCGCGTTTGAATTTGCGCTTGTTTTTTTGCTTTCACTTTGCAATCGCGCGAACTGTGTATAGAGAGCGACAGCACTGATCTGTGAGTGATGATAATTTGTGCACCAATTCCTCTGACATCGTCTTATTAATTGTTAGCTTACTATGCAAACATGACAAGTGAAATCTCCCGCAGCAAGCTTAAACATGTGAGAGGTTGATCGCGCAGAGAATCGCTGAGCTTATGTGAGTGTGTGTAAAAGCAGCAGGATATATATTTGACTACGATGACCTGGATGACTGAGAACCTTCACAGACAGATATATATTTTAGTTCTGCTGAGCCAAATAAGACAGGTCAGGGTGAAGAAGTGACAGCCAAATAAAAGCTTACCACAAAACGGAGAAGTTATGACAAATCAGACTATAAGGCAAAAAGAAAGTGCAGCTTTATGGTTTCATGGACAAAATAATTTCTGTGGCTGCAATATGACGAGCTAAATAACCAGGGCTGCACATAAGTGGTCCGCAGGTGCGCATTCGCTGTCAAAATAAAAAACACGCACAAGGGTTAGGGTTAAATTTAAAAACTGTACTTTTGAGTTAAAATATATATTTATAATTTTAATAAATGACAAATTAAAAAGGCATGAACATTTTTTGTATCGAAAAAATATCGAACCGTGACACCAAAGTATCGAACCGAACCGTGAATTTTGTGTATCGTTGCACCCCTAATATATATATATATATATATATATATATATACACACACATACTAGGGATTGGTATCAAGAGTAATTAAATTCCTTAAAATTCCCTTAAAATAGTCCGTTTTGCCTTTGTCTATGGGTCACACTTATTGTTTGCACTTGCTGAAATCAACTGATTTTGGTACCTGTGTCAGAGAAGGAAAATAGTGGCACAGTCTACAGCATGGATATAGGCATTTTATTTATATTCTATTCTATTCTATACACAAAAAGACCAGAGCGCGATGCTAAAGTGCAAATTGCATGCAGGACAGAAACAACAGCATTATGCTGGTAGCACAACTTTGGCTCTTTGTAAGCACTTGCACAGACAGCATGCTAATGCTAAGCTAGCCAAGAACCCAGGGTAAAAACTGAGTGAATGCTCACACCAGCCCGGCAGCCAGACCCTAAACTTCAACAGGTAACAAACCGATGAGCAGCCAGGCTTTGTTTCTACCTGTTCATTGTTCTACAGTAGAATCACCATGGCGATCGATTTAAAGTCTCTTTGCGATGGTTTTCATCTTTGCTTTGTGTTCATACCTAAATACTAAGTGAAAGATCCTGTGTGTCCTGATTAGGATAGGGATTTGTGTTGGTGCATGGGACTGTAGCCTATAGGCTTATATTGTTAAATTGTAATGATGAGACAATGTGTTTAAAGTCATTTTATAGAGAAACAGGAAAATAATAAAATGAGTAGTAAAACAAATTAGTTTTCCCCCTTGGGAGTAATTAAGTAAAGTACTGCATTACTTTTAAGAAAAGTGTGTAATACATTACTTTTTTGAATAACGACCCCAAAAAGGCATTTCCAAAAAAATGCCTGCCTTTCCATGCTTCAAGACATTTGTTTTCTCTTTACAAACCTTGACCAAGAATGAAGAGGCGGACAGTCATGTTGACAAAGACCCAGGAGTATCCCAGGAACTGCACGAGGTTGTACATGAACAAGTAGCTTTTCTTCAGACCCAGGTATGCTGTGGAAACAAGAGAGAAAATGACTAAAATCAACTAATCTGCAGAATTTAATCTAAAGGACAGCAAACACAGGTGATATAGGATATCTGAGTTTCAGGTTGTTTGAAGGTGAAGAACTCTGTGAAACTCACGGTCATTACGAACTCTTGACTCCACACTTATCTTGTTTAGCTTCTCCTCCTAAAAGAACAACAAATGAATTACAATTAGTCACATTTCTCATCAGTTCCAAAGCAGCTAGGTGATGAATTTAGTACGTTGAAAAGAAATTTATTTATTTTTTATTGGGAATGCAAAAAGTTATTGTGGCTCTGTAATTGATAGCTGTAGTACATGTTGATGGTGTGAATGTCCCAGAGAGTTCAAAACACGACTCCCTTAATTATAAAACACTTTTACAGATAAACACATTTCACTGGATAATCATATTAAATTTTAGCAGCATGTCCAGAACAACTGATTTAGTCTTTCAGCAGTCTTAATAGCCAAGTAGGAAGGAGCATTGACATGAAGTTTACGTTCAAATTACACATGTGCAAAGCTGAACCTTGCCAGATCACAATAAGTTATGTAATATTATGTGAGTTGGCTCTTGCATGCCTAACTTTGAAAAGGACCTGCCATAAAATGTAAAATGTCCCCCAAACAAAAATATTTTAATCCCCAAAACCTGTTTGCAACTACAAAGACTACATTTTCTAGTCCTTTGACTTCCCATCAGACACAGTGTTCATGTTAGCAACCAAAAGTCTTTTCTGTGGTACACATTTTACTCTCAGTCCTCAGGGTGAGTGGAATCATTGTCGTTTTGCCTTAGCCTGAAGCTCCATCTCAGCGTCCGACTCATCCAGCCATCGGTCGAAGTCTGGGGCCAGAAACAGAGGCTTTTTCTCCTGCAGCGTCAGCCGGTCCCACCAGCGCTCCTCCTTCTTCTTGATTTTGATGTCAACCTGACGCTCAGTGGATTTGTGCTTGATCTGGAAACAGAGTATTAAATCGAGCCTAAATAACATGACATTTTGTTTAACCTGTGTGTGTGTTGAAATAAAACCTACAGCTATTTGTTGGAAATTAAGTCAGTTTTTCAGTTAGTGTCCATGTCAAATTCACTCACACTAAAACTGGAGAATGACAGGAACATTATTAGCACAATGTCATAACCTTAGCAGGAAAAAACACCCCAATCAATTCTTGAAAACTTTCAAAAATGAGACAGCAGTACCTCGGGTCTAACAGGTTCCAGGAACTCCAACTTGAACTCGTATTCATTATCTCCCTTAGCTCCATGACCCTGTGCTGTGGTACAAGGTTTTTTTAAACAGTAAAGTAAGCAAAGTGAGTACAAATTTTATTTGTAGAGAACCTTTCACTAAAAAAATGCTAAAGCATTAAGACAAAAAGACAAAACTGTCTAAGTATATTGTGGTTATGCATCATTCTGTAGTTCATTCTTATTTAATCTTCATTTTCTTGTTCTTAAATGCACAAAAATGAAGTACCAACCTCTGAACTGAAGTGTGTTGTGTTCTTGCAGGTTGATATTGACATTCTGAAAAACACAAAAGCCGCCATCACAACCCGAAAGTGGACAAACCATTGAGGTAGAAATGATACATTAGGTACGGTGATATTCTCTGTTGAAAGAAAAAAGAATCCTCATATAGCCCACAACACAAATTTATAACAATACTTCAAATACTTCGCTCACACTACGATATTATTGTAATTTTTAACATTCTGTGATGCAAAAGTATTGCAAAACATTAACGTCATCATTTTTTTCCAACTTCAAATGATGTCCTCAAAGTTAAAACTTTGTCAATATCTGTTTTCAGTTCTTGTCACTAAAACATTCCATAAATGTTTCCATTAGATGGAGTCAGTCTGATGTTAGTGTGTGATTTAATGGGGTCCAGATGGTAAATACACGCAGTCTGTTTCAGAAATTAAATGTGATAGATCAGTGAAAACCACATATCTGTTGACTCATTCAGACTGACGAAAACATGCTGGCAGTTGATCTGCATTTACAAATCGGCCAAATAAATGTTTGCAAACCTTTGACGATCGATCTGAGGCTACGTTCACACTGCAGGTCTTAATGCTTAATTCCGATTTTTTGATCAAATCCGATTTTTTTGTCTGCTCGTTCACACTACAAATAAAATGCGACAGCAAACACGCTCTAGTGTGAACGCTCAAAGCGGCCCGCATGCGCAAAAGAAGATGTCACACACAATGCGCTCTGTTTAGACCCAGAGCAAACAATATTGTTTGACTGATGACCGTTAATATAAAGACTTCGGACTTCACGTTTCCCAATTTTTGCTTTAAGTTATTTTGTTATTTACATAATAATGTAAATAACCTAATAATTATCCTTATTGCTGTTTTAGAGAGGAGCGGTGCTTCAAAGGATAGTTGCAGATTTCTGTCAGAATCTGCAGATTATGCAGTACAAATAAAATGTTAACGTTTCTCCAACGTTGTCTTCCCAGCAGTTTCACTGGATGGCCAGGAAGCTTTCGCGATGTCTTATCGGGCGCTTCTCCGGCGCTGATAATTGGCATGTGTCTTGTGTCAGTGACGTAAAAGACAGATTTAATGCGACTTGACCGTTCATACAGCAGTCGCTTTCTGAAACATCGGATATGTATCGGATTCAGTACCACATACAAAAGTGACCCAGATCGGATTTGAAAATATCGGATTTGTGCCGTTCACACTGTCACACCATGATCGGATATGGGTCTCATAGGGTAAAAAACAAAAATCGGATTTGATGCGCTTTCACCTGCAGTGTGAACGTAGCCTGAGAGTGACTTGAGTTAGTCCTAGTCAGGCTGCAAGTCTTTTCAGAAAGGTTGCCTCCTGTCAATTACCTTGCGACCAAAAGTGATTGTCAGTGTGCAACACATTCAATCTCTGGGTAACCATTTAGTCACCACAAACTGCACGGGAGGTAGCTTGGTCAAGCTAAGTATATCCAGTGTTGGGTGCTTTTTCTGCCGAGTCAATTTGCTTGGCTAACATTATTTCTGCATTTTTCTGCATTTTCCTTCAGCCCTGGAAAAGACCAGACTTTTCTACCTCCACTGACTCTTACTGAAGATCAAATATTCAAACTACAGGTTTGTTTTAAGGACGAGCAACATCAGACTTTCACAATACAGTCAGATCAGGTTATGATGAAGAGCTAAACATAGCAGTACAATACTATACACAAAACTATGTTGCAATATGTTTTTGTTGAAAGTGGTGCAAAGTTGTTGATTCAAGTTTACGGCCACTTTAGAGGTGGTAATGTTGTACTATTGAGTTTTACAGCAGTTATTCTGAGTTGCTTATACTCGTGTGTGTAGGACAGGTGGTGTTCTCTGAGACTGTTTGAGTTTCCCTTCATTCATTTCCCTTCATCCTAAGAGCCGAAACAAGATCCAGAACAACCATTAAACATCATGCATCTTTTATAAGACATTTGTGCAGCAGATGGAGGATGAAGTCGAAGAAGCTACTGTTATAAACTCAGCCCATTAGACTGGATCCTTGTTTAGACACACGTGTTTACACTGGACACACACTAAAGTTATTCAGCAAATAATTAAAATATAGGGAGCTGTAAGCAAATGATGAACCAAATAAAGGTATCAGTGATGTCATCCTCTCAGATGGGCCGCTACAGTCAAAAATAGATAGAAAAGCATCTTATCAGTTGTTATACGACTTCCAAGAAACAAACTACAAGAAAGCTTTAAGTTCTTTTAAAAGCCTGGTTTAAAACCTTTTATCTGATTGGCATCTTTTAACTTTACTTATATAGTTTATTCACATTTTGTTATAATGTCTGATTCTTAGGAGGAGCACTGTGAACTGCAGTGCTGCTGAAAGTTGCTTTGTAAGTAATTTTTGCATTGCCAAGCTTATAGCAAATGGCACGGCCATGCGGCTGACATAATAAGTGAAGCACATCTACAAAAACAAGGAAGTCAAACTTTAGCTGACGTGATCTATTTTTGATATCTCTGAGTACAGTGGATGGTTTCATATTCTTTTAATAGACAACAAAGTTCTACAAAAGAAAAAGAAAAGAAAAAGAAGCTTTCCTTTGATGCTTTTGCTAAAGAATTTGTTAGAGATTGAAACACGGTGGGATGTACAGAAAATAACATTTTCACAACTTAGTGTGGTTTAGTGATTTTAAGGTGTCTTTTGGTCATATTTGTAGAGAAACTGAATAATTTTTGTGTTTTAGACTGTCCAATGAAATCTTACTTTGTAGGTGAGGGGAATTCAAATAGATATCATTATTATTATTTCCTTATCATTCACAGCCATAATCGGTAACAAAGAAATATTAGTTCTCTGAAACTCGGCTTTGTTTAAGCAAACATTAGAGGTGGAAAACTGCAAAGAGAGAAGCTACAAAACAAGGAAGTAACTCTAAAACACCAAATTCAACTGTCACTCTGGAGTCATTTCACTCAGTTATCACTAATGCATTTACCTTCTTTACAGAAAACTTCCTTACATTTTAGACCCCATTAGTGCTGAAGGACCTTGAC
Organism: Copadichromis virginalis; assembly: GCF_057382275.1. Classification (NCBI taxonomy): domain Eukaryota; kingdom Metazoa; phylum Chordata; class Actinopteri; order Cichliformes; family Cichlidae; genus Copadichromis; species Copadichromis virginalis. The sequence goes on from NC_140618.1 coordinate 36,618,807, forward strand.
CTCGAGAAGTATTAATCTTGCTTAAAAAATAATTATGCGCTTTTTTTTCTGAACACAGGAGAAGCGTGTATGAATTCTTCTGGTTGTCTGCTTTGTCATGCCAGCTGAAGTAAGTATTATCAGTCAATAAATCCATTTTACAACTGTGACGGTAGCTACGGCATCAGCTAACAGCCAGGCTGGCTAGCTGTGACCGCGACAAAGTCCGCTGTAGTACAGCCACAGCGAAGAAAGCTCCCGTTAAGTAACAGCAACACCCAGACCAGCAAGAAAATAAAAGCAAATTTAAACGGCGAGCCCGTCGGAGTGGAGGTTGAAACATTATATATGGAGTCAATGAGCTGAAAGCTGTCAGGCGGATGTTGGGGACTGTCCTACCTTGACATCGCTCAGTTCCACTCGGAGGTAAATCTCTCCGTGCCGCTGAGCCCAGTAAACATGAGGAGTCAGGATTTGCATGTTCACGATGTTTTGTTCTTTCTGATATCTACATACCTACCCGGCGAAGAATCTTTTTCTCAAACTGATTAACTGAAACCTTCATCTGACAGCCCGGAGGATGGACAGATGATGCAGGGTACTTCCGGGGGGAGGTCGCTCTCGGATTTCAAAATAAGAATTTTGAAAGGGCCGCCTTCAGAATAAAAGTCACCCTAAAAAACAACGAATAAATAAACGGATGAGAATGAATGGGTGGATGGAATGAATGAATAACTCAATGAATCTTTCATACACGTGCCCAGCCAGTGCCACACACAAAGACATTTGGATCTTTCGGTAGTCGTTTCACATTGCTTTAGGTGTGTTTAACCTAACTTTGAATGATTTTTTAAAGTACTTTATCCAAGCCTTTTGCATTTTATATTACTCTGAATTTTAACCAGCTGAAGAAAAAAAGTATGACTTTATATAAGCATAAATGCAAACACCCATATAAAGAAGCCAGACTCTTTTACTCCCTGGCAGGAAAGTTGTGCTATAACTGAGACTGTTCCACAAGTGGCCACCCAGAGACTATAACAAGACCGCAAAAGACAGGTGATTAGATTTTCATATTCAACCATTATTAGAGCACTGCTTAAATTTTCCCACATTTCACTTCTTCTAGTTTAAAATGATCCAAACGTGAATAAGAGGGGTGCAGCTCCAGCATATTTCATAATCTGACAATTATTGTTAATCATGATATAACTTTTTTAAATGAACTTAAGGCTGCAGGATGACTCTTTCTGCAACTGTGAACAAGTTGATTGATGCAAAGAGCTCAGAAGCATCATGATTTGGGGAATCTTTTCTGTAGAAGAGGTTGGACTTGTTAAACCTTTTTTGCGCCACGGACCGGTTTATGCCCGACAATATTTTCACGGATAAATGCAACAAAATAAAACTAGTACCGGTACCAAAAAAAAAAAAAGAAGATTTATTCATAACACACGTGAAAAGACCCAGGAAAACCGAGTTAACGATAAAAACGATAACAAAATAACGCTGAAAACTGATAAAAACCCTGAAAACCATACATTTCACACCTGAGCCTCAACTCTCGCGGCCCGGTACCAAACGACTCACGGACAGGTACCGGTCCGAGGCCTGGGGGTTGGGGACCGCTGATTAAAGGACAGCAATGATGTTCATTATTTATAGAATAGAATAGAATAGAATAGAATACTTTTATTTGTCAATTTCTTCAAATGTACTTGCCATACAAAGGAATTGAAATTACGTTTCACACTGTCCCATGCGTAGACATTGACAACAATAAGGTGCAGATGCACAACAAAAACAGCCCTAACAATAAGGTAATAAATAGTAATATAATAATATAAATAAATATATAAATAATATAAATAGTGCTAAAAGAAATACTAAAAATATATAGCAGCAGGTGTGTGCAATTGCAATGCAGAGGTAGTTGTTTCCAGTCAGGAATGTTTTCCAGTTCTTGGGTCAGAGAGTGTTTCCTTGTTGGAGAGTGTGCGTGGGTGGGGGGGTGGGTGGTGGTGGTGGGGGGGGGGGGGGTAGAGTCCAATCTGTCTTCCTATACTTCTGCCAATCTGGTGATTCTACTGGCTGGCACCCGGGAGGGAAGAGAGTTCAGCAGTCTCACAGCCTGGTGGATGAAGCTGTTGGTGAGCCTGGTAGTGCGGGAGCGGAGACTTCTGTATCTCTTTCCAGAGGGCAGGAGGCTGAACAGACAGTGCGCGGGGTGGGTTGCATCGTTGACATCGTTGTTATTTATTTATTTATTTATGTTTTTTTGCCTGTTCCGTTTGGTTCTTTTGCCATCAGAATTATTGTCTAAAGGCGAAGAAAGATGCCCAACGGATTTACTTTACCAAATGGACCATCCCAACCTTGCCGTAATGGTCCATTTGTTTCACCTTTTATTGTTTATTTTATTTTATTTTCACTTGCTAAATACGGGACAGACTTGACTAGAGAATAGAAAGGGGAGAAAGAGGGAAAGAAAAACAGCGGGGAAGAGGGACGGGGATAAAGGGCAGAAAACAAAAACCAACAAAATAAGCAGACAAAAAATACAAATATCAATCACCTGGATCACCTGTTGAGAAAGAAAAAAGAGAAAACAAGCAGAAGGGAAAAAAAGAGCAACACAATAAACAACATCACGATGATCTATGGGAATATAACAGTAAATACTAAATATTAAACATTATTGTGCAGCATGTAAGATCGACAGCGCACAGTGTGCTTTGAGGTAGGAGCCAAAAAGGGTGTAGTTTGTGTGTGTGAGCACCCGTGTGTACACCTGTGAGCATGAGCGTGCTTGTTTTTAAAAGGTTCCTTCATGTAATGATCTGCTAGAGGGTGTGGGGAGCCACAGCCCCGCCCTCCAGGGCATGAAGCAGGTATGGAGGAGATCAAAACTCCAGACATCCAGAGGCCCTCAGAACACAAGAGACCAAGGAAGACCAACAGAGGGGCAGCCGCGCCACTGTCCCAGAAAGAGCTGAGGAGAGCCCCAGCTGAGGGGTCACTCATCAGCCGTGGAGCAGAAGTCAGGGGGGGTTGCAGTGACGTGCCCGTGAGCTCCGCCGGCAGCCAGCTGTGCCTGAGTGACCAAGCCCCAGGCCAAGAGGCTGAGGGCACCCCACCCCTGAAGTGGCCCGAGCGAACCCCAAGCTCCAGGCCCTGACAAGCAGCCACCAAGGAATGAGCCGGTGTGTACCTGGATGCGCACCCCGGACACAAAGAACCACCAACGCACCGATGTCTGAGGGCGTCTGCCACTGGCAGGGGGAGTGGTGGGGGGAGATAGCCTCCATACCTTGGAGGGCCTGAGATGTCCCTAGAGAGGTGGCGTCTGATACCCAACCTGACATATAGACACAGACATTCAGGCACACACAGATACAAACATCCATTCCCACCTTCATGCTCTCATATGCACTTACTCCACACTCAACCAACGTGGAGACAGACATAAAGAGACACGATCATACTCCCCAAGCGTACTCTACGAACCGGGTCTAGGTACCCTTGCCCCTGGAGGGGGGAACTGCACCCAGACCCAGGTAGTGTTACCCTTTTCCCTTGGGTGGAGAGAAGCAGACTGCCCCGACTCAGCAGCAGCAGGGAGGCAGGGACGGCCAGCTCCTCCTCACAAACCCCCCTCTCCAGCAGGTCGCAGAGAACGGGGGTGTGTGAAGACTCCAAACCTCCCTCCGCCCACTCATATGTAGTGTTGATGTATGTGTGTTCTAAGGTGCATTTAAAACCCAGGAGGGCATGGACCTACCTGCCAGAGAGCAGCAGGTAAGTGCATAGCCCCTCCTGATAGCCCTCAATGTATACGTGTATTTAAAATTGAGAGGTGGGCAACAATGCCAGGGGTGAGGTTGTACACCCTGATGGTCTTTTGGATTCCGTGTATCGTGCCCACCCCCAAGGTCCTATATGTATGTGTTATGAGAGTGTGAGTAATGTGAATGTCTAAGTTGTGGGATAAAATTGAGGCACAGGCAGCTAGCTGGGGACAGAGGGGGGGATGCCTCCCCTGCACCCTGGTGGCACACCTTTACCCCAAGGCCCTGCATGTGTGGGTGATTGTGGTGGAGCGGGAAGAGGGAGGCAGCTGGAGATGGGGAGGGAAGGAAGGGAGGGGCAAGTGACCCCTCCCTGGGGCCAGCTCCCCCACTGACCCCAGTAGGCACCCCCATACTCTGCAACCCGCCAGGGAAATGGGGCCCAGGCCCATCCGGACCGGGGCCCAGTTCAGCAGCGCCGCCTGGCCCCACAGAGCCCGGGACAGCCCACCCGACCCCACAGAGAAAACTGCACCCACACCATCATCCACTCATCTTCCAGACTACACAAGACAATAGACTTCCAGGCTGAGATCTTCCTCCACCTCTCCTATATCTCTCCCTCCTGCAGAGTGAGTTCCTGAAGAGAGGAGACCTCCTGTAAGATGTAATAATGTTCATTAGAAGCTCCTTCACCATCACACTGCCCATTCCCTGCCAGCAGCTTTCAGTCAAAATTTGCAATAAAGCTTTGACGCTGACAGCACTGAAATTATGATATTAATAATGCTGGCCCAGAGGTCTGATCTGAATGGAAGAACTCTAGAAATGGATTAAGGTGGAGGAATGGGAGTAGGGTGGTACATAAGCTGTGTCCCAGACAGAGGGAATCCTTTGAAGGATGTAGCCTAGAAAAGCGTGGCCTGTGTAGGACGCGTGAATGGATGCAGACACTGAATTAGGACACAGCTATCAAAACAGAGCAATGGGAGAGACTACTGACATCCTGCAGGTGCATATGTGCAAAATCCATTCCATGAAAACAGCCTCCACACTTCCTACTGTGCTTTGAAACTTATGGCCATTAATAATTTCATATTTTGCTACAGTGGTTACTGATCAACATTTTTAATCACTTCTTTTTATAATGTCCCATGTAAATTACAGCCTCACCCATGCCATGTTATGATGCTAAAATGTGACACTGTGTCAATAGAAAATTGTACTTAGTAGTCAGTATAAACTTTTAATGATATAAGTTTGCATATGATAGAATACTGCATGATGACCTTTTGATGACTTAGACTGTTTTTCACTACAAGACTTGTTCAGTTCTCTTTTATAAGTTTCTTGCCACAGCGATAATAAGAGCTGAACAAGCAGTTTCACTCCCTACCAGGAAGAGGAGAGCTGAACACTCTTATCTTCACTCCCTAATAAAAAGAGGGGCCGCTTCCTTCAGAATCTCACACACACACACATACACATCAACATTCCTCTGTCTACGAACAGGCGTATTCACTATTGTATTACCTTTGTATATAAATAAAGACCAGAACAGTGGTAGAGCGCGAATCCCTGAGCCCCCACTCTCGGGTGCGAGCGCTCTGTGACTGCCCTTGCAAGTAAAAACTGCAGCATGTGTGTCTCCACTCTCTGGCTCTCAGCTGAAGAAGTGTCTTTAGAATACATCTCTTGACACACTGAAATGTAAACAATTGCAAGCTGTTCTGTAAAGATGATCTCTTGATAGACATGATGAGAAACCTGATATTTTGATGCTTATAATCAGTGTTGGTCAAGTTACTTGAAAAAAGTAATCAGTAACTAATTACTGATTACTTCCCCCCGAAAGTAATCCCGTTACTTTACTGATTACTTATTTTCAAAAGTAATTAGTTACTTTAAAAACATGATTTACAACTTGAATAGGTGATAAAGTGATAGATCTTTCAGCCCAATTCTACTTTCTGCCTAATTCATCATATGAAATGTAATCAAATGGAAAGCAATTCTCTTTTTAAAATTTGTTTTATTAGTTTTAATCTTTTAACTTTATGCATCAAGCAAAAATTAAATTATATGCAACATTCTCTGATTGGAAGAAATTTGTTTAACATTTAAACCTATTTTCTGCACATTCCCACACATAAAATAAAATAGGTTTTTGTCTTTACACTCAGTCTTTCAAATAAATGCAAGTAAAACACAGCAGAAAATAAATAAAATCAAAGACTGGGGGTCCTGTTGCTCTATTTTCACCTGTATAGCAGGAGTGGGGCAGGCAGAGGTTTGCCCTAGTGCAGGTGTGCTGCAGCGGTCAGTGGAAGAATCTGCGAGTTTGTCTGTCAATTTCCCATTCCCTGGTAGCGCACTCGGTGCTTGCTCAGAAGTTATGGATTTTTCACTGTAAAAAGACGTTTTCTTCCCACGCAGTGAACAGCAGACGCTAATGTTTTTGTCACTTTTTACGGAATCAAACTCAAAGTAAGATCAGTACTTCCACGCTTTAAACGTTGCATGCTCATACTCTCTCCCACACTCGATATATTACCCATTGTTGATCTTCACACAGCTGTTGCCAGGAACGTTGCACTCGCTTATGTCATTGTCATGAGACACTCACAAAAAAATCACTGTTTTAGTAACGCATTAATGCAGCGCGCTTACGGGAAAGTAACGGTAATCTAATTACCTTTTTTGCAATAGTAATCCCTTACTTTACTCATTACTTGAAAAAAAGTAATCAGATTACGCATTATTGCCCATCCCTGCGTATAATAGATCACACAATTATGGGCACTAAGTTAGTGGCTCTTTTATCTACAAAACCATTATAACACAGTTATATAACAACAACCTTTTTTTTCTCTTACAGATCTAACTTTTTAGGTTTATCTACTGCCCTCCATGACTTGGTTCTGACCACATCAGTGTTAACAGGTGTAGCAGGGATCACACTGGGTGTTTGAGGCTTCTGCAACACAGGCACATTAGCAGGTTCATGCACTGGTGAACTTAAAGGAATCAGTGCACGCGATTACGTCTCACAGTCCCTTGTGGTAACTCCACTGTGTAAGATCGTGGCGTAGAGTGATTTTGGATAACAGTGCCTGCAGTTTTGACATCAGTCACCCAAACCTGCTCTCCTGGGGACAGTCTGCATAAAGGTCTTGCGCGGTAGCGCCTGTTGAAGTTTGCCATGTCCATCATCCTCTTCTCCCCTTCCTTTCGAGTGAGCAGTGCGCAGTGTAGGCTCCAGCTGCGATGGAAGTATCTGCAGTGTGGTTCGCAGACGTCTGCCCATTAAAAGCTCTGCGGGGCTGTATCCGAACTGCAGTGGTGTAGCTCTATAGGCAAGAAGAGCTAGATAAGGATCAGCTGCTTTTTTCAGAAGATTTTTTACAGTCTGCACAGCACGTTCTGCTTCTCCATTACTTTACAGAAACTTGGGGCTGCTTGTGATGTGTTTAAAGCCATACGCTGCTGCGAAGTCTGTAAAGATTTGACCTGAATACTGTGGCCCATTATCAGACATGAGGACCTCTGGGATGACATGACGGGCAAAGAAAGATTTCACGTGAGTAATGACATTGTTTGATTTTGTTCTGTTTAACAAAGAAATCTCAACAAATCTAGACTGATAGTCAACAGCGAGAAGGTAAATTTTCCACCAGGCGTGTGAAAGAAAGAAGAAAAGAAGAAAAAACCCGGACCGGGCCGCCTGGCCACCCTTTGTGCGGGTGTCCGCTCCCCAGGCTCCGAAAGCCTTGCCAGCCCTTGTGATCGGGTAGCACCGCCCACCAGGCGTGTGAAAGAAAGAAGAAAAGAAGAAGAACTCCGGACCGGGCCGCCTGGCCACCCTTTGTGCGGGTGTCCGCTCCCCAGGCTCGGAAAGCCTTGCCAGCCCTTGTGATCGGGTGGCACCGCCCACCAGGTGTGTGAAAGAAGGAAGAAAAAACCCGGACCGGCCCGCCTGGCCACCCTTTGTGGGGATATCCGCTCCCCAGGCTCCGAAAGCCTTGCCAGCACTTGTGATTGGGTGGCACCGCGCACCAGGCGTGTGAACGAAGGAAGAAAAAACCCGGACCTGGGGGTGTCCGCTCCCCAGGCTCAGAAAGCCTTGCCAGCCCTTGTGATCGGGTGGCACCGCCCACCAGGCGTGTGAAAGAAGGAAGAAAAAACCCGGACCGGGCCGCCTGGCCACCCTTTGTGCGGGTGTCTGCTCCCCAGGCTCCGAAAGCCCTGCCAGCCCTTGTGATCGGGTGGCACCGCCCACCAGGCGTGTGAAAGAAAGAAGAAAAGAAGAAAAAGCCCAGACTGGGCCACCTGGCCACCCTTTGTGCGGGTGTCCGATCCCCAGGCTCCGAAAGCCTTGCCAGCCCTTGTGATCGGGTGGCACCGCCCACCAGGCGTGTGAAAGAAGGAAGAAAAAACCCGGACCGGGCCGCCTGGCCACCCTTTGTGCGGGTGTCTGCTCACCAGGCTCCGAAAGCCCTGCCAGCCCTTGTGATCGGGTGGCACCGCCCACCAGGCGTGTGAAAGAAAGAAGAAAAGAAGAAAAAGCCCAGACTGGGCCACCTGGCCACCCTTTGTGCGGGTGTCCGATCCCCAGGCTCCGAAAGCCTTGCCAGCCCTTGTGATCGGGTGGCACCGCCCACCAGGCATGTGAAAGAAAGAAGGAAAGAAGAAAAAACCCAGACCGGGCCGCCTGGCCACCCTTTGTGCGGGTGTCCGCTCCCCAGGCTCCGAAAGCCTTGCCAGCCCTTGTGATCGGGTGGCACTGCCCACCAGGCGTGTGAAAGAAAGAAGAAAAGAAGAAAAAACCCGGACCGGGCCGCCTGGCCACCCTTTGTGCGGGTGTCCGCTCCCCAGGCTCCGAAAGCCTTGCCAGCCCTTGTGATCGGGTGACACCGCCCACCAGGCATGTGAAAGAAAGAAGAAAAGAAGAAAAAACCCGGACCGGGCCGCCTGGCCACCCTTTGTGCGGGTGTCCGCTCCCCAGGCTCCGAAAGCCTTGCCAGCCCTTGTGATCGGGTGGCACTGCCCACCAGGCGTGTGAAAGAAACAAGAAAAGAAGAAAAAACCCGGACTGGGCCGCCTGGCCACCCTTTGTGCGGGTGTCCGCTCCCCAGGCTCCGAAAGCCTTGCCAGCCCTTGTGATCGGGTGACACCGCCCACCAGGCATGTGAAAGAAAGAAGAAAAGAAGAAAAAACCCGGACCGGGCCGCCTGGCCACCCTTTGTGCGGGTGTCCGCTCCCCAGGCTCCGAAAGCCTTGCCAGCCCTTGTGATCGGGTGGCACCGCCCACCAGGTGTGTGAAAGAAGGAAGAAAAAACCCGGACCGGCCCGCCTGGCCACCCTTTGTGGGGATATCCGCTCCCCAGGCTCCGAAAGCCTTGCCAGCCCTTGTGATCGGGTGGCACCGCCCACCAGGCGTGTGAACGAAGGAAGAAAAAACCCGGACCGGGCCGCCTGGCCACCCTTTGTGCGGGTGTCCGCTCCCCAGGCTCCGAAAGCCTTGCCAGCCTTTGTGACCTGGTGGCACCGCCCACCAGGCATGTGAAAGAAAGAAGAAATGGAGAAAAAAACCGGACCGGGCCGCCTGGCCACCCTTTGTGCGGGTGTCCGCTCCCCAGGCTCCGAAAGCCTTGCCAGCCCTTGTGATCGGGTGGCACCGCCCACCAGGCGTGTGAAAGAAAGAAGAAAAAACCCGGACCGGGCCGCCTGGCCACCCTTTGTGCGGGTGTCTGCTCCCCAGGCTCCGAAAGCCTTGCCAGCCCTTGTGATCGGGTGGCACCGCCCACCAGGCGTGTGAAAGAAAGAAAAAAAGAAGAAAAAGCCCAGACTGGGCCACCTGGCCACCCTTTGTGCGGGTGTCCGCTCCCCAGGCTCCGAAAGCCTTGCCAGCCCTTGTGATCGGGTGGCACCGCCCACCAGGCGTGTGAAAGAAAGAAGAAAAGAAGAAAAAAACCCGGACCGGGCCGCCTGGCCACCCTTTGTGCGGGTGTCTGCTCCCCAGGCTCCGAAAGCCTTGCCAGCCCTTGTGATCGGGTGGCACCGCCCACCAGGCGTGTGAAAGAAAGAAGAAAAGAAGAAAAAACCCGGACCGGGCCGCCTGGCCACCCGTTGTGCGGGTGTCCGCTCCCCAGGCTCCGAAAGCCTTGCCAGCCCTTGTGATCGGGTGGCACCGCCCACCAGGCGTGTGAAAGAAAGAAGAAAAGAAGAAAAAACCCGGACCGGGCCGCCTGGCCACCGTTTGTGCGGGTGTCCGCTCCACGGGCTCCGAAAGCCTTGCCAGCCCTTGTGATCGGGTGGCACCGCCCACCAGGCGTGTGAAAGAAAGAAGAAAAGAAGAAAAAACCCGGACCGGGCCGCCTGGCCACCCTTTGTGCGGGTGTCCGCTCCCCAGGCTCCGAAAGCCTTGCCAGCCCTTGTGATCGGGTGGCACCGCCCACCAGGCGTGTGAAAGAAGGAAGAAAAAACCCGGACCGGGCCGCCTGGCCACCCTTTGTGCGGGTGTCCGCTCCCCAGGCTCCGAAAGCCTTGCCAGCCCTTGTGATCGGGTGGCACCGCCCACCAGGCGTGTGAAAGAAGGAAGAAAAAACCCGGACCGGGCCGCCTGGCCACCCTTTGTGCGGGTGTCCGCTCCCCAGGCTCCGAAAGCCTTGCCAGCCCTTGTGATCGGGTGGCACCGCCCACCAGGCGTGTGAAAGAAAGAAGAAAAGAAGAAAAAACCCGGACCGGGCCGCCTGGCCACCGTTTGTGCGGGTGTCCGCTCCACGGGCTCCGAAAGCCTTGCCAGCCCTTGTGATCGGGTGGCACCGCCCACCAGGCGTGTGAAAGAAAGAAGAAAAGAAGAAAAAACCCGGACCGGGCCGCCTGGCCACCCTTTGTGCGGGTGTCCGCTCCCCAGGCTCCGAAAGCCTTGCCAGCCCTTGTGATCGGGTGGCACCGCCCACCAGGCGTGTGAAAGAAGGAAGAAAAAACCCGGACCGGGCCGCCTGGCCACCCTTTGTGCGGGTGTCCGCTCCCCAGGCTCCGAAAGCCTTGCCAGCCCTTGTGATCGGGTGGCACCGCCCACCAGGCGTGTGAAAGAAGGAAGAAAAAACCCGGACCGGGCCGCCTGGCCACCCTTTGTGCGGGTGTCTGCTCCCCAGGCTCCGAAAGCCCTGAGAGCGATTGTGATCGGGTGGCACCGCCCACCAGGCGTGTGAAAGAAAGAAGAAAAGAAGAAAAAGCCCAGACTGGGCCACCCTTTGTGCGGGTGTCCGCTCCCCAGGCTCCGAAAGCCTTGCCAGCCCTTGTGATCGGGTGGGACAGCCCACCAGGCGTGTGAAAGAAAGAAGAAAAGAAGAAAAAACCCAGACCGGGCCGCCTGGCCACCCTTTGTGCGGGTGTCCGCTCCCCAGGCTCCGAAAGCCTTGTCAGCCCTTGTGATCGGGTGGCACCGCCCACCAGGCGTGTGAAAGAAAGAAGAAAAGAAGAAAAAACCCGGACCGGGCCGCCTGGCCACCCTTTGTGCGGGTGTCCGCTCCCCAGGCTCCGAAAGCCTTGCCAGCCCTTGTGATCGGGTGGCACCGCCCACCAGGCGTGTGAAAGAAAGAAGAAAAGAAGAAAAAACCCGGACCGGGCCGCCTGGCCACCCTTTGTGCGGGTGTCCGCTCCCCAGGCTCCGAAAGCCTTGCCAGCCCTTGTGATCGGGTGGCACCGCCCACCAGGCGTGTGAAAGAAGGAAGAGAAGAAGAAAAAACCCGGACCGGGCCACCTGGCCACCCTTTGTGCGGGTGTCCGCTCCCCAGGCTCAGAAAGCCTTGCCAGCCCTTGTGATCGGGTGGCACCGCCCACCAGGCATGTGAAAGAAAGAAGAAAAGAAGAAAAAACCCGGACCGGGCCGCCTGGCCACCCTTTGCGCGGGTGTCCGCTCCCCAGGCTCCGAAAGCCTTGCCAGCCCTTGTGATCGGGTGGCACCGCCCACCAGGCGTGTGAAAGAAAGAAGAAAAGAAGAAAAAACCCGGACCGGGCCGCCTGGCCACCCTTTGTGCGGGTGTCCGCTCCCCAGGCTCCGAAAGCCTTGCCAGCCCTTGTGATCGGGTGGCACCGCCCACCAGGCGTGTGAAAGAAGGAAGAAAAAACCCGGACCGGGCCGCCTGGCCACCCTTTGTGCGGGTGTCCGCTCCCCAGGCTCCGAAAGCCTTGCCAGCCCTTGTGATCGGGTGGCACCGCCCACCAGGCGTGTGAAAGAAGGAAGAAAAAACCCGGACCGGGCCGCCTGGCCACCCTTTGTGCGGGTGTCTGCTCCCCAGGCTCCGAAAGCCCTGCCAGCCCTTGTGATCGGGTGGCACCGCCCACCAGGCGTGTGAAAGAAAGAAGAAAAGAAGAAAAAGCCCAGACTGGGCCACCTGGCCACCCTTTGTGCGGGTGTCCGCTCCCCAGGCTCCGAAAGCCTTGCCAGCCCTTGTGATCGGATGGCACCGCCCACCAGGCGTGTGAAAGAAAGAAGAAAAGAAGAAAAAGCCCAGACTGGGCCACCTGGCCACCCTTTGTGCGGGTGTCCGCTCCCCAGACTCAGAAAGCCTTGCCAGCCCTTGTGATCGGGTGGCACCGCCCACCAGGCGTGTGAAAGAAGGAAGAAAAAACCCGGACCGGGCCGCCTGGCCACCCTTTGTGCGGGTGTCCGCTCCCCAGGCTCCGAAAGCCTTGCCAGCCCTTGTGATCGGGTGGCACCGCCCACCAGGCGTGTGAAAGAAGGAAGAAAAAACCCGGACCGGGCCGCCTGGCCACCCTAACATTAACAGTGCAGTGAATCCTGCTTGTGCCGTGATATTCAGGACTGCAAACCGAGCAGCATCACTGACTTTCAGCCTGTTGTGTTTGTGGATATATGACTGACTTTAATTATCCATAAAATCATCACATTCTCTGTAAGATTAAGGTCGACTATTGAACGGCGTATATTTAAAAGTAAAGGCTTTAAAACAAAGTTATTTGTACACATCACTAATGTCTCATAACTCTGCTGACATGTGGCCAACAGTCATGTTTTAATGTTCTTCATTATTAAACATTCGCACATAAATAAGTGACATCATATTCAGTAAACTTACTTTTGAAAGTTTACTCTTCGGCTGCTCCGCTTCTGCCCGCTGCTGTATTTTTCGGCAAAATTATCCACACCCACCACCGCGCTATGAATTGTGGGATATATGGGACCACGAAGTGTACAGCGGACCACACTTCAAATTTGGGGAAATCGACGGCGCATTTGGAGTACACTTCAAATTGGGACAGCCGTCACGTCGCTGTGACGTAATAGGTTTCAAAATGCGTACTCAGGAGCGTGCGGTCGCTGGATTGGGACACAGCCAAGGTCTGTAGCTGTGTCAGAGCAAGCTTGTGTGAGCCAGCGGTGATATCTGTACCTTTAAAATACTCATGTGTCATTCTCCTGCTAGCAGTGGAGGAGACTTCTGCTGAGGAAGAGGCCCTGCTGTCCTGCCGTCTTACTGGTGCCATTGAGGGATCAGCGGCTGCTATATATTCTTCTCGACCTCGAGTATTTGGACTGAAGGACTCACAGACACGTTTTATATTTAGCTCTATACATTTTAAAAAGATTTTTTAAAAATATTTTCTTATTCACAAAGGCTGTATGGAGACATTTTGGTTATTGCCACAGACGCTTTCTCTTACTACGGATGGAGGATGTTGCGGTTTTACAACCCATGGACTGAGAAAGGACTCAATAAGTAATGTGTTTAATACTGGAATATGTGAACATAAGTGAGTCTCAATTGAGTGAAGTGTTGGTAACTGATGCCAATATTTTTCTTCTTTCTCCCTGTTTAAATCCCATTCATATAAGGGACCCTAATTTTATCCTGCTACAAACATATTCACCCAGTGTTATTTAAGTTTCCTGTAAATTACACATGTAAAGCGGATGCGAGAGAGGCTGTGATGAAGTCCTGGAGTTTTTAACGATGTACGTGCTCCAGTCCAGAAATTTGTATTATATGTTGGACACAGGTGGTGAAGTGCTGTCACACCCTGAATAAATTGTCCTCTGTTCTTTGGTAAGCTGACATATTTGTTACATAATCATATGGTTTATCAGAGGGGAAGTGCGAGTTTTAGAATACTGGAGCCTAAGGTTAGGTGCAATAATATTCAACCGTAATATTAGCTTTTAACTAGGTCCTGTCAGTTAGCTGGTGTTGTGTCAAAAAGTCATATCTGCCATAAACAAATTTTCGGTATTTGTCAAAAAACAGTTGATCATATATAAACTGCTATAGACAACTTTTTGGTCTACAGCACTTTACAGGAAGGGCCAGAGTCTTCTCTATTTTTTGAGGCGACTGAGGTCCTTCAACATCTGCCAGAAAATGCTGAGGATTTTCTATGAGTCTGTTGTGGCCAGTGCGATCCTCTATGCTGTTGCATGCTGGGGGAGCAGGCTGAGGGTCGCAGATGCCAACAGACTTAATAAACTGATCCGTAAGGCCAGCAATGTTGTGGGGATGGAGCTGGACTCCCTCAAGGTGGTGTCGGAGAGGCGGATGCTGTCCAAGATAAAGACAATGTTGGATAACACCTCCCACCCACTCCATGACATGTTGGTCAGTCACAGGAGCTCGTTCAGTGAGAGACTGAGATTACCGAAAAGCACCACTGAACGACACAGGAAATCATTCCTGCCTGTGGCCATCTCCCTGTACAACGCATCCACTTAACACACTGTTTGCTGCTACAACTACACATGTTTCTTTTCCAAATATTTATTTATAAGTGACTTATGTATGTATGTATATATATGTATATATTGTACTATTCTTAGTTAGCGTATTGTCTGTCTTGTCTTAATGTTGGTTTAAAATGGAGCACTGTAACAAAAAATAATTTCCCCCAGGGATCAATAAAGTATTCTTATTCTGATTCTGATTATAATATGTGAAACATGTCATATGTATCCCTCATGAGTGATATTGAGTCATCTTGTGCCACAAACAACATTCCTGTCACAAGGTAGAAGCTGCAATCACTTTTTGGCAGTGATTTTTACTTCGTATTTATTCATTTGACATTAAAATTACTTTTTTAAAGAGTAATCTGGCCAAGAGGACAGCAGAAATTGCAACAAATATAATAATAGTTCTCTAAATATATTTTAAGTGTCCCAAAAGGACTGGGTTGGTTTTAATATAGTTACAATAACACAGAGTTATAAATATACTTGAAAAAATGGGTCGTTATTAAACTTGATATATACCCTTTTGTAAATCATGTTCACTAAAGTCTATTTACCAATATAAGTAAAGACATTGGAAATCAGTTTTTGTCAGACGATCACTTTTTGGCGCAACACCGGAGGTAAAACAGGTATGATCCTTCATATCTGGAGTGTGAAGGTGCAGACAAAAATTCAGATATCTCTGGGATGTTTAAGAGTTTAGAATTTCTCTGGTTCATTAGCTTTATTTATCGTTGCCCTGTACCTGTGCATGTGCAATGACAATAAAGTTGAATTCTATTCTATTTTATACAGATAATTCAGTAATCACTCAAGATTAGTTCACTAGTACTCCTGAATTCAAAGAAATAGTCAGGGTATTTGGCGCTGTGCTTTCCCACAGGCGAACTCAGGTGAAATGAAAGAAGTATTGGATGCCCTCCTCCTCTGGCACAATGATAACTCACAAAAGCTCCTTGGAGTAAGGAGATCAGGTTCAGAAGTGGTTCTTTCTAAGAACGTATATCTGTATTTATAAATGACATACTAAGGATGAGTAATGCTTAAATAATGAGGAAATTAAGCAGTGACCAATGACACAGTTAACAATGTGTCATTTTTATCCACTATTCTATGTTTATTTATGAGTACAAGATCCTTTTTTTTCTATCAAATAACCTAAAAAATGACTGACTGCACCTTTAAAAATACTAACTTAAATAAACCAAGATAACCCAGCAGTCCATAGGAAATAATGTGTGCACTATGTCACTAAATTTATTGTCACTGCAAATGTAAAAGTAAACATAAATGAACCACAGAGGAAATGACATGACTTTGAGGACAGATGTGATCAGGTGGAAAGTGCAGAAAGCTGACTGATGTCGATCTGTGGCTGCATTAAATGTTGGCCTGTCCTGTATTAGGCATTCAGGATTTTCTTTTATGGCCATTTAGCTCTTATGGCATGAACTTGCTCAGTGCATTATTATTGGCTTTTCTACAGTCTGATATTTGTTTAATAATTGATTGATACAGTGCATCAAATAAGTTGATAAATAAGATGTTAAAAACTTCATCATCATATCAAACATGATATGCATTCTAATTGTAACCAGAACAGGAGGCGAGAGCAGAGAACAAGAGTGCAGCAGTTTAGTGAAAGGAACAGGAAAGGTGAAGAAGAGGTGAGCATCCAAAAGACGAGCAAGAGGACAGTTTCAAAGGAGACATCACGGTACAATAAAAGCACAAGCTGTAAGAGCAGAGATTCATTCATATGTTTACTATTTTTTTCTTTAGGTTTTACTCCCACTGCTTACAATAAATCAAATATATAGTACAAACAAGAAAAACTCAAATTGCATTGTTGTTCAGTATAGCTCTGTGACTTCAACCTTTAGCTAACGTATAATGTTTGACATTTTATATAAATGTGACTATAAAATATAGTCAATAATATTAAAAAGGTGCTGTTACTGAGTGAAACTTCCAAAGATTTCAGGTCTGGATTTATCCCCAGTGTTTTAAGATCCTAGCAGCGCTCGTATTTATGGCCACATTTTTAAAAGAGACGAGCTTTCTGGGTGCTGACTCAGAGGGACCACTTTAGTTCATTGAAACTTTAATGCCAGTTTAAGACAATAAACTGGACACGTTTCGAATCAAATTGATAATAACAGAGCTATGCTGGACATAAGCAACTGTGTTAGTGTGATGCCCTGCATATTTGAAGGATTGCAATAAACTTCTGTTCTTACTGAATCTGTAACATTGCCTTGATCTGCCTACATCATTTTTTTAAATAGTTTATGTTGTTAAATGAGTTTTGTGTCACTGTGCACAGAGAAAAACTCACCTGATGTAGTGGTAATGCGTTATTCACCACTAGATGGAAACAACCTGGCACAGGTATTTTCTCTACACACTAAATTTCACACGGAAAAGCATTGGTGGGAATTTTTGTTTACATAGTAAGCAAAAGAAAAAATGTCTTGAGGTCTTTCCAGTGTTTTCAAAATTGTGTTTTTCAGATACACGTCAAAATTTCATACAGACAAACACACACACAAAACAACAAAATATGTCAAATTACATGCACGTCTCATTCATTTTTTGAGAATTTCACCACTTTTAGATTTCATGGAAAATAACTTGTGTTATTCATGACATGATATCATTTAAAATAACTTTGTCAGGCCAGTGAATAGCTGCCACATAAGTATAAATCTAAATCATGCAAGTGTAATATAGAAAAAAACCACAAACAGTTGTGCTGTTTGTTCATAATAAATGGGTAGGGGTGTATAGTCAGTAAAAGCCACCAAGGCTCTGCCGAGCTTCAAACCACCTCTGCCACAGACAGAAGCATCAAAAATGTGCGCTGGGAGCTTCATGGCATGATTTCTACAGCCACACAAATCTATATGTATGTGGCCAAGAACCTTAGTCCATGTAGGGTATCTTAACACAGTTTACTTGTGTCAGTTAGGTCAGCTAGTGGGATGGCAGAGAGGGCAGCCTTTACATTATTTTATTGTAGAGTGACAGGAACTGCCTATGAGCTTCTAATCAGGCGGAAATATTGACAGAAGGAAATATTTCAAAATAAAAAAAATAAATAATAATTTTTTAAATTTCAAAGTAAATACATTGATGAAAATCAAAGAAGAGAAAATGTATGTGATGTTCCATTTTCCTGAGAACTGATTGGCTGTGATGACTCCTTCAAGTACTACATGCTACTTTGTCCTGCTAGTTAAGCCTGCTGTCTGTTCTCAGGCCTCCTCCTGTTTCACTGGCATAAATCCATCACCAGAGGGCTCCACTGACCTGCATGTTGACATCAGAGCAAACCTCTGTGTCATGTGACCTGGCTGGAGTTGCAAAGCTGGACTCAGACCTGGACCAGGCAAGTTCAAAGACAGTTGTGGTAGAGAGAGCAGGGAGTATAGTAGAGCAGTGGAAGGATGAGGTGGAAACAAGAAGCGTGTAGATTCAGTGGATTTGGCATCCTCCATGCTCTCTTTACTGGCCTTCTAAAAATCACTTCTAAAAACTTCTCCTGTAGCTGTGTAGCTGCTTTTGTTTAAATGTTTAGGATAGCATTTAGAATTTAACTTTACTGTCAGTACACATGTCTAAATACAGGGTAACGAAATACAGTTTGCATCTTATCAGTAAGTGTAATAAGAGCAAATATACAGATGTACTACATATATACAGATGTGTCGGTGTGAGGTAAACAGATCTACAGAGTGCTATGAATATATCTACAGCAGTGGAAGCATAGCTCTCTGAACAGACTACAATAGTGAACAGTGTAGGTTGACAGCTGTGGGGAAGAAGCTGTTCCTAAACCTGCTGATTTTAGTCTGAAGGCTCCTGTAGCGCCTTCTGGAGGGAGGGGAGGAGCTGGAGGCAGGGATGAGAGGAGTCCCCGAGAATGATGCGTGCTTGGCATAGACATCTCTTCTTGTGGACATCTTCAATGGCAGGAAGTGGAGTCCACTGTGTCATGGCAGGAAGTGGAGTCCACTGCAGCGGGTGGTGAAAGCCTGGGCGGCTTTCACCACCCGCTGCAGTGCCTTGCGGTCAGCAACAGAACAGTTCCCATACCACACTGTGACATAGTTGGTCAGGATGCTCTCTATCACACAGCGGTAGAAGTTAACCAGTATGTCAGTAGACAGGTGGTTCTTCTTCAGTATCGTAAAGAAAAAAAGGCGCTGATGGGCCTTCTTGACCAGGCTTGGAGGTGTTAGTTGACCAGGACAGATTCTCAGAGATGTGGGTCCCCTAGAACTTGAAGCTGGAGACCCGTTCAACAGCTATGTCATTTATGTAGATGGGGATATGGGTGTCTGTCTTCTCCCTCCTGAAGTCCACAATGAGCTCTTTGGTTTTGCTGGTAATCAGGAGCAGGTTATTGTCAGACCACACAGCTAGGTGCTTTACCTCTTCCCTGTAGCCAGTCTCATCGTTGTCACTGATGAGACAGTCACCGTGGTGTCATCTGCAGACTTGATGATGGAGTTGGATCCATACCCAGGTCTGCAGTCATAGAGGAACGGGCTCAGCACACAGCCCTGTGAAGTGCCAGTGTTGAGTGTGATGGTGGTAGAGCAGTTATGGCCTGACCTAACATGCTGGGTGGTCCCTCTGGTGGTCAGAAAGTCCATGATCCAGATACAGATGGAGTTGCTGAGTCTACGAGCCACAAGTTTGGTGATCAGCTTGGAGGGAATAACTGTACTGAATGCTGAGCTGAAGTAAACAGACAGCATTCTTACATAAGTATTGCATAAATATATGAGTACATGTTGCAAGAAACTACATTCCCAGATCACATCCAGTGTGTGCTGGAAAATTTGCAACGATTCTACAAAAATGTTCCACGTGGTGTTTTTTTTTTTTGTTTGTTTGTTTTCCCCTACTGGTGATGATCCAGTGGGCTCCAGTCACTACAGGCTACCTTGTGGTGCCACAAAATGGACTGCAAAAAAACTTGTGCGTCCATGACTGATCTTGCTGCTACCACTACAATTCACTTCTGTATGAATTGATCTTTTCATGACTGTTCACTTTGGACAAGCAGGAAACAGAGGTGATGCTGACTTGTGGCTTCGCAGGGTGATTCCCTTTAACAACAAGAGCATGCACACAGTTTGTTTTAGGCCACCATGAATAGCTCACATTGTAAATCACAATGAGCCAGTATATGATACTGTAGCTTCCACTCACTGTGACAGGATGGCTCGTAGGAGGTGATTACACTCTGCTTCATTGGGTTCCAGTTCAAATTAAGGGACAACACATGGAAAGACAGAAACTGGGAACAAATGTTTGAAAAATATTTACTGTTAGAAAACATTCAGTGAACAATATCGATTTTTCTGTTTGGCAAACTTCAAATCTGAGTCTCCAAAAGCCAGTCAGACAATAGAGTTGGTATAAACAGAGAGAGGAGATGATGCTTTTTTTAGACAAAGGAAGGGAAATATTTAGATTCACTTAAAAGGATAATTCTCTCTTTTTTTTTTTAAGCACTTTCCACTTTCGCTTTCTTGCCATTAAGCTATAATTAGCTTTAATTTCACTTAAAATACATGAACACAGAAAAGTAAGAGTGTGATTCTGGCGAAAGATAAAAACTAAAATGTAGCATTTTGAAAGGTCCCTGCTCACTGACCCCTCTGTCTCTTTTCTTAACTGCTGTATATGTGCTGGATTATTTGGACTACATTGCATTGTACAGTTAGACTATGATTGTATCTGTGGGGCTTAAAACAATGACATTTGTTCACACACTCACAGTGGATTCATTTTCAAAGATCAGGGAGCACTTCTTTAGGGCTGGTCTGGGGACATTAAATGGCTCTAGGTGACAGAAAGCGCTGTAAGGACTGAGAAAAAACAGTATTAATTTGGTGCACATTATGACAGCTGGGATTTGTGTATATTATGTGTTGAGGTTTTCTCTTTGTGACTGAGGTCCTTACTGGCGGTGAGATTTGTATTGAACATGCAGTCCAGAGTGATCAGACACATATGTGCTGTTCCACAAACGGGATGTTTTTATTGTAGTCACTGTAGCAAGTGAGATCGGTGAGAAATAAACCAGGAGAGATGGAAGGAAAAGATCAAACAACAGATCCTAAAGTCAATGATACAATCTGAATGACGAGAACGAAAGGCTAGCTGTGTGGAAGGCTGAGATACTTGTCATTTCTGAAGACGAGCAGCAGAGACAGTTCACAGAGTATTTTCCCAAAAGTCTTGGGGATCATCGAGATGTTTTCTGGCAAAACTGAGACCAGCCTTTGTTCCTTTTGCTCAGCAGGGGTTTCTATCTTACAGTGTAATTTAGCAGGTGGGGAACCCTAAAATCAGCTGTAGTGGCTCTTGTAGATTTACACAACTGAAATCAATAATATGTAAGCAGACACCCAGCTTTATCTGTCCACTAAACCTGATTCTACTCTTCCCCCATCCTCCCTTACCCTCTGTTTAGCTGAACTAAATTCATGGTTCTCTTCTAATTTTCTCAAACTCAATAGTAATAAATCCGAGCTCCTTTTGGTAGGCACTAAATCAACATTATCCAGAACCAACAGTTTCTCTATTGCTATCGATAACTCACCGGTCTTCATTTCTTCCTCTGTGAAAAGTTTGGGTGTCATCCTCAACAGTACTTTATCTTTCAATTCACACATTAATAATGTTACTCGGTCTGCATATTATCAATTGCGCAACATTAATTGTCTCCGTCCTTTTCTCACCCCACATGCCACTGCCATTCTTGTCTATAGCCTTGTTACTTCCCGGATTGACTATTGTAATTCACTTCTTTTTGGTCTTACTCAAAAATCCATCCACAAGCTCCAACGCATCCAGAACTCTGCTGCCCGTATCATCACCAGGACCCCTTCTGTCCACCACATCACTCCTGCCTTGCAGCAGCTTCATTGCCTCCCGGCCAAATATCGCATCAATTTCAAAATACTCTTGCACACATTTAAGGCTATTCATCATCTCTCTCCTCCATATCTCTCTGATCTGGTTAAGATTACCGCCCCATCTCGTTGTCTCAGATCTTCTTCTTCCCTTTCACTCTCCGTCCCTTCCCCCCGTCTTGCAACCATGGGGAGCAGGGCTTTCAGCTGCTCTGCTCCACGACTCTGGAATTCCCTACTTCCTGATTTAAGAAATATCTCTTCCTTCTCACTCTTTAAGTCCAAGCTCAAAACCCACTTGTACAAAATAGCTTATCCCACATAACCTCTCCACTCTGCTATTTTATTTGTTTATGTCTTATGTTTTTATGATTCTGTAAACTGCTTGCTTTTATGTTGCTTTTATGTTGCTTTTATTCTACTATGTACAGTGACCTTGAGTGTTTTGAAAGGTGCTTTCAAATAAAATGTATTATTATTATTATTATTATATTTCATGAGCTGTCCTGGCTGATTTCCACCCTCTACACCAGGGGTGGGCAATTAATTTTTACAAGGGGCAACATGAGAAACCCGAGTTGCGTCAGAGGGCCACATCAACGACATCTTGAACCCAAGTCTGCTTAACTTTCTTAAATTGTAAAATTCACTAAATTATATATTACGAATAGCTGGTACTGGTAATCAGAAGAATAAAACAAAAATAAAATAATGTAAATATTTATATTGGGCTATGCTATGTGAAATTGTGGCGCATATTCCAAATAAAACAAAAACAACCACCGAATCAATGTCATTTTATTTTAACATGTTTAACTCAACAAACAACAAGTTTATAGAAATGCAACAATACAATGACTTGTGTCATGTTTTCCTCCTTTTCAGTGAGAATAATCCAGCCTGTTTTGGTTTTGAAGAAGGGCATTGAAATCTGGCTGAATGTCTGAGGTGGCTATGCGAAGAACAGCTGAGAGGTGGTCATCAGTGACAGAGGACCTGTGTTTGGATTTGTTGAACTTCATCACCGAGAATGTCTGTTCACATACATAGGTAGATCCAAAGAGGACTAGAATCCTCTGAGCATGATTCCTCAGGTGTGGAAAGTTTTCTTCTTTGAGGGAGGAATAAAAGTCCAGCAGTGAGACTGACCTGAAGTGCTCTGCCAGAAGTGTGTCAGACTGCAAGTCAATGAGTTCCATCTGAACATCACTTGAAGCATTATCCACACTGCAGGTGAAGGGAGAAGAAACCATGTCCATTTCATTTTCAAGAGCTTTGAAATCTTGAAATCGCCTTGAAAACTCTGCATGCAGTACTTCTAACATGGCTGAGTACTTGTGGAGGTGATTGGCATTTGGAATAGCCTCCTTTAGTGTTGGCAAGTGGGTCAGAAAGTTGTCCTTCACTTGGCTTGAGATAAGCTGCAACTTCCTCATGAAAGCCTTTACTGCACTGTACATCTCATGCACAAAAAGTCCCCTGCACTGCAGTTTGACATTTAGTTGGTTCATTAGTGCAGTCACATCCGCAGCAAATCCGAGGTCTGCCACCCAATCTTCATCTGAAAGCTCTGGGACGGCATGTCCTTTCTTCACACAGAAATCCTGAATCTGTTCTCTCAGATCCCCTTGCTTAGGCTGAGCCACCCGACAGAGCAGTGGTAGCTGATGTCACCATGTTCCATCTCATTTTCCTCCAAAAGAGCAATAAATTGTCTATGATTTAATGCTCTTGCTCTGATGAAGATAACTGTTTTAGTTACAACATCAACAACGTGGTCCATCTTTAACACTATCTTACACAACACTTCCTGATGTATAATTCCTGCACAGGATTAATTTTTGTCACTTTATCCTACATTCTCTTTAAAAGTCCTACATTTTTCCCAGTCAGATTTGGACAACCATCTGTTGTTACACCTGCCAGATTGTCCCATTTCAGTCCTAATTTGTCCAAACATGCATTTACCTCTATGAATAAGTCATTGCCGGTTGTTGTTCCTTTCATTGACTGCATGGCAGCCAGCTCCTCCGTGACTTGAAAGTCTGCAGTTATTCCACGTAAGAAGATGAGAAGCTGGGCGGTATCAAAATATTAATTCTAAAAATAAATCTTAGTTTGTTTTACAGAAGAACAGACAAAACTGACTAACTTTTGTCAATATCAAATAAACTGAGAACTAAAAGGAAATTCTCAATCTCTCCTTGTTGTATAGCTTAGCTTTTCAAACAGTTTTAACAGTTACTTTAGTCTGACAAAACCGAATGACGAATTAGCGCTTTCAGTCAGAGATTGAGCATGCACCGGTTTATTGTATTTCCAGACTTGCTTTCGGCACAATTTACAGTGCGCGCTACTCTGTTTTTTGTCAGACTTGAAATAGCCGAAATACCTTCACACTACGGAACTTCTATGGCTCTTCCGTTTGACAATCTCTCCGGCATTGGAACCATCATCTGTTTTCTCTTCGGTAACCTTCGGTCACGCTCTCGGTTGATTTTTCTCTAGTCGGCACACTCATTTCCTCCATTACCTGGGCGGCACGGCGGCTGGCTGCTTCCCAAACAAATACACATGTGCGGCTTGGCATTTGTGCTGTATGTAACAAGTTACGTGACGCTGCGGCTGTGATCGGTTTGCCTCTGTGCTACTTAATTTGGATTGGCTGTTCTTCTTTTTTTTTTTAAGTGGACAAGAGCGGTGAGGCCTATCGCAATAGTTTAATTCTTCTATCGAGAAAAAGTTATTTTGCAATTATCGTTATCGTTCTATCGCCCAGCTCTAGTTTCTACCCAATAAACATTACACAGACCCACTATATGCTTCACATAGTCAGACTCAGGGAGCATCTCGCCACACATTCTTTCTCTCTCTCCTTTTTATTTACAAACAAGTGATGTATTCTCTCCACCTGTCTAAGCGACACACACAGCTACACCCCTAGTTATACACACACATCTATGGGCGCACTAAGGTTTGTTACATGGAATGTAAGTGGAGCTGGCTCCTGAGAAAAGAGGTTAAAAATATTTAACCAACTCAAAAAACTACAGGCAGATGTTGTCGTTTTACAGGAGACCCACAGACCACTTAGAGGTTCGAATGAACTTAAAACACCTGAGTTTCCTAATGTGTTCTCAGCTTGTTATAATTCTAGACAAAAGGGAGTAGTGTGTTAATGATTTTTAATACATAAAAATATTAATTTCACAGTACACGATACAGTTACAGATCCAGAGGGCAGATTCTTTTTTTTGTGATCAACATTTTATTGATTTAAAACAGGGTTGGGGGGGGGGGGGGGGGGTACAGACATATACAGCACAACTGTAAACTGCAGTAGCAAAGCAAACATTAGCAAACAAGGCATAGGGACAGCAAAGAAAAGACACAAAAACACAAAGTTAAAACCAATTATTGCCTCTTCCAGGAGATAACTCTGGATGAGAAGATTTTCCAAGCATCAACAGTCGTGGGTCGAGCTTTATTTAATTTTGCTGTGGTATGTTCAAAACCAATAACACGGATAAGACATCGTCTCCAGAATGATTCCATACAAATGTCAGGACAGAACCATTGCTTTGTAATAGTCTTCTTTGCGGATGTAAATCCAGCGAACAACATTTTGCATTGCATTTGTTTTAAGGAGATTTCAGAGGTATCATTAAGGAGACAAAGACCAGGATTGGGAACATAAAAAACTTCCAGTACCTCAGATAACACAGAGTTCACAAAGACCCAAAAATTGGATACCACAGGACAGTCCCAAAACATGTGCAAAAACGTGCCAGGTGATGAATCATTGCAGATGTGACAGTAATACGTAGCCTGTAGTTTCATCTGGAACCTCCTATAGGGCGTAATGTATGTTCTGTGTATGGTTTTGAAATGAATTAATTGATGCGCCAGGTTCTTAGAAGTCAAACTCAGATTAGACCACACTGTATCCCAGTCTATATTAACCTGTAGTTCTCCCAGTTCCCTGACCCAAATAGATTCAATGGGCAGGGACTTCATACCATGTTCAGCTAATTTGTTGTAGATTTTGGAAACAGAGGGTCTGCCAGATTTAGGCAGGATCCAGTCCAACATGGGATGAGAGGGAAGAGGAGAGTCCCAGGGGACACCGTATGCTTTTAAAGCTGATCTGAGCTGCAGATATACAAAGTAAGAAGATGCAGGAAGAGAAAAACGTGTCCTTAAGTCCTGAAATGAGCAAAGGCCTTGGGCGTTGAATAGATCATCAAAAAGGTTTATCCCGAGTGAGAACCAAGAGGGTTGAACAAATGGTCGGCTGCCACATAGTAATTTTAAATTATGCCAGAGTGGTGAGCTTTTACAAAATTTAACTGGAGCACCCAGCCGCCGTTCTATCTTCCTCCATACCTGTATAGAGTTGGCAATAATAGGTCCAAATTCGTTGTTGTTGTAGAGCGTATTGGCGGGAACATTAGCAAACAGAAGATCTTGTAGTCTATGCGGTGCTGCCTTGGCGGATTCGATCATTTTCCACGCAGTAGTAGTCTCTGGGTTGACCCACGTACTAAGCGCCCTGATTTGGAATGACCAGTAATAAAACTCAAAGTTTGGTACTGCCAGGCCACCAAACAATTTGGGCCGCTGCAATGTTGACAAACGTATCCTAGGCCTTTTGCCATTCCAAATAAATTTAGACACCGCAGAGTGTATGTCTTTAAAATAAGTTAGAGGAGGAGAGAGTGGCAACATAAAAAAAAGGAAATTAAGCCGTGGCAGTATGTTCATCTTTACTGTTGATTCTACCCTGAAGCGAAGTTTTTAAATTGTCCCATCTTTGAAAGTCGGATTTGATCTTATTTAGCATAGTAGTAAAATTCTCCTTGATTATCTTTGGAATACTATTATGAATTGAAATGCCCAGATAAGTAAAAGTGCTTTTGATCTGAACACAACCGGGTAAGGAAACTTTCGTAGCTTTATCGTTCAAAGGCATCAAAGCAGATTTCGACCAGTTTATTTTGTAGCCAGATAGAGAGCTGAAATGGTCAAAGTTTTTAATCAATGGATGGATGGACGTCTCATAGTTGTCCAAAAACAGAATAATATCATCCGCATATAGAGATATGATATGATTATGACCACCAATTCTTATGGGAGAAATCGTGGACTGTCTAATGGCTTGTGCTAAGGGCTCTAGAGAGAGGCAGAACAGGAGAGGAGAGAGAGGGCAACCCTGCCTCGTTCCACGCTGCAGCGTGAAAGGGGGAGAGACCAGGTCCCCTGTTAAGACACTAGCAAGAGGTGAGTGATATAGTGTTTGAATCATAGCAACAAATTTCTGCTTAAACCCAAAGTGTTTTAATACCATCCACATATAGTCCCACTCTAGCCTATCAAAGGCTTTTTCTGCATCAAGTGAAAATACTGCACATGGATTTTGATAGCTGTTAGCGGCATCTATGATGTGCAACAGCCGTCTTATGTTATCAGATGCAAGCCGCCCTCGGATAAATCCTGTCTGGTCTGCATTGACCAAAACATGGATAACTCTTTCCAGGCGCAATGCGAGAGCTTTTGCAAATACTTTAAGATCAGTTTTGAGCAGAGATATCGGTCTGAAACTAGAGCACTCAAGAGGGTCCTTTCCCTTTTTTAAGAGAAGGGTAATAAGTGCTGTTTTCTGGTCTCTATGGAAAGACCCGTTCCGGATTGCAAAATTAAATGAGCCGAGCATGAGCGAGCCTATTGTATCCCAAAGTTCTAGAAATAGTTCTGGCGGAAGGCCATCCAGTCCAGGTGATTTACCTTTGTTAAGGTCTTTCAGCGCTCTATGCAGCTCATCTAGAGTTAATGGGGCCTCTAGCTCATCCTGATCTGCTTGTGGAATATGAGGTAGATCCAGATTCTCGAGAAAGCTATTACAGATAGTATCCTTAAAATTGATATCTGATTTATACAGATTTACAAAAAATGACGAGAAAGTGGTGTTAATGGACTGGGGATTTGTCGTAATTTTACCGTTTGCAGCTGTTATAGCTGGAATATGTGCCCTTGTTTCACATTCTTTAAGCATAAGTGCCAACAAATGACTAGGACGCTCTGATTCAAAATAGTACTTCTGTCTAGTTCTATGCAAGATGAACTCTGCTTTGGACAAGGTTATTGCATCATATTCTTCTTTTAGTGAAGCTAGGAGTGTAGACTGATCGTCTGACCGGCTTAGTTTTTGCAGATTCTGTAAAGATTCCACCTGATTTTCTAGATTGGACACCTGAGCACGTTTTGTTTTTGCCAACATGGAGGAGAATGAGATGGAAAAGCCACGAATGAAACATTTTGTAGTCTCCCATAAGACTTGTGGGTCGATATCCTCATTAGCGTTGATATCCAAAAAATCCTTCAGCTGGAGCTTAAGCAGGCTGAGAAAGGTAGAGTTTGTTAATAGGGACGTATTAAAGCGCCACCTGGGGGCCCTATTCTTTAAATTGGGCAGATCGACAGAGCATAACAAAGCTGAATGATCCGATATCAAGATTGGCTGAATAGAAATAGATGTATCACCTGAAACTAAGGAAGGACTAACAAAAACGTAGTCTATCCTAGAGAATGTCTTATGTCTATTAGAAAAGAATGTATAATCCCTAATGTCGAAATTCTGCATCCGCCAAAGGTCGATGAGATTAAGATCTTTTATAAGTGTATTCAACAGAGAAGATGAGAGATTAGCTACTGCATCTGGATGAGATTTATCTAAAACGGGGTTGACGACAGCCAACACTATGGAATAATCATTGTATTCTAATAGTGTATTGGCAATATAAGTAAAAAAGTCCCTGTCTGGCTCATTTGGACAGTATACAGATACGAATACCAGTTTATGGTTTAAGATACTGCCACTTACAAGTGCCAGCCGGCCGTTTTCATCACTCGTGCTATACCTGGTAGTAAGGTCGAATTTTCTCTTCAGCAAGATACAGACACCCTTGGTTTTATTTGGGGCAGAGGACGAAGCTAGTAGTTTGTAGTGTTTGTTTTGAAAACGTACCACATCACCTTGTTTCAGATGTGTTTCTTGGATTAAAGCAATGTCAGCGTTTTTACGGTATAGGTACTCAAGGACACGTGTCCGCTTAATAGCGGAGTTAAGACCATTAACGTTAAGTGACAGAATAATCAATGGTAGCATCGGTACGGCAAGTGTCCAAGAATGGTCCCAATGTGAAGATAGCAAGAGAGGAACGTCAGTGTGTAGTAAAATACAAGGCCACCATACCCCTGCCAGGTACTGCAATGTTTCACTAATGCTACTGGAATTATAACTTTGCATAGAGATATGTCTGCAAGGGAGGGGACAGGGGAGGAAAAAAAAAAACTATATACAAAAACTGGTGCAGACCGCACAGAGCTCCCTCCATAGGTCTGCTAAAACACAAACTTCTGATTGATTCGTAACCGGTCCTTCCACTCCAACACAAAAAACTTGAGGGTCAGACGTGCACACATAGTCAACGGAAATTAAGTGGGTAAGTATATCCCACACCCTCCCGACTGAGTGAAATTATCTTATTTAGCGAGAAGAAAAAAAAAAAAAAAGAATATAAAATATGAATATTTGCAACAAAAACAAAATAAAATAATACAAATGTATCTTATATACGTACAGTAACAACAGCCAGCAAATATGTGACCATGATAAGCTCAAAGAAAAGTAAAATAAATAATTTAAAAAAAAATAAAAAAATACATATATATAAATATATACATACATGCACATACACATACACATGCATATACATATATACACACATACACATATACATACATACACATGCATACATACACAAAATAAGATAAGATAAAATACAATAAAATAAATAAATTTAAAAAAAGTACCTCCGGTAGGGGCGAAGCAAGTCGCTAAATTAAATGTAACCAACCTTAACCCATGAAAGTGATCCTGCCGTCAACCTAGTTGAGGCCTGCTGCAACTAAAACAGGTCAACTAACCGGCGTTCAGTCATTCATGTCCACTAAGTTGCCTTCTCCTGCATGCTGATTGCCAGCGTCGTTGGCCGCGCTGTTTAGATCGGGAGGAAAAGCGGGGGCCCCATCAACACACTGCGGCGTTGCAGGATTCAGCTTTCGCGGCAGGGAGTTAATGAAATCTTCTGCCAGTTGAGGGGATTCGAATGCCATCTTCTTACCACCGTGCTCTATCTTCATCACGGCGGGGTAAATGAGGAATGGTTCCAGGCCCATAGCCGTAGCCTTCTTCATGACAGGAGAGAAACTCTTCCTCTTTGCTGTTGTAGTCGGACTGAAGTCAGGGAAGAAAAGAAGAGTGGTGTTGGTGGCATGCTTCACTGGATATGCTTTGCGTGCCCCTTTGAGAATTGCCGATCTGTCCTGCCACCGTAATAATCTGAAGATTAGGGTGCGAGGCTTCTTGGTATTAGTATCGCGGCCGTCGTACACCCGATGCGCTCGTTCGATGTCGATGTCGCGCCCCTCCAACGACGGAATCCACTTGGGGAGATTAGCCTTAATGTAGCCAACTGTATCTGAGCCCTCCAGCATTTCAGGTAAGCCAACAAGCCTGATGTTATTCCTGCGACCCCTGTCCTCCAGATCTGTAAGCTTTGTCGTGAGAAGGTCGAGTTGTTTCTTCAGATCGATAACCGATCGTCTGTCCTCACGCGCGGCGGCTTGCACTGAGTCCACTCGGTCTTGAGTGCGTTTAGCCATCGCAGCTACCCTCTCGATTTCCCCGCTAACATTATTTACCACTTCATTGGTCTTTTGAAGGTCTGTGCGTAAGTCGCGCAGAGCAGGAATCAAGATAGAGTCCATAGCTTCCCTGACTGCCGAGGCAACCACTGAATCGAGGGACTTTTGTTGTTCCTGAAGTGCTAGCTTCACACCGTTAGCAATAGCCTCGTCGAGGTCTTCCTTAGTGACGGAGGAATCTTTAAACTTTTTCTTTAAGGGAGACTGAGCAATCTCCCTTTTCCGTGAGTCTCTGGTTGAAGAGGTGTCCATAGTGGGATCGGCGTCGAGATAACTAATTTATATGACAGGATAGTGATAAACAGTGACAATGTGTGCAGAGCTAAAAACTACGCTGGCATTCCTGCCGACGGGTCACGTGATCTCCCAGAGGGCAGATTCTTAATCATTAAACTATCTGTACTTGATAAAAAGCTATGTATTGTAAGTGTATATGGTCCAAATGTGGATGATCCCTCATTCTGTCACGTTTTTTCAATACAGCAGGAACTCGGCGTAATTGGGAGTCCACAAATATAATCAAACAGTATATGAGCGACTTTGGCCTTTGCGATGCATGGCGCTCCCTTCACCCCAACAGTAAGGAATATACTTTTTTCTCACATGTTCATCGCTCCTACTCTCGTCTGGATTATTTTTTGGTCAGCAGCTCACTGCTGAGTAACATTACAGACACTGAGATTCATCCTATAGCTGTCAGCGATCATGCTCCTGTATCTTTAACATTAATGCACAAGAATAATACTACGCCAAGTAAAAACTGGAGATTAAATATGGTAAATGGACTGATTCTTATATAGCGCTTTTCTACTCTCCTGGAGTACTCAAAGCGCTCTATACAATATGCCTCATTCACCCATTCATACAAGCACTTCTAAACACAAGTGCAAACTAAACTACATTCACACACATTCATACTCCGATGAACGCATCGGAGGGCAACTTGGGGTTAGTATCTTGCCCAAGGATATTTGGCATGTAGACTGGGGAAGCCAATAATCGAACCACCAACCTTCCAATAGCGACCAGATAGCATTAGGGGGCAGAGAGGAGGATGTTACTCTCAATGTTTTTTCAGGAGGATGCTGCTAATAAAGTTACACAGTTACAAAGGGAATTTTATTATATTTAAAAAATACCAGAGTTTTTTTCTTGGTCGTATCATTTTTGTTGTATTTATCCGCAACACCCGAAAAGCCGGTCCGTGAAAATATTGTCTGACATTAAACCGGTCCGTGGTGCAAAAAAGGATGGGGACCGCTGGGTTAGAGTTGCACGTATTTTGAATGTAAAATTTAGAAGTACAATTTCCTATGGTTGCACTGAGAGGTCAAATGCTGTGAAACACTAGCAAGTTGACACAACACACATAGTGGAAATGGAACAAAAACATTTCAGCATAACCACTGTTAAAATGCTACAACCTAGTGGTAAAGGTTGCACTTGCAGTTGCACTTAAAATTTGAAGCAGGTACATACGCAGGTCTAGTCAGTTTGTGGAGTCATTTTTACTTTATTAAAACACAAATAAATCTATGACCCCATAAACAAAAGTACAAATTAAAAATATTCTGACAAACCATACATAATATAAAAAAATTTTCTATAAGGAGATAATCAAGGAAACAAACAAACAAAAACAAACATCCTCTGATTGCCTTTTGAATTACAATGTAAGGCTTTGTGAAGCATCTGTGACCTTATAGTTTACAGCCATGTTCTCAAGGAATGGAAAGTTTTCCTTAGTGCCTATAATGTATCTGAAGTTATTGCAACCAAAGAAAAGCTTCACAGAATAATACAGAAAGCTTAGAAACCACTACTGAATCCCCTGAGGACGTGCCTTTCCTTTTCTAATACAGGCTCAGAGAAGCACACAGTGTGAAGGCAACATCAATTGCTTTAGAAAGCTTATTGAGGCATTTCTAGAAGTGTTTGCGTTACCCACTGATATGATAATAATAATGGATAAGGACTGTTAAGAAGGAAGAATTGAGGACTCTTCAGTTCACAGAAACATAAAGTGTTGCGTTCACCACTGTTTTACAGCTGGCATTTTGAAATATGACACGGAGAGAAATTCATGACATAAAGAACATGATATCATGCCACACTTAACAAACCTGCACCTAAAATATATATATATACAGCTATGGTCCAACCCAGTATCATGGCAAAATGTGTAACAGAGATGCCGGTCCACTGTGTCCATTTCACGCCTAAAACACATGCCGTGATATCAGGTTGTGTGATCATAAGTTCATCTATGAATTTTCTCTAATCCACACGGGGTCAAAAGCAAAGACACCCATTAATATTTGGTTAAATGTCCCTTAGCAAGCTGCAGACAAGACAGGTAGTCATCAAGAATTTGGCATAATTCTGGACATTTGGCCACTCTTCTTGGCAGAATTTGTTTATTTAAGTTAACTTCCTCCAGATTCCAGGATCATGAGTTTAAACAATTACACAAGTACATAATTTCCTTAGTGATTAATAAAATTCTGATACACATAAGAAAAAGTTATTCAGATGTGTAATCACTTTAACAGATTCTAGGAGGCTAGGCCAGGAACAATCTGGGAAACACCGGGCCTCAAAGCTTGCAATGACCTGGAAACTGATGGAACACCGGCATCGTTGTCCACAGTGAGGCTTGTTTTACATTGCCACGGATTGAGCGTGTGACAACTAAGAAAGTAGCCTTTGCCCCAAAATTGGCACCTTCAAGGTCAACTAAATTTTGCAGCTATCCACATAGATGAGCCAAATGCCTTTTGGGGAAGAGTTTTATGGTTGGATAAGAGAAAGATTGAGCTCTTTAGCTACAATGACAAAATGTATGTTTGGTGGAGCAAAAGTGAGGCTTTCAAACCTAAAAACATAATTCTAATTGTCAAGCATGGTGGTGGTAGCATCATGCTCTAGTGTTGTTTTTATGCCACTGGTACCAGTACATTGCACAAAGTGGAATAATGAAGGAGAAGGAGGACTACCGTATTTTCACGACCATAAGACGCACTGTACTAAAAGGCGCAGTCTCAGTTATGTGTGCCATTACTGTATTTAACACACACATAAGGCGCACTGGATCATAGGGCGCATACAAGTACCGTATGCGTATTTAAAAATAAAGCGGGAGCAAACCTGAGTTCGGTACCTTACTCACATTTTTATTACCAGTAATCGTCATCATCAACAACACACAAGCATACAAGTGTGCATATTTAAAAATAAAGCAGGAGCAAAACAAAGTTTGGTACTCACATTTTTATCATCAATCAAACCCATCGAAGTCCTCATCCTCTGTGTCTGAATTGAACAGCTGCGCTAAATCTCCATCAAACATGCCAGGTTCACTTTCTTCACTGTCAGAGTCACTTTCCGTGCCGTGCGGCTCCTCGGAAATGATGCCGGCTTTTGCGAAAGCTCGAACAACAGTGCCAGCAGACATGTTAGCCCAAGCATCTACAATCCATTGGCAAATTGTGGCGTAACTCGCCCGGCGCTGCCTTCCACTCTTGGTGAAACTGTGGTCTCCATCGGTCATCCATCGCTCCCAGGCCGCTCGCAGCCTTACTTTGAACGGGCGGTTCACACCGATGCCCAGCGGTTGGAGTTCCTTTGTCAGGCCTCCCGGAATGACAGCAAGCTCACAGTTCATTTGTTTCACTAGTTTTTTCACATCGGCTGTGAGATGGGCACACATAGAGTCACAGATTAAGAGCGATGGTGATGCGTGGAAAAAACCACCTGGTCTCCTTACATACACCTCCCTCAGCCACTCTTTCATCATTTCCTCATCCATCCAGCCCTTTTCATTTGCCTTAATGATGATTCCTGCTGGAAACTTCTCTTTAGGCAAAGTCTTTCGCTTAAAAATCACCATAGGCGGCAGTTTCTGTCCATTAGCATGGCAGCCAAGCACAACAGTAAAAGAAGACTTTTCATACCCCGTTGTGCGTATCGCTACCGTGCTGGTCCCCTTCTTCTCCACAGTGTGACTCACCGGGATGTCAAAAGTGAGCGGGACCTCGTCCATGTTTGTGATGTGGCTGGGCTGGATGTTTTTGTCGCCGATGTGTTTGCTGCAGTAGGAGTGGAAGATGGCCAGCTTTTCCTTATAATCCGCTGGAAGTTGCTGCGCTACCGTAGTCCTGGTCCAGATGGAAAAATGGCACCGTTTCATAAAACGAAAACACCAAGACGGACCTCCTTGGAAATGTTCAATGTTCATCTCTTCAGCTAGTGAAACTGCTTTTAGCCGAATGGTGACCGTCGAAACGCTTCTCCCGCTCGTTCTTTGCTCGATGATCCACCACTCGAGTCTTTCCTCCAACTCGGGCCACCTCGCCTTATGTCCGCGGAAACTCAGCTGCATTTTCTTGACCTGCCGGAGCTTGTTTTCTAGCTTCCTCCATTTGCGAACCATCGATTCGTTAATCTTAAATTCTCTCGCCGCTGCTCGATTTCCATGTTCCTCCGCGTAGCTGATGGCCTTCAGTTTAAACTGTGCTTCGTAAGCGTGTCTCTTTGCCATTTTCAGGGTTGTTAAAACAACGATGTCCTGCATAATGCACATACCTGTTCTTTTATCCTCTGCTGGGCTTTCTTAATGACGGAGGTGATGGTGGGCTCCCACTTCAGGTCCTGGGTGATGGTGGTACCCATGAAGCGGAATGAGTCCACAGAGGTGATGGGGGTGTCAGTCAGGATGATGGGGGGGAGTGGAGCTGTGTGCTTCCTGAAGTCCACAATAATCTCCACTGTCTTCTGGGCATTCAGCACCAGGTTGTTGTGGCTGCACCAGGACACCAGACGTTCAACCTCCCTCCTGTAGGCAGACTCATCCCCGTCCGAGATGAGTCCAATAACGGTGGTGTCATCTGCAAACTTGATTAGCTTGACAGACTGGTGGGTGGAGGTGCAGCAGTATAGGGCGCGCCGTACTTTTTGAAGAAAATCTAAGACTTTTTAAGTGCGCCTTATGGTTGTGAAAATACGGTACCTCCAAATTCACCACAGATAAGTCTGCCCCAGGGCAGCTGTGGCTACAACTGTAGCTTGCCTCCACCAGTGTGTGAATTTGAGAGTGAATGAATAGTGGAATTGTGGGTCTGGAAAAGCACTGTATAAATGCAATCCATTATTATTATTATAAACAGCTAGATAGTTTAAACTTGGATATAACTGGATGTTCTGACAGAACAGTTATCCCAAACACAAATCAAAATGGCTTTGGGATAAAGCAGACTAATGTTTCTGGAACGGCCTTCTTAAAGTTCCAGTGTCAATCCTAGTGAAAATTTGCAGACCATGTTCAAAAGATGGATTCGATTACATTTTGAGATTTGGGGACCACCCTAATGCTAATGATTTAAGTGATATCAAGAGTCCTAATTCCTATAGCAAATATTTTCTCTCTGCACAGTCTCTGGGCTCCATCCTGCCTGTGCTGTTCCTGGATAAGACTCCACAGTGCTGCACCATTGTGGGGCAGAGAAGCAGGTTAGAGTACAACATATCTGCGCCATTAACCCACAGCCATTCACCAGCCAGGAAACGCAGACCTGTCCACACCTAGGGGAAGAAGCAACCAGAAAGTCAATTTTTCCATGGAAAATTTTCCTGCAGCTGAATAAGCATTTTCCCATAATATAGTTTCAAATAGTCAAAAATGGCAAAAGGCTGTTGACAGACCTCCTTCAGCTCCAAACAAGGTTAATAATAACCATGTGTATGATTCATACAAATAGCCAGAATTTGCTACTGTTCTGGGCTGTACATGTTGAGCATGGATTTTTCTTTCCCCAGTCAGACCAGGAGTGACATGTTTAGCCGCATGTTGTCCTTGCCATCTGTCTGAGTGGTGTCCAAAAAACATTCCTGGCTTTGTGTTTCCAGCTTGGATCCTTTGGTCATTACTAACCCAGCTCAGTAAAGTACCGGATCATTCCCTGTTGCTGGTTCACTCTGCTCACTCACTACCTGTCTACGACTTAACTACCTGCTGCTGGACTCGTTTTCAGCCGCTTGAACACTCGCCTCCCTGCCCTCCTGCTTGCATCGCCTTCTCTGCTGTGAAAAAGGAAAGAAGAGGTCGGACATCCCATTTTCCTCATTCCATAGCTCAGCAACTCACCCGATGAATCACCCCTCCCTCTTGCCCTGCTTCGTCCAACTACAAGTAACCAAATCTTTCCTTAATGTTTTCACCCCTCGTCCCTTGGCTTCGTCCCTCTGTTGCAGTGACTTTTTGAATAAAACTTTCGCTCATCCTGTGTCTGAGGGCAGTTCTGCAAATAAACCATTAATCTTCCATATGGGTAAAAACAGTCTAGCAGATTTTGTGGTAGATTTTCCAACACTGGCCTTACGATTGCGCCACTGACCTCCTTCTGGGCGCTCCACTTACCTCAAGTTGTTTACACAACATGTCAGGGCTGGAGATCAAAAGAATGGAGAAATACATCGGGGAATCATTGGTCGCAGGAATGATCTGCCCATCTTCCT
This sequence comes from Copadichromis virginalis, assembly GCF_057382275.1. Lineage (NCBI taxonomy): Eukaryota > Metazoa > Chordata > Actinopteri > Cichliformes > Cichlidae > Copadichromis > Copadichromis virginalis. Next base: position 36,655,541 of record NC_140618.1, read on the forward strand.
CCCTTGTAGATGCTGGCTCATTTTTGTGGCCAAGAAAGACGAGACCCTCAGGCCCTGTATTGATTTTTGACGTTTTAATGAAATCACTATAAAGAATAACCATTCCTTGTCATTGATTAAGTCTGCTTTCAAGCCTCTCCAGGAAGAAACTTTCTTCACAGAACTGGACACCTACCATTTGGATTAACTAATGTCGTGTTTCAGGCTCTAGTGAACGACGTATTATGAGACTTCCAGAATGCCTTTGCTTACCTCGATGATATTCTGATTTTCTCCAAGTCCAAGGAGGACCACTGGGTTCACGTCCGCAATGAACTGTAAACAGACTCTACATCACAGCATTGAGATGCAAGTTTCACACGCCATCAGTCACCTTTCTAGGGTACATCCTAGCACGAGTGCAGGTGCATGCAGTAACAGAATAACCCACACCCAACTCAGTGGTAGGCTGCAGCTTTTCCTCAGTTTTGCCAACTTCTACAGCCGATTCATCTACAACTAAAGTCGGGTAGCTGCACCAGTCACACGTCTCACCACACCCAAGATTCCTTTCGTTTGGCCACCAGAGGCTGCTGCTTTTGATAAACTGCTGGAGCTGTTTACCTCAGCACCTGTTCTCCTGCATTCAGACACCAAGCTGCAGTTGTATGTGGCGATGGAATCGTCTGACTCTGGGGTGGGTCGGTCCTCTCACTGCAGTCTGTAGGGTCGGGGGTATGGGTGAGCTCAAACCCTGTGCAGGCAGGCAGCTGTCCCCCACTGAACGAAGGACGTGGTGGATGTGGGGGATTGCGAGCTGCTGACAGTGAAGCTGACACTGGAGGAGCGATGTTATTGGCTGGCTGCAATATACTTAGGCTGCTTGAAGTTTCCCATGATCCACTGAGCGTTTCTCCATCTCTCACCCCTTTTCACTCCCCATGTGTTAATACACCACTCTACATTTAATTATTATTAAATTTATTATTAATCCCTAGCTCTCTTCCACAGCATGTCTTTTGTACTGTGCAGCCCATTCCTGAGCTTGGTTCTTCTGTAGGTTTCTTGCAGTTACAAGGGAGTTTTTCCTTCCCAATGTCGCCAAAGTGCTTGCTCATACGGGGTTGTCTGATTGCTGGGGTTTCTCTGTATTATTGTACGGTCTTTACCATACAATATTATTAAGCACCTTGAGGTGACTGTTTTTGTGATTTGGTGCTGTATAAAAAACTGATGTGAAGCCCATCCTAAATGATGTTCCTGTTTGTAGGATTTATGATACAGTGATGATGAGTGTGTACAGTGAATATAGTCTTAGGCACAGCTAAAGCCAAAACCATGAAAATAGTTTTGTTTAGGGAAAAACTAAAACTTCTCCCTGTTGTGTGATGTAAAGCATTTACATAGCAATTAGATGTTGGCTGCATGTTCTCACTTTATCCGTGAAAGCAAGTCTCATGTAAACATTTCATGCACGAGTCTCTGAATTTGAACTCACCTCCTCAGTGTTGGCCTCCAACACCTGAGGGACGATGCAAAACGGAACAGAGGGAGACTGACATAAATACACAGAAAGTAATGAGGCAAGCGGAAGCACACGGGGAACACAGCTGAGGACAATTACCCTTGACAGGATGGGGAGGACACAAAACTGAAAACGCTGACACCAAGACGTGGACCTTAAACATAAGACAGGAAGAACACAGAGACAGCCTGGAGAGAGAGAGGGAACATGAAGGAATGCATGAAGGGATGAGGAGAACATGGAACAGAAGGAGTGGGAATATGGCACCAGAACTAACACCACAATGTAAGCACAGACACAGGGAGACAGAAAGCAGGGGAAATTCAAATAAACTAAACCGAACAATCCTAGGAACATAATGAAGTAACAAAATATAAAACCACAGGAAATCTAAGAACGCTGGGTCAAAATGACCCAGGACAATGACAGTAACATGCCCAGGCACCTGGTTTCTTGGATTACAGCCACTCTAATTTAAAGGTGATCCATAGGCCAGGGATGCATATGGCTGGATAGTTTAAGCCTGGCAGCTTCCCAGTTTAAGCAGGGCAGTAGAAATATGTAATAGGAGGTTGTGCTTTTGGCTCAGCTGCAGAAGAGGGGTAGTGCAGAGGGTTCAGACCCAGTGCCTAAAAAGACTGACAGGCTTAGCTGCCGGGCCATCATCTAATCTCTATCTAGTATTAAATTCAGTTCTTTGTATTCTTTTGGCGGCGAAAAAAAAACACAAGCTCAAAGTGGTCTAACTCAAAAAATTATCTTTATTTTTACATTTCCAGAAAAGGAGACCGAGCCCACAGAGACGCCAGCTCAAGTCTGAAGCAGCAGCAGGTAGCCTGATTATTATATACTTCCTCTGCACATCACGCACACTTCAAGTTTCGATCAAACACTCTGCTTAGTTTCACTTTCTGTCTGCACCTCATATGCTCTGCAAAAGCATGCAGTTTCCTGTCAGTACTTTTGGGCTCAGACTGTACTCAGAGCTGACCCTCTTTTATACATAAGACAATATAATCAGCAAATAAGCATTAAGAATATATATTTAAATCCCAACAGACCCCCTCTTTAACTAATTCTATTAGTTAACCCAATTAACTGACTTCCTTAATAACTACTGTAAACTAAAAACAGATATAATTAGATTTTCTGGTAAAAGGCCCTACATTACTTTTGTCCCTCTTTGGAAACGGCCTCTATAAAGTTAACCCGTTTCCTCTATTAAAAATTTACTCCTGGTTTTTCACCCCGTCTAACGGGTAGCACATATCTGGCCTTAACACTATTTTTGGGCAATTTACATAACATAAAAATCCTACCAACTATTACTAAAGTCCCTCTCATTACTCTTCATTACTTTTATGCTCTCATTATAACCCCTTCGTGGTATTCTGGTGGTCCTGAAATCTCCTGTAAAGGATAAACAAAACACCTCTCCCTGCTATGCCTCCATAACCTATTATGTTCATCAATTGTTCTCTTAATTATTCAAACTTGGTTCAACCTATCCTGTTCTAGGGTCTATCATTTATACATATATCCATCCATCCATCTTCATCCGCTTTATCTGGGGACGGGTCGCGGGGGCAGCAGCCTAAGCAGAGAAGCCCAGACCTCCCTCTCCCCAGCCACCTCCTCCAGCTTATCCGGGGGAACACCAAGGCGTTCCCAGGCCAGCCGAGAGATCTAATCTCTCCAGCGTGTCCTGGGCCTGCCCCGGGGCCTCCTCCCGGTGGGACATGCCCGGAACACCTCACCCAGGAGACGCCCAGGAGGCATCCTTGTCAGATGCCTGAACCACCTCAGCTGGCTCCTTTCGATGTGGAGGAGCAGCGGCTCTACTCTCAGCCCCTCACGGATGGCCGAACTTCTCACCCTATCTCTAAGGGAGAGGCCAGCCACCCTTCGGAGGAAGCTCATTTCCGCCACTTGTATCCGCGATCTCGTTCTTTCGGTCACTACCCACAGCTCATGGCCATAGGTGAGGGTAGGGACGTAGATTGACCGGTAAATTGAAATCTTCAATTTTATTCATTTGGGTAAGCGACACTTTTAACAACCTTTGACACCCTCTTGAGAAACAGGTGTTTCCTGTTGTTCGCTCTCTCCTCTCTTATCTGATCATGAACATCCTGTACAAAAAACTGTTGCTATGCCAGTGCAAAAGTTTCCAAGCAAAATGTGTCTTAACTCTGACATACAAGTCAATCTTCCTGTTATCTGTCTCTGCAAGCATTTTTACATTGACCTTTTACTACACTCTGTCACCTTTCACAATAGACCATCTCTTCATGAGCACTTTTTCAGTATGTGTAAGAAAATCATTATAACTGCTTATTCTACTAAAAGATCATTTTCCAAGAACATCTTCAATCAATTAAGTTTAAGCATAAAAGCATTTACTTGTGAGTAAGTTTTATCATAGCTAAATTATCAAACACCCAGACAATCATAAAATGATCATAAAGCCCCTTATTTCAAATTATCTTATGTCTCAGAGTATCAAATACAATTTATTATATAGAGCAACCTGAAAATGCTTCACCACATCTTAGGAATTTAAAACAGGCCTGCAAACCTGTGTTAAGGAATAAAATCAGTTTAATTATCATGTTAAATCTTTTTGAACTCCTGGCTCCATTCAAAGCTGCCTAGAAACAAAACTTCATTTTTAATTTATCAGAGCTAACCAAAATGTGTTTTACTTTCCTTACTTTACTCCTGTCTCCCTCCACTATCAGCTAGTCCTTACCGATCGTGCTCTTTTAATAATTTACTGTTTTAAAGGGAAAAACCTTGGTCACTTGGACAAGTGTTTGTTATTCTATAACTGCATTTTAATCTGAAAAGTCTAGCAATCCCCTATGTGACTCATAAATATTACTTTGGTTGTAACTATTTTTCTCTATAAAATTGAATTGACTTCTACGGTGGCCTGCTTTTGTTAATAGTAACATGAGTAACGTCCAACATTTTCTCCCCTTTAGCATTTGGCATTTTCCCAACTATATAATGTACTACCATAATCTAGACCCAATCAATAAAACAGAATTTTCTTAAAGCAAACGTCAGCAACCCAAAAAAGTCTGCAGCTCCAAACTCTCATTTGAACCTTTCAGTCTCCCCTCCGTTCTCTCTTCTCCTCCTGCTCATGGCAAAGCAAAACAAAGCAAAGCAAAGCATTCACCCTTCTCTCCCCTATGTGGTTAATTGTTTGTGAACATTTACTCATCCTAACCTTGGTCCCATCTTTGTCTCAGTGTCCGGTCAGTCAAAGACTCAGTCCACATCATCAGTCCATCACAGTTCAGTCACACATTCACTCATTCACACAAGATATTTGCTGACAGTGGAGACTAATAATCAAATTCTTCACCCTCAGCAACATGAGCTCATTCATTTGTTTTATTTTGTTTTGTTTTTTGTTTTTAGAAAAAGAGTTCTTTATCATCTTAGAACCTGATCAGATCCCCACAGATGTCCTTCTCCTCAGCCAGTTGTAATCTGGAAAAGGTCACCTTAAATTTGTTTATAAAACAATATAATCAATAATAAACAATATAATTGTTAATAAAACAATATAATCAGCAAATAAGCATTAAGAATATATATTTAAATCCCAACACTAGTCTCTCCTAATTTACACAGTAGGGTGCCAGGACCAAAGCCAACTTGAATGCTACAGAACTGAGCTGGATGGAGGATTTCTGAAAAGACAAAGGCCTGCTTTGTCAAAGCACATATAGAACAAGCAAAATCGAGCACATTTTCTGTGTCTGGTTGTGTGTGGGACTCTTGGTGGTCATGTAGTGCTGCAAAAGCAGTTTCCAGTTGTTTTTACTAATTTCTGACAAGAACAAAAAAAAGTGAAGCACACAAGTCTTCGTTAACATCACATCTAATTTCACATCAGCTATTATAGTTTGTCTTTCTTGCAAGGCCATCTCTGGTGTGTCAGTCAGAATTATCTTTCTGGAAAAGTATCAGTAAACCCAGTGCAGTAGGTTTATGAAAAATGAAAGCACAAAACACTACACCCTGATTGAGAAATGCATTGAGTATTTTGGAGAGATTTTGAATTTATAGTTGTTTAAAAAAGCATGAACACAATTTCAAAACAGTTCTTAAAAATGTTTTCAAGAACAATTTTACTTGCTTGTCATCATTGTATTGGACAACACCACAGCTTTCATGATTATTTGGCTCGTCTGATGCCCACGGGAGTCCACCGAGCTGTACCCATTCGTCATCTTTTTTATGCAAACATATCCATGCAATACATGTCTTAAAGTTCATTGTGTCTTCATCGGACTTTACATAGATGGTGGCTAAGTCAGTCTGGTCATAAAGTCTGTTAGGAGAAAAAAACGTTTGCAAAGTGAGCTCAGAATTAATGCTATCCATCTCATGAACTAATCTCAAATCTCGTGGTGATAGAGCTTTCTCTGTGGCAGGTCCCAGACTTTGAAATAGTCTTCCCCTAAATATTAGATCTGCACAAACACTTCATCAATTTAAATCACTACTAAAGACACATTTTTATGCCCTGGCTTTTAACATACTATGACCCAAGCATTTTAGTCTTATTTAATAGTCTTAGTTATTGTTTTAATTTTTTTAAATTCATTCTTTCTTTTTAATGGCATTTTTTATTGTTAAGCACTTTGTGCAGCATCACCTGTCTGGAAATGTGCTATATAAATAAATTTGACCTTGACCTTTTCTCTTGCTTTAATACTTGAGATTTTGCTCATTCCTTACAAAGTACTCAGTTTCAAGGATATTTTCAGTCAGTGTTCAGCACAACCATACTTATAGCTGGACCTCCTAAATACTGATAGGAGTGCTCAGCACAAAGTTTTATGATCACACAGACTAACACTAACACTCTTAACAAGGCTCTTGTTAAATATTTCAATTCTTTGATCTTTGGGCTGAAGGAAGAACAACACTTGGTGTATAAAAATGCTCAATCAACAATCTCTTTATTCCATACAATTCTCATTATTCCGTACAGCACTTTGAGCATTAACCATCCGGAGGGGAGATGTGGACAGGAGGGTGTCCGCCAGATCTCGAAGTGTTTGACCGTTTCTCATTCTTATAGCGTCAGCCCCCTTCCACAGTCATAAAAACTAAACATCCACATTCTTTCTCTCTCAGTGAGCCTAAGTTATGACCTTGGCTTCCTGTGCAGTATGTTCTTTCTTTTCTAATCAGACAAATAAGGCCATGATTCTCGGAAAACAGTGTTTCTTATAAATCAGCAGTATAATGCATCATAAAACAATGTCATTCATTCACAATGAATCAGCAGTCTCATGTAATACAAATCAGTCTAATAAATGTAATAGTTGTCACCTTCTTCTAAGTCAGGAGTATAATGCAAACTAAAATTACATAAAAATTTCACAATCTTTAATTAGGGGTATGACATGGCATAAGATAGTATAATAATGTCGCACTCTCACAACCAGTTCTGCTGCTGGATACGGATTGGATAGTGGTTGGGGGGGGGTTTGCATTCTCTAACTTGTGCATTCATTTTTCATATTTATTGCTGTGATGTCAAAGGTACCGTTTTCAATTATAATGCTGTCGTGGTCTGGGTGGTTTTCCACAGCATCGGCTCCTCCCCACTGGGTGGAGTCTTTGTTGTTCCTCACCTGATGGCAATCGTACCAGCAGTATTTATGACCAGCGCACTCAACTGGTCTTCGCCAGATTATCTGCCAACTTTAGTCAGTTCTCGGCCTCATGTCCGTTCCTTGGTGACTCATCGTGTGTATTAACCGTATCTCTGTTTTTCTCGTCAGCCTCGTCACCAAGTTCTCCTGGATACCAGTTTGCTGCCGCCGGTAATCCCTCTCCGTTTTGGAACTGCCATTCTCTCCTGCCTGCCTCCCTGCATTGCATACAGCACCCACCTGGACCTCTCCTGCCTCCCCCCTCCACGCAACCCCACCTGCAAGCTTGTAAGACAGCTCTGCGTACTATCCTTAGATTCACTCGCAACCCTCTGTGGGATTCCCCTGACTGCTCTCTCCTCTGTTTCAGTGCCCTGGCCCGCCACAGTTTCCCCTGCCCAGTACCTGCACCCAGTTATCCCTGCCATCTAGTTATCATCACAGTATTTTCTCTCACCTCAGACATCTAGTTTATGTTCATTGATTCTAGTCTGCACTTTCTGTTAGCCTCTGAGCATTGTAAAATAAAATCTCTTTTCGTTACACCTCACCCCTGGCCTCCGGTTTTGAATCTGCACTTGAGTCCATCCCATTTCCACGGGCCACTGTGCCATGACAAATGCCTAAATGAGATTAAATTGTCTGGTCAATCTGATCAAGGCTCTTTGTCAGCAAATATATAAAAGCATATATCTGATGAGATGTGACCTGATGAAATTACCTATTTGTCTGAATCCTTTATTTCCACAACCACTTGCAAGATTTCTACACCACTGGATCAAATCTCAATTTATCCAGTTGTACTAATATTAACTGAGAATCATAATCATAATCAGAATACTTTATTGATCCCTGGGGGAAATTATTTTTTGTTACAGTGCTCCATTATAAACCAACATTAAGACAAGACAGACAATACGCTAACTAAGAATAGTACAATATATACATATATATACATACATACATAAGTCACTCATAAATAAATAGCTGGAAAAGAAACATGTGTAGTTGTAGCAGTAACCAGTGTGTTAAGTGGATGCGTTGTACAGGGAGCCACAGGCAGGAATGATTTCCTGTGTCGTTCAGTGGTGCTTTTCGGTAATCTCAGTCTCTCACTGAACGTGCTCCTGTGACTGACCAGCATGTCATGGAGTGGGTGGGAGGTGTTATCCAACATTGTCTTTATCTTGGACAGCATCCGCCTCTCCGACACCACCTTGAGGGAGTCCAGCTCCATCCCCACAACATTGCTGGCCTTACGGATTAGTTTATTAAGACTGTTGGCATCTGCGACCCTCAGCCTGCTCCCCCAGCATGCAACAGCATAGAGGATCGCACTGGCCACAACAGACTCATAGAAAATCCTCAGCATTTTCTGGCATATGTTGAAGGACCTCAGTCGCCTCAAAAAATAGAGACGACTCTGGCCCTTCCTGTAAAGTGCTGTGGTGTTTTTAGCCCAGTCCAGTTTATTGTCAATGTGTGTACTCCAAGGTATTTATAGTCCTCCACAATGTCAACACTGACCCCCTGGATTGAAACAGGGGTCAAGTGTTTCCTGGTCTTCCTGAAGTCCATGATCAATTCCTTGGTCTTTGCCACGTTGAGCTGCAGATGATTCTGTTCACACCACGTGACAAAGGAGTCGACCACAGCCCGGTAGTCTGTCTCATCAACCCTGCTGATGCATCCAACCACCGCAGAGTCATCAGAAAACTTCTGAAGATGGAGGTCTCTGTGCAGTGGCTGAAGTCTGTGGTGTAGAGGGTGAAGAGGAAGGGGGAGAGGACAGTCCCCTGTGGTGCCCCTATGTTGCTGATCACCTAGCACACACTGTGGTGTCGAATCTATTGAAAAACAGATTCAACTCATTAGCTCTGTTCTCACCTCCCTCAGCTCCCCTGCTGTTGGCCTGAATCCAGTGATGGTCTTCATACCCCTCCACACCTCTATCATGCTGTTCTGCTGGAGTTTCCACTCCAGCTTCCTCCTGTAATTGTCCTTAGCCTCTCTGATCTTGTCCTTTAGTAACACCTGGACCTTCCTCACCTCCTCTTTGTTGCCCCCTCTGAAAGCCCTCTTCTTGTCGTTGAGGAGGGCTTTGATGTCCTTAGTCACCCACGGCTTGTTATTTGGGTAACAATGAACAGTCTGAGCTGGAACAATGGAGTCGGTGCAGAAAGTTATGTAGTCTGTGATACACTCAGTAAGCCCATTGATGTCCTCGGCGTGAGGCTCACAGAGTGTTTCCCAGTTGGTCACCTCAAAACAGCCCTGTAGTTCCGCTATTGCCTCCTCTGACCACATCCTAACAGTCCTCGTGGTCACAGGTTCCCTCCTCACAATTGGCACATAGCGGGGGGTGAGGTGAATCAGGTTATGATCTGACCTACCAAGTGGGGGGAGGGAGGAGGAGCTGTATGCATCCTTGACGTTAGCATACAGTAAGTCTAAAATTTTCTCTCCCCTGGTGGGACAGTCCACATATTGTTTGAATGTTGTTAGTGTATTGTCCAGTGATACATGGTTGAAGTCACCCGAGATCACAATAAAGGCACTCGGGTGCTGAGTCTGTAACCGAGCTATGGCAGAGTGGATAGTGTCACATGCAGCTGTGGGGTTAGCAGAGGGAGGAACATAAACAGCCACCAAGATGACGTGAGAGAATTCCCTGGGTAAATAATACGGCCTGAGTCCAACAGCACACAGTTCAATGTCCGGGCAACAAATCTTTTCTTTGATTGTTATGTTAGCAGGGTTACACCACCGGTTGTTAACTAAAACAGCAAGCCCACCTCCTTTCCGCTTACCGCTAGCGATGCTGTCCCTGTCCGCCCAAACAGTGTGGAAGCCTTCCACGGAAGCATTCTCATCAGGAATGTCCTGGTGCATCCATGATTCGGTGAAACACATCAGGCTACACTCTCGGTATTCCCTCTGACTCCGTACCAGTGCTGAGAGCTTTGAATTTTGATAGTGATTATGAAAATTAGCATGTTGGGGATGCTCTGGTGCATTGTTTTGCCTTTTTTGTGGGATGCTCAAGTGTTTACGAAGAAATACCTGCTGCTGCTCGACAAGCCACCAACATCAAACTGAGTGTTTCACTGCTTTAAATTTGATACACAAGAACACTGATTTGACTAGCAGAAATGTGTACGTGTGTGCCAGCCATCAGCTATCATTCAATGCATATGCAGAAAGCATTTGACTGTTGCCAAATGAAAGAAAGATTTACATAAGGATACATTTCTTGCAAAAGAAAACAGGTGAATTGACTAGTTAAAAATAGTATTTGCATCATCAGTTTTGGGACTGAGTTGATAATTATAATTCAACATTTCTCTGAAAATTGCAATGTGTTAAGAACAAAAAACATGTACTAGTGAAATAAAAGAATTCAGAAAGAGCAGCCGCTCTGGGAAAATGATAAGCTAGTGGAAGCTGTCTTGAACTCATTGCAGCTGTTATAGGGCGGGCGGGCGGTGGGGTACACCCTGCACAAGTCGCCAGCCTGTCACAGGGTCAACACAGAGACAGATCTATGGGCACTTTAGTTTTCTTTGCTTGTCCTGCTAGACCTCAGTGTAGTGTTTGATATTGTCGACCATACTATCCTACTAGAACGATTAGAACATGCTGTAGGTATTACAGGTACTGTGCTGCACTCACCTGGCTGCCCTCCTGTCACAGCACCCACGTAACACCCCACCTGTAAACAGCGCCGTCACTCTGACCTCTTCTCCCCTCTTGTGCATAAAAAAACCTCCACCTGCAAAGTAAGACAAGATCTGTTTAAACTTGGTTCTCATCAGGACTCCACGGACCTCGCTCTTAACTCAGCTCTCCTCTCATTCTTGTTCTCCGTGGCCCCTTGCCACTGAATTTCTCTATTCTAGTTGTCGTAGTGTTTCATGCTATTCATAGTCATTTGAATACTCTTTATTTTATTAGTCCCTCTCAGTTTTCAGTAGCTTCACGGTTCACAGCTCACAGTCTGAACTGTTACTACTGGGCCGTGACATTTGGCTGATTTGGGGATGAGGATGTGGGGGGATAAGAGAAGGAGAGAAACCCCAGAGAGGCACGTAAGACTGCAGACCCCCACCCCCCCACCCCCGTGACATGTAGGATACGCTAAGCTTATGTAGGACCAGGAGTGACAAAAAGAATAAATATAAATATTCATCCATCCATTCGCTTCCGCTTATCCTTTTTGGGGGGCGCTGGAGCCTATCCAAGCTGTCATAGAACGAGAGGCGGGGTACACCCTGGACAGGTCGCCAGTCTGTCGCAGGGCTAACACACAGACACAGACAACCATTCGCTCTCACATTTACTCCCGCACTCACACCTATGGGCAATTTGGATTAATGGTATGACTGTGTGGCTTGTATGATCTGGACCTAAATGCAGGGAGACTTGGAAGACTGTATATGAATACGTGAGGCACATTTAATGCTGAACGAATGCAAAAATATAAAAATCCCAAATCTAAGAATTTCTGGGGAAACGTTGAAGAAGGCGACATACAACCATGAGGAAGAACACAACAAATTATAACCTTTATGGAACCTTAACTTCCTTAAAGGTAGCTCGCAAAGGAATCTGCCAATTAGATTTATTCTACGCATTTCTTTTATTTTATCTTGAACCTTAATTTTAATAAGTATTTGGAATATCAATTTTATTGAACTAAAGTCTGTGTTGAAATAAGAAGAGAAAATGCTCTCAATTATGGAGACAGTCAAATGGTTTATTTATGTTTGATATGTGCTTTACATTTGTGTGGCTGTTAATAAAGTTAGCGCGCTCTAGGGGGCGTATGCGTTCATCAGCCGAAGGCTGATGTGTGATTTTTCCTCCCAAAATGTCGTTGATGAAGTTAGCTATGCACGTTAGATTTTACTGCGCATTTTCATACCTCTGCCAACAGGTTATGGGCCCAGGAAGCTAAGAAGTTTTCCAAAAGAGTCCATGTCGTTTTGCCACCGAGAGAAACGCCGCGACGTACTGCGCACTCGGTGAGGATTAGCATACCATGCTAGCGCCATGAGCCGACGAGCCGCTGAGTCAAATAGCCGTTGGGCTCGGCTAGTTTTTGATGGAGATGAAAAGAATTACGAACTATGGGAGACGAAATTTTTGGGCCACCTTCGTCTGCAAGGTTTAAGAGACATTATTTTGAAGCAGCCTACCGACGCGGAGGGAGAAGAAGAGAGAGCAAAGAATGCAGAGGCCTACGCGGAGCTGATCCAGTTTCTGGATGACAAAAGTTTGTCTCTTGTTATGCGAGAAGCAGCGGATGATGGACGGAAGGCGCTGGGGATTCTAAGAAACTATTATGCAGGTAAAGGAAAGCCTCGTATAATTAGCCTGTATACAGAACTCACTTCGCTCCAAAAGTCCAGCAGTGAGAGTGTGACTGAGTATGTGATACGAGCAGAGACAATAATCACAGCCCTGAGGAATGCTGGTGAAACTTTGAGTGATGGGCTATTGGTAGCAATGGTTTTGAAGGGACTGCCAGAATCGTTCAAACCGTTTGCTATCCATGTCACACAAAGTGAAGTTGAAGTGACTTTTGCTGAATTTAAAACTAAACTGCGAAGCTTTGAAGACACAGAGAAAATGCGCGCCGCAGCGTCAGATGACAACATCATGAAAGCACGTGCACGACCGAGCGACAATCCCACGTTTGAAAAATCGAATGACCGTGGGGCCGGCAACGCAGACATAGTGTGTTTCAGATGCGGACTAAAGGGACACAAAGCCAGGACGTGTCAGCGCAAGCAGTGGTGTAGCGAGTGTAAAAGCACCACCCATCGGGACTCAACATGCAGACGGAAACGGCGGCAAGACAATGCACGGAAAGTTTCCGAGGAGTGGGGTAGCAAAGACTACGCATTCCGGGTAAGCAGCGAGGGTGCAGCGTTCCAGTCAGAGCATGGCATCAACAAAAAGGGTCTGATGGTGGACACAGGGGCAACTTCGCATATTGTTACAGATATAACGAAGTTCAGGAGATTCGACGACAGTTTCCAGCCCAAGTCACACTACGTAGAGTTGGCTGACGGCACCAAGTGCACTGGAGTTGCAGAGCAAAGAGGGGAGGCAGAGTTTTGCTTGATGGACAGCAGGGGGCAGTGCCACAAAACAACCTTGAAACAGGCACTGTACATCCCATCGTATCCACAAGACATCTTCTCTGTGAAAGCAGCTACCTCAAATGGAGCAACTATGATCTTCAAGCAAGGAAAAGACACCCTGCGACACAAAGACGGTACAAGGTTCCCAATATATGAGTACAACAGACTGTACTACCTACAAACAGTAAACACTGAAGGTAAAGACCAGTGTAAGGGTTGCTATGACATGCAAACATGGCATGAAATTCTTGGTCACTGTAATTATGATGACATTCAGAAATTACAGGGGGTTGTTGATGGTATGGCAATCAAAGGAAAAACAGATAAATCTGTCTTGCATTGTGAAGTGTGCACACAGGGAAAGTTTGTTCAAACTAGAAACAGGGACCCTGATGCACGAGCCAAAACCGCCTTAGAGCTGGTACACACAGATCTAGCTGGTCCAGTAGACCCAGAGTCCAGAGATGGATATAGATTTGCACTATCATTCACTGATGACTATTCCAGTGCAGTGTTTGTGTATTTTCTGAAAAATAAGAGTGACACAGCAAAAGCAACACAGAAGTTTTTGGCTGATACAGCCCCGTATGGGCAAGTTAAATGTATCAGGTCTGACAATGGAACAGAGTTTATGGGAAATGAGTATCAGGCACTCCTTAGCAAAAATGGAATCAGGCATGAGACCTCAGCACCATACTCACCACACCAAAATGGTACTGCAGAACGCAATTGGCGTACTCTTTTTGATATGGCCAGGTGTATGTTAATAGAGAAACAGTTACCTAAAGAGTTGTGGACTTACGCAGTGCAAACAGCAGCTGTAGTGAGGAATAGATGTTTTAACAGACGCACAGAACAGACACCATATTTAATGCTGACAGGAAGAAGGCCAAACCTTTCCAGGATGCAGACATTTGGGTCAGTGTGTTATGCCTACAGGCAGAACAAGAGAAAACTAGACTCAAGGTGTGAGAAAGGAATTTTTGTTGGATATGACAAGAACAGTCCAGCTTATATGGTCTACTACCCGGGCAGTGGGAAAGTACAGAAGCATAGACTGGTGAAGTTTGAGACTAAAACAAGAGTAGAGAGACAAACACAGACTGACAAGGTGCCAGATGATGAGGGTGACTTTGAGACACCAAACAGGTTCACCAAGACCAGAGAACAGACTGATGTGAGTACAGAACACACAGATACTCAGGAACAGATCCCAGTAAGCATGTCTGAGATGAGCAGCCAGTCACAGGAGAATGAACTCGACTGCGAGGCTGCAAGGTATCCTTCCAGAGTGAGAAAGAGGCCTGGGTATTTAAGTGAATATGTTACTGATAAGGAGGATTGTGATCAAGTACTTACAAACATGGATTATTGTTACAGAGCAATGTGTAACATTCCCCAAACATTCAAGGAAGCAATAACTTCATCTAACTCAGAGAAATGGGTCAGTGCAATGGATGAAGAGATGCAATCACTAAGAGAAAATGACACATTTACCTTAACCACTTTGCCTGAGGGTAAGAAGACAGTGGGGGGTAGATGGGTGTACGCAGTCAAAAACAATGTTGATGGATCTGAGAAGTACAAGGCACGTTATGTTGCTAAAGGATATAGTCAGAGGATAGGTGTGGATTATGAAGAAACATTTTCCCCTACTGCTAACCTGACTAGTATCAGAGTGTTGATGCAAAAGGCAGCACAAGAAAACATGCTTTTACATCAGATGAATGTTAAAGCTGCCTATCTTCATGCACCAATAGATTGTGAGGTATTCATGGAACAACCTGAGGGTTATGAGGTAAAATCCGACACAAATGAAAAACTGGTGTGCAAGTTGAAAAAGTCGCTATATGGGCTAAAACAATCAGGCCGGAATTGGAACAAGTTGTTGCATGAATATCTGAGTGAGAACAACTTCGTGCAAAACCCCGCTGACCATTGTGTTTACACAAAAATGACAGAAAATAAGAAGGTGATTCTGATTGTATGGGTAGATGACCTGATCATTGCTGCTAGTGATGAAAGTGAACTAACTGTTGTGAAGAAAATGCTTGCAGCAAAATTCAAAATGAAGGATTTGGGTAAACTGAGACATTTCATTGGTATAGATTTTGACCAGAGTGATAACTGTGTAAAAATGTCACAAAAACAATATGTGGAAAAAGTACTTGAAAGATTCAACATGCAGGATTGTAAAGAAAGACAGACACCTTGTGAGCAAAAACTGAACTATGCTGATGATGCAGAAAAGATGAGTGATGTCAAAAGGTACAGAGAGGCAGTTGGTAGTCTGATCTATTTGGCTACATGCACAAGACCGGACTTGAGTTTTATAGTCAGTAAACTTTCACAGTACTTTACTGAGCCAACTGAAGACAAATGGACTACAGTAAAACATGTACTGAGGTATCTGAAAGGGACAACCGAGAAAGAACTGTGTTACAGGAAATGTGACAACAAAGAACTGAGGTTGTGGGCATACAGCGATGCTGATTGGGCAGCTGATGTAACAGACAGACGGAGTATAACTGGTTATTGCATAAGCTTGTCTGTAGATGGTCCTCATGGAAAACCAAAAGACAACCTACTGTTGCATTATCTACCTGTGAAGCGGAGTACATGGCTTTAGCTGCGACCCTACAAGAAGTTTTGTACCTAATGCAACTGTTACAAGGTATTGATGGACAAAAATATGCACCGCCAAAAGTTCATGAAGATAATCAGGGTGCAATTGCGTTGGCGAAGAATCCTGTGACGAGACAGAGATGTAAACATGTTGACATAAAGTACCACTTTGTGAGATCAACTGTGAGTGCAGGAAAAATAACTCTGGATTATTGTTCAACAGAAGAGATGGTTGCAGATGTAATGACAAAGCCTGCAACAAAAGTTAAGCTGTTCAAGTTTGAGAAGTTTATGTTTGGGCATTAACATGGTATACGAACATGTATACAGTACTGAGGAAGAAACCTTTTGTTTGTTGTTTTTTTTGTTTACTTAAGAGCATCATAATATGAGAGCAAGTGGGGGTGTTGAAATAAGAAGAGAAAACGCTCTCAATTATGGAGACAGTCAAATGGTTTATTTATGTTTGATGTGTGCTTTACATTTGTGTGGCTGTTAATAAAGTTAGCGCGCTCTAGGGGGCGTATGCGTTCATCAGCCGAAGGCTGATGTGTGATTATTCCTCCCAAAATGTCGTTGATGAAGTTAGCTATGCACGTTAGATTTTACTGCGCATTTTCATACCTCTGCCAACAGTCTGTTATTTTAGTTTGTTGGGAGTTTACTATATCATTTCATGCTGTTTTCTAGTTAATAAGTCTGCTGAATGAGAAGGTTGTTTCATTGATGCATGAAACAATATTTTGTAGATGAAATGCTGAAAGGTCATCTGCTGCTAAGTGGAGGCACTGATTATAATCTCAATACTATCCGGTCTTTAAGTCTGACGTCATTAGCCGCATCCAGGCCCAAACTCTGCTGCAGGTCCCTAAGTCAAACGATCACTGCAGCATTACTGAGAGTTGAAAAACTGTCTAAATCCTTTCATCAGTAATAAAATAATCAGCGTTGCTGCTTTGCCAGGTGTAACGATTAAGTTTAACAACCAGGCATCCATGAAAACAGAATTTATTAAATTTAACAGAGTTGGAAGTTAGCAGGAAGTTAGCAGGAAGTTAGCTCGCTAGCGGGTGATCGTGGCTCAAGAGTTGGCAGTTCGCCTTGTAATCGGAAGGTTGCCGGTTCGAGCCCTGGCTCGGACAGTCTCGGTCGTTGTGTTCTTGGGCAAGACACTTCACCCGTTGCCTACTGGTGGTGGTCAGAGGGCCAGGTGGCGCCAGAGTCCGGCAGCCTCGCCTCTGTCAGTGCGCCCCAGGGTGGCTGTGGCTACAATGTAGCTTGCCATCACCAGTGGGTGAATGGGTGGATGACTGGTTGTGTAAAGCGCTTTGGGGTCCTTAGGGACTAGTAAAGCGCTATACAAATACAGGCCATTTACTTCAATTTAAATATAATATACCATGCTCTGACCGAGAGATTTCTGAAAAAATTTTAAATGTACAGCTCTGCTATCACTTCAAACCTAAATGAAGACAGAAAACTAAACAGTAGTGACGTTTTGTAGGGTTACTGAAGTTGGGCTAGCTGGCAGCAGCGCTTTTTGATACGGGCGACATGGGCGGTTGCTCAGGGTGGCATCGTGGTGGGGGCGGCATCATGGGCATCGGTTAAAAAAAAAGAAAAAAAATTGCTTGTACTCATGCTGCCCCGACGTCATGCCAGCACAGATTGGGAATGGCATAAGAAAAAATCGGTTTTCTGCCGCCCCATCTGTTGGCATCTGTGACCCTAAACCTGCTGCCCCAGCATGCAACAGCATAGGATAGCACTGACCACAACAGAAATACAACAAGTAACATTAATTAGTAGGGATAGTGAAAATGTCTGTTTACCTTTGTTAGCCACTTGGCTATGATAGTAAACATTAGACACTGATGTAGCTTACTGAATCTTTGGACTGTGTTCAGCACAATATTAATTAGTCATTGTCAATTCTTGATTTGCCCTGTTTCATTGTATGACCAATTATGATGGCTGTTTGTAAGCCATTTGCATACTATGCATACTCTGTGTGTGTGTGTGTGGGGGGGGGCAGGCTAGGACCACCAGTGCTAGCTGGTATATAACTATTGTTAAGAAATAGAGAGATATTTTAATATCTATCTGCTCATTAGATTGTTTTATGTACTTTAATAATGAAGGCTTGTAGAGCAAGGCCACTTTTGACTCACAAACTAAGTGCTCAGCCAGACTGAAAAACAGGAAGTTTTAGTGCATAGGCATATTAACTCATTCACTGCCATTGACGTCTATAGACGTCAATTGAAAAACTTACGTTGACTGCCATTGACGTCTATAGACGTCAATTGAAAAACTTACGTTGACTGCCATTGACGTCTATAGACGTCAATTACGTTTTTCAATGGGAGGGGCTAGAATACAACCTCGGGCAACTTGAAAAACTGAAGCCCACCAGCAGTAAAAGTAGACCTGCAAGGAGGTGCAGGGTTTGCGCACATAAGGGATTGCGCAGTGAGACAAAAATGTGGTGCAAGTCTTGTTGTGTGCCCTTGCATCCCGGAAAGTGTTATAATGATTACCACACAAAAGTGAATTATTCATTGTGAATAAATGTTTCACTATGTACATTTTATTTTTTCATATATTTGTAAATAAATTGTTTTGATAAAACATAACCTTTCTCAGTGTTATTTGTTTTATAGAAGTGAAAAACTATTTTATATGTTAGAGGTGTCACAAAGCAAGAAATATTAGTGTCAAAGGCACATTTCTGCTTGAAATGTATTTTTCACAAAAAGCTCGTTTTCTCCCTTTTTTTGGTCAAAACAGGCATTTTTGATGGAACCCACCTCTCTTCTACAGCTGATTACTAAAGAATGGAAAATGGTAGAAACAAGCTTTTTTTTTGGATGAAAGAAGAGAGTCTGTTCTTCATTTTGGTAGGTTCAGCGTTTATATGATCATAACACACAGTTTTCTGTGGCTCTTCAAAAATGAGTAAAAATGCTCAAAAACCCTGGCAGTGGGGAGTTACCTGATTTGAAAATGGCTGGCAGTGAATGAGTTAATAGATAAGACACAGAAAAGAGGAACTTTGCAATATAAGCAATGTTTGAAACAGTGCGACGTGCAAAGTACAGAGATAACACCATATAAGACATATGTGGAGCTAAAAATGTTGGTTCTAAAAGCCTTGCAAGTCAAAAATACGTATATATAGTGCTGCTGTATGTCACACACGCAGTTTCAATCAAAACAGCTCCTTTTGGTCTGAGTGTGTGTGTGTTACTTAGTTCCGCTTTTTCTGTCTGGTTTCCTGTATTTTATTAATATGCCTCTGCAGCTCTGCACTAAACTTCCTGTTTCTTAACTTCCCCTTACTAAAGCCTCTGTTGCTAGCATAACATTAGTACAGTGAAGCTGGAGGATGAACAAACTTTTTTTCCACTCGGTAAACGCTAACATGAGGGATCCCGATGGTTAGGGACAAATGCAATCGCATGGCAGGCAATGTTCCCTCTAAGCTGCGTGCGTGCGCAATTGCGCAGTGGGGGGCACGGTCTCTACGCACAGAAAATCTGCGTTACACACACACACACACACACACACACACACACACACACACACACACACACACAAAAAAATCTAACCTGAATTGAAAATAAAACGTTAACAATTCTGTTTTGCAGTGTTAGTCAGTAAGTGATTGGCTGCTCCCATATCGGATTAGAACGATGCCACCTTATCCCATAGTCCAGCCAATAATGTGATTCACATTCGTATATACAACGTCATTGACGGGCTATGACAGCGTCCTTATGTGCCGACACCGGTGTTTTAGCTAGCAAAAAATAAAAAAATAAAAAAATAAAAAGAGCTAAATTACACAAGACTCCTTTAAAAAGGTGCAGAAATGTTACATGCATTATTTTATAAACACTTTCTCAGCTCACTCTGGATATTGGAGCACACAGATCATCTTGCAACTTATCCCCTCCACACAAAAAATGGCTGCCCTGCACATGCAGGTCTGTTTCAGAAACACATCATCTTGTTAAAATACTGACCATTTAGCACTGCAATACAATTACACCAGCAAGTTTTGTGCATATCTACAGATTTCTTACAAACAATATCAACAATATAAGGAGTTACTCAGACCAACAGGTTCTGGGAGAAGACCCAAACTGTCACCCTCAGATGAGAGAAATGTGGTTAGAAAGACCAGAACCACCAAGCCTCTAAGCTTGCTGTCACCTGGAAACTGCCATGTCATGATTGTCATGATTCAGCTGTGTGGCAGGCAGGATTGGACCCAAACGCAGGACTCATAGACGGGAGGTTAAACTTAAAGCGCAGCTTTATTGCTGGGAAAAAAACTCTTCATAGAAAACAGTCTAAACCAGGGATGGGTAATTCCAGGCCCCGAGGGCCAGCGTCCTGCAGGTTTTAAATCTCACCTTGGGTCAACACACTTGAATCACATGATTAGTTCGTTACCAGGCCTCTGGAGAACTTCAGGACATGTTGAGGAGCTAATTTAGCCATTTAAATCTGCTGTGTTGGTTCAAGGACACATCTAAAACCTACAGGGACACCGGCCCTCGAGGCCTGGAGTTGCCCACCCCTGGTCTAAACCAAAACCTCAAATGCAAAACTCGAAACAAAACTGGCCACAGGAACCTCGGAAGTAAGAAACTTACACTTGGAACCTAACACACAGCATGAAGAGGGACGGCGCAACAAAGGGCAAACAAAAGGCCTAAATATACAGAGGAGTAATGAGGGAATGGGAAACTGGAGGGAGACACAGCTGGGATTAATTAGACCAGGGGTGTCAAACTCCAGGCCTCGAGGGCCGGTGTCCTGCAGGTGTTAGATCTCACCCTGGGTCAACACACCTGAATCAATTCGTTTATTCCCAGGCCTCTGGAGAACTTCAAGACATATTGAGGAGGTCATTTAGCCATTTAATCAGCTGTGATGGATCAAGGACACATCTAAAACCTGCAGGACACCGGCCCTCGAGGCCTGGAGTTTGACACCTGTGAATTAGACATAATGAAACAAAGGAAGCAAAACTAGAAACACTGGCATGAGACATTTCCATTTTCCATCGCACACACCAACCTGTAAATGCTCTTTTGCACAATATTATTACTAGATATATTATATATATATATATTTTTTTTTGCACTAACTTGTCTTGTAGCACCTTGGTTCCTGGAGGAACGTTGTTTCGCCTCACTGTGTATTTTTAAACTGTATATGGTTGAAGTGACAATAAAGTTGAACTTGAACTTGAACTTAAAATAAAACTGGAAATATAACAGAGATGCGGACTTGACACTTACGGTGTGTTCACACCGAATGCGATAGACGCGAGCGAAAACGCCCCAAATGCCCCTAATTTGACGCGTTCACATTCGCACCTCGACGCGTGTCCAACACAAATCAATCGCTCCTCAAAATTGCATATTTTGACGTGCGTGAACCGGAAATGTGGGAGGAAGTTGTGCCAGACGGTTTCTTTGCTAGATGGCAGCAGCGGCGTTAAGGACGTCCTCGCCGTACCTGGGTCCATCAGGTCCTCCAGACGCGTGAGCAGTTTGGTGAGTTTCACCACTTGCTCCAGGAGCTGCGCCTGGATGACGGCCGCTTTCAGCGATATCACCGTCTTTCACTCGCCCAGTTTGAGGACCTGCTGTCCCCAGAATCGCCCGCCTAGACACCAACTACAGCCGCTCAATCCCACCTGCAGAGCGCCTGTTCATCTGCCTGAGGTTAGTAAAAGTGTTTAATACAGTAGTCCTTTATTGATACTTGTGCTAATATATGCAAAACTATAGTTTATACACTGCTAACATGGATGTGGTATGCTATCAATGAATGCTGTCGGTGTTTACTGATAGCAAACTGTGATACGGAGACGACTGTTCATAATATTTCTAGTGATACTCGAAAGGTCTCATCAAGTCCCGATTTAATTCGATTTATGCTATGTTATCAGTGTTTGCATTGATAGCATGGCTGTGGTGTCATATCAGTGTATGCTCTCGGTGTTTGCTGATATCAGACTGTGGTATGAGGACTACTGTGGGTTAATCTTTGTAGTGATACTCACTCCTTTTTTAAAAAAAAATTTAGACCTGGTTTAATTCTGGGATAGTTGAATATTTGTATATAATCCCCGCAGCTGTCAGACTCTATAACAGGGGTCACCAGCCGTTCTTAAAACTGAGAGCTAGATAAAATTGTGAACAGTTTGGTTCATCTTTAGTTATATGGTTCTATCTAGCATATTCTTTCTTGATATGCTATCTTATCACAGGTTAATTTTTCAAAAATATTAACAATGATTTAAGCAAGGAAAGGGCTACATGTCAACATACAACTCATTTCTATTAATGTCTTACTTCATTCCTACCTGATTGACATGTCTAGGAATTATGAGTGATTGGTTCACTGTAGTTGTTAAAGTTGCTACCAATCAAATTATGATATGTTAAAGTTAAAACAAAACACGACTGTTTTATATTATATCTAATATATATCATGTAATTATCCTTATAATTACAAAATGTTTTATGTAAGATTTATGTTTTGTGATTTAAATCTGACATTACAAAAGTATTTTGGAATTTGAACAATGTATTTTGTAACTGCAGTACAAATAATACTAATTTTGAGCAATTTTGTCCAGGTTCCTTGTCTCCGGGGACTCCTTCAGGACCACTCTGGATGGGAAGCATGTCCACACAAAGGCACCCCATATATCATATAGGAGACACGCACATTGATATACACTAAATATTTATTTCATTTCTTTTTTTGTGGTGCCCAAATTTATGCACCTGCTTGATTTTGTTTAAACAATTATTGCACACTTTTTGTAAATCCAGTAAACTTCTTTTCACTTCTCAAATATCACTGTGTGTCTCCTGTGTGATATATTTAACTGACATTTTTTTATTGTAACAACCAACGATTTATACAGGAAATTAATGGCTATTAACAATGTTGCCCAAACTTTTGCATCCCACTGTATTAGTATATTTTGTCATTAGTATAATATGAAATAAATTCTACATGTGTCAAGTCGTGTGCCAACATTTGCTGTGTAGTAGAACTGAGACATTAGTCATTATAAAAATTTATTTGAAATAATATTAAAATTCTCAAACAGAAAAACCCATTCCATTCGCTTCCGCTTATCCTTTTCAGGGTCGCGGGGGGCGCTGGAGCCTATCCCAGCTGTCATAGGGCGAAAGGCGGGGTACACCCTGGACAGGTCGCCAGTCTGTCGCAGGGCCAACACACAGGGACAGACAACCATTCACGCTCACATTCACTCGCACATTCACACCTAGTGGCAATTTGGATTATCCAATTAACCTATCCCCACAAGCTGCATGTCTTTGGACGGTGGGAGGAAGCCGCAGTACCCGGAGAGAACCCACGCAAACACAGGGAGAACATGCAAATTGAACTCAGGACCTTCTTGCTGTGAGGCAACAGTGCTAACCACCGTGCCACAAACAGAAAAACATTAACCATAAATATATAAAATATAAGTATTTACAGAGAGACAGGAATAAAAAGGACCCAGCTGCTCTCCAGAGCAGGAACAAGGCTGAGGAGGAAATGCTTCATTGGAGACTGCTGTGGCCTCTTCAGGGACACCAGGATGGCCAGCTCCACCGCCGATGGACCGTCCTGGGACCCGTCCCTCATCTGCCTCGGAGCTGTCCTCCTCTGTGGGCCTGTAAAACAGCACAAAACACAAAGAAATGAGAAGGTTGCTACTAGATTTTCATTTCAACATTGAAAAAACAAAAAAACAAAAAACAAAACTGGATATAATCAGATTAGTTGTACCGGTAGATATTTAGTAAAGGTGATCACAAGGGAATCCCACCAAGTAAAAAGCTATCAGTGCTTGCTGTACATACCTGTGGGTGCAGCAGGAGGAGCTCAGGGACTGGGGAGCCAGGAGAAGCAACAGGGGATGCTCTGCTGCAGAATCAGTTGGTTCTATCAAGACAATATTAAATGTTAATAGGTTTAATAAATCATAGAGAAAGTATATACAGTGGTCCCTCATTTATTGCAGCAGGGGTTATCAGAATAACTAGCCCCTCGCCACACACATGAACACAGTTCTCATAAGTTGATTCTCAAAGTGCAAACCCTTGTAGATTGCAAAACGTAAAAGTATTATTATGCCGCGTTTTGTCTTCATCTGCCTGCCACTTTCGTGCACCTTTTTCCCTCGCGGTGCAGGTGTCTATTTCCGAATGAAGGTCATAGTTATGGGTGCTTTTGTGCTTTTTTTTTTCCTATAGGGCTTTGGAGCCTGATGTCATGGGGGTGGGCGTGGAAAGGATTTTGGCCCGATCCGCCTTGTCTTTTCATTCTTTCCCAACCTGGAAGCAACATGAGGAAGCTCGTGTATCGATATTACCAAACGAAGGCGTCTAACCTGGATAGCAGCTGTGAGACGAGCTGGTTCTCTTCCATCTCCAAATATCTGTTGGTGCTCCAGACATTTTCATTCCGGTAAGTTCTAAATACGTTCATATCACTCTTTATAGTCTATTAGTTTTATTTTCGATGCGCTCTGAGGTCATAGCAAATTAGAACAAACATCCTACTGAGTGATTTTGCAGAACTACCTTCTATTTCTAGAGTTGCTAATTATTTGGCATTATTGCAGCAAACCAGCCTATGAAATGGATGAAACATCATGACTGGGTTCCAGCGCTACACAAGGGACCTGCTTCAAACATACCACCATGCCAATCAGATTACTTCTTCCATGTCAGGGTGAAGAGGTGACCCTTCAGGATAAGATGGTGAAGGTTTGCTGCGTTTGGTGAACAGTGTCATAATAAAACCAGGGAAAAATGAAACCTGCTCCAGTTAAATATTCTTAAGTCTTTTGATGTATAAATAGCGGTATTTGTAAACTATAAATGACGTGGATTCTACATTGTAACGGATGTGATGTTCTATAAAGTGGTTTTAATATAAAAAAAAAAAGAGGCAAAAATTAGTTTGTTAGTTATGAGTGTTTTTGTGCCGTTTATTCTATTGGACGTGATGGTTATCAAAACCAAACATTAGGGCTGCTCAATTAATCGAATTTTAATCACGATTACGATCTGGGCTTTCAACGATCATTAAAAATGACTGAGCCGATTATTAGCCCCTCCCTCATGCTTTACTCTCGCGCTGCTCCGTGTGGCAAATCAAGCGCACTGCTCTGCATTTCGAACACGCGTCACAACAATTAAGAGGACCCGAGGGAAGCTCGGAAAGCTAAGCAGAAGTTATTTGGAGAGGAGTGGACTGCCGTTGGTTGAAAAGAGAGGTAAAAAAAACAAAAAACTTCAGTGGTGTGGAAACATTATGGGTTCGCGGAGTCAGACGTGGATGAAGTAGACACAGTGTGTAAACTTTGCTATGGTGTCGTAGCTGCACCACAGAGCAACACTGCAAAGTTTACATTTTTCATTTATTTCTTATATTGCAAACATTTGCACTGTTATCTGTATTTGCACACTATTTTATATTATTTTTTAAAGTCATTATTCAATACATTGTTATTGTTAACCCTTTAAAGCCGGTCAGAGCAGCATGCTCGTTTTGTATAACTACTTTTAAATCCCTGTAGAACCTGAACCGCTAAGCTAGCACAATAAATTTTTTTCCATATGAAACCAGAGGAGTTGTATTTACATCTTATGCCATCAGCTTGTCCTAGGTCACGGTTTCCTTCCACATATAGCTTTGCAAAAATTGCATAAAAAGTGCTTGCAGGAACAAAAACATAATATTCCAGAAACACGCTTTGCCGATCCGATCAGCTGTTCTTAACACTTCCCACATTGAAAAAGACGTCAACACGAACTATCGCAAGTGACGTCATTTTCGCGGAAAATGTAGTTTTTTACTTGTAGGCCTTAGAACTCGAATTGCACTGCTGGAAATAGTTTATTTTGATGCACATGCACATTCTTTGCAAATTTGCATCATAGGATTGTTTTTTTGTTTTTCCTGCAGTATATAAAAATTGCTGTATCTCCAAAAATAAAACTATGAAGACACTCAAAATAAATTTCCTGTTGTTGTAAACTATTTTTTGCAACTTTTTTGTATTTAAAGTTTTGAGGGATAAACCTCTTAAATTTCTCCAAGTAGAAATATATGTAAAAAAACAAAACAAAAATGATTTTCAATTTTTTTGTAGTTTATTGCACTTTTTTGCAATTAATGTAGTTACTATGGACTTAATACATACACATTTTTAAAATATGGGCTATAACAGTTGTATTGATGTATAGCAGGGGTGGGCAATTCCAGGCCCCGAGGGCCGGTGTCCTGCAGGTTTTAGATCTCACCTTGGGTCAACACATGAGAATCACATGATTAGTTCGTTACCAGGCCTCTGGAGAACTGCAGGAGCTAATTTAGCCATTTAAATCAGCTGTGTTGGTTCAAGGACACATCTAAAACCTGCAGGGACACCGGCCCTCGAGGCCTGGAGTTGCCCACCCCTGATGTATAGCAACTTGAAATGCTCCCACAAATGGCACTACAGCATGTAAAAAAAAAATAATATAAGCTCTGGCGGACTTGGTTCTATGGTAGATCTTAAAGGGTTAAATAAATATCGTCAAATAATCGTGATCTCAATTTCAGTGAAAATAATCGTGATTATCATTTTTGCCATAATCGAGCAGCCCTACCAAACATGATAAATTTGGCAAGCGCAGGAGACACAGCACAGAGGAGATTTGTCAATCAGGCTGCAGAATGCAATGCTGTACTGCAATAAAAAAAATAAGCGAAAAAGCGAGGCAGCGACGGATGAACAGCGGGACCACTGTGTGCTGTTTATTAATAAACAATAAAATATATTCCTATATGACAACATGCATAAAAGCAGAACGGTATTTGTACATCAGTGGGAAAATAGCAGTGGCTTGCTAGCTTTTGTACGGCTTCCCCGGATCAGTGAAAACTTTCAAAAGAGAAATGGATGAACTTACCAGGTTGCCCGATCTCTTCACAAATCTTCCTCCAAGCTCGGTCCTTTATATTCCTGTCTCGGTACAGAAAGCAGCTGGTGTCGTACAGCTCTGGGTTGTTTGCTACTGCGTTGATTAGCCTTCCCTCCATTGAAGAATGAAGGGCTTTGGCTGGATCTGCCCCTTTGACCTATGTTGTATGTTCACCAGTATGATAATGATGAAGCAGTAATCTCAGTTAACGTGGTTTTATTAACCAGCACAGCAGCAGAGAACTTACATGCTTGGATTCAATAACGGAATGGTGCCTATACCACTCAAGACATACACACACCTACACGGAGGTACGGCAAGCGGATTAGGACAAAATACCAAACTAACAGCAGGTTATCTACAACCTAGGTCACAGCCACGTCACCAGGCTCCCGATTGGTTGTCGTGGCGTTCAAATTTTTCCAACTTGAGCGGTAGACGCGAAACGCGCGTATGCACAAAATGCAACACAAAAACTGACGCGCGTGGATTTATTCGCGAGCCAACCGCGCCAGACACGGCACACTGACGCGCGTTTCAGCGAGGCAAATCGGGACCCGCAATCGCGTGTCATCGCACTTTTTCCATTGACTTTACATGTAAACCTGACGCTCTGAACACACAGACAGGGAGACATGACTGACTGGGGAGACAAAGGGAACATGAAGCACAGAGAGAATACAGAAACAGAAACTCCAAGCTTCTTTAACAATAATCAAGAAGTATAAATCAAACACAGAGCACCAGGTCACATCCAAGACCATGACAGGGACACCAGAGCATCGCTAGCGGTCACGTAGCACATCATTATATACCAGCTAGCCCAACTTCAGTAACCTTACAAATGTCACTGTTTTTTAGTTTTCTGTCTTCATTTATGCTGGAAGTGATAACAGAGCTATACGTTTTAATTTGTTTCCAAAACCCTGCAGTCAGGACATGCTATATTGTATTTAGATAGAAGCTAGCGAGCTAACTCCCTGCTAACTTCTAACTCCGTTAAATGTCATAAATTCCATTTTCATGGATGCCTGGATGTTAAACTCAATTGTTACACCTGGTAGAGCAGAACGCTGATCATTTTATTAAAGATGAAAGACTTTAGACAGTTTTTCAACTCTCAGTAATGCCATAGTGATCGTTTGATATATGGACCTGCAGCGGAGCTTAGGTCCAGACACGGCTAGTGACGTCAGACTGAACAACCGGATTCCTACCGCGGTGATGTTAAATTGGGGTGAAACGTCATCATAAGAGCTTTGACTGACAGCTGCAGTCACGGAGAAACTTGCGTATCTCTGTTCGTATCTGTATCTCAGATAGAGCGTAGGTTCTGAGAGGACGCCTAGCGTTTATGCTACGAAAACACGGCCGAGTGTTTTAACCTGACTGCCTGAGGTGTTCTTCAGTAAACTGGACTACCCGACAGAAGGACCCGAGGCCCCGCTGCACTTTTTCGGTAAGTTAAACGTGTTTGTAAGCTAATCTGTATCTACCGTCCTTAGCTAGCTCCTGAGACCTAGCTAGCTAAAATGAGCACTCGGCTGTCAGGGTTCGTTTAGCTGTGCAGGTGAATGAATTTACTAAAGAAATCAAGAGAAACGCCCCGGGCTGCTCAGTCACTAATTACTGTACTTTTATTACAAGTATTATACTCTAAAAGCAACAGGCTGCACCCTGCTTCAGCTCCTGTGCAGAGCTGAATATTAAATATGTGCAAACAACAGCATGTTTTCAGTCTCTTGCCACATCTGTAAAGACAGTAACAATTTTTTTAAAAGCTTGTACTTCAGTAACTCCTCATTAATCAGGAACTATGGATTAAAGTACTGTAGTGTACTGTAATACTGAAAAAAATATAAGAGAAGAACTTCAGATCCTGAATGTGTGAGGACAGAAGAATCATCTTTATTTCAATATTGAGGGATGAAATTTATATCTGAGTTTGATGGTTCTGTTGTCCTTTTGATTACAGGAGCTGCCCTCAGATTCCTCATCGAGTGACAGCAGACAGATCATCTAACATGTTCACATGTTAACTGCAAAATGAACTGATGAAAACAGTACAAAGGTTAAAGTACCACATGTGATGTAGTGAAAGCTGCAGCTGTTTTAGTGATAAAGTTAAAGACAAAAAAACAAAAGGATTAATCACTCATGTAACTGTGTCACTATATATCAGCATTACCAGGACCTCAGTTTGGTGTTTCACAAAGCTGCTGATCTCAGACATGCACAGCTTCCGTTTTAAACACTTGATGTACTCAGCTGCATGAAGAGCATATGAGATTTTCTATAACACAATTAAATAAAACCTGATGAAGGTCAAAGGTCGTCACTTGTATGTTGAACTACAAACTTGTCATCTGGAATTCTTTCAGTTTTTTTTTTACACATAGTGTGTTATTTACCATAAAGTGATGCAGAGTTATTCATACCAGAGTAACCAGAGAGGATCATATATTTTTAAATATATAACTTTCTACAGGACTGAATATAATATCTTTATGTAAAAGTCCGGAGCCTCTGGGGAGTATCTGAGTATTTATAACATTACACAAACCAAAGGTCTCATCGCAGTGTTGATGAAATGCTGGGTTTATCCATCTCCTGGGGTGGGCCTATAGAGGAGTGCAGAAGATTTCCCTGTGAGGGAGCTGCTGGTGAAGATCATGAGTCCTGCTTGATCAATGCCATGAGCTTCAGTCTTCCTGGTGTTTCTTAAATGATGCCTCTTACAGCGGGTCAACAGAACTTATGGCACAGGACAGCTGTGATGAAAGAAAGGGAAGAAGTTTATCCAAACCTCTGAACCCAGGAAACCCAGCTTGGTCCTGATGGTCTCCCTCACTAGTTTCTCTCCAGGGTGAATAGAATAGAATAGAATAGAATTCAACTTTATTGTCATTGCACATGCACAGGTACAGGGCAACGAAATGCAGTTTGCATCCATCCAGAAGTGCTTAGTGATATAGATATATTACAATATATATTAGCAATAATATAGATATGTAAGTATATTACAGAAATGGGTCTATTATGTTATAATGTACACGGTATGAAGTATGTTGTGAATATTCTATAACTATAAGTATGTACAGGCTGTAGTGAGTACAAGCTATGTACAGGATATGGACAGGATATAAATATGAAAAACTATACAGAATATGAAATAAATAACTTTACAGGAATCTGAGATATACAGCTATACAGAAATGGGAACTATGCAAGTTGTAAACAGTTGTAGGGTTAAAAATTATCGTATGTACAGAATGATTGTTTACACAGGGCTATACAGTAGTGCAGTTAAGGTAAGTGAGGGTGTGGATAATTTCTACAGAGGCTATATAAAGTGCTAGTGGTTGTGAGTGGTGGTTCAGTCCATGTTATTATTGTGTGTTTGAGGGTACAGTTGTCCATTGTGTGTGTGTGTGTATGTTCAGTCCATGAGTTAACGTGGGTCAGATGTCAGGAGGGAGAATTCAGGAGTCTGACAGCTGTGGGGAAGAAGCTGTTCCGGTACCTGGTGGTCTTAGTCCGGAGGCTCCTGTAGCGCCTCCCAGAGGGCAGGAGGGTGAAGAGTCCATGTGATGGGTGACTGGGGTCTCTGATGATTTTCCCAGCCCTTTTCAGACACCGCTTCCTGTAGATGTCTTTTATGGCAGGAAGTGGTGCTCCGGCGATGCGCTGGGCAGTTTTCACGACCCTCTGCAACGCCTTCCGGTCCGAGGCAGAGCAGTTCCCGTACCAGACTGTTATACAGTTGGTCAGGATGCTCTCGATGGTGCAGCGATAGAAGTTCACCAGGATGTCTGAGGACAGGTGGTTCTTCCTCAGAGTCCTCAAGAAGAAGAGGCGCTGGTGAGCCTTCTTGACCAGCTTGGAGCAGTTGGTCGTCCAGGTGAGATCCTCGGAGATGTGGACTCCCAGGAACTTGAAGCTGCTCACACGCTCCACAGCCGTCCCCTTAATGTGGATGGGTGGATGTGGGTCAGCATTAGGGCTGGGTATCGTCACTGATTTCTAGAATCGATTCAATTCCGATTCACAAGGCCCCGAATCGATTCGATCCACGATTCGATTTAATTCGATTCGATTTAAATCTGGGAAATTTTGACAGTCAGAAATATTATAATTCAGATCAGTACATTTACATATTTTTGTATCAATAAAAAGGAAGCTGACACACGCAAGACTTTATCACAGGTGTGAGCATCACAGCAGAGGCCTTTGTGTCAAAGTAGCTGAGGATAAAACACAGAAAAACATGAAGGTGATTTTCCTGGCCTGGGATTTTATAAAAATATTCTGCAGTACATCAAAAACGAAAGAAAACCATTAATCAACATATGAACATCACCTCTGAAGTTACAGCGGTTTTATTACAGACACAGCGTTTTGCATTTTGAATAATTTTAAAAAGTTTAAATTTGTTCAGTATTGAACAGCAGAAATGAGGTTTTCTTTTCGGAAGAATGTAAAAGGGAAAAAACAGCGGCCGACAGCCTGTAAACAACAGTAGACTTGTGCGTAACAAGCAAGCGAATAATGAAGAAAGGGAAACTGTTCTTGAAGTACAGAGAGAGAGCTGTGCATCGCAGTGGAAGCAAAACAGTAAAAGTCTGAGTGAATTCATGACGATGTTTATGTGAAGCGTTTGGATCTTCTTTTGCTGCTGGTTCGGTCAATATTGTTTGGAGAGAGATCAAACTAACAGCTTTAGAATCGGCGCATAAAGGGCGTGCACACAAAGCGCAGACCCGCCGACAGATCAGAGTCAGAGAGCTGTCGGCTTTCAGCCCCGACTGTGAGAAAAGCGACATCTAACTGATTCTGATCCGCGGGTCCCGCTGTGTGTTTAAGTCTTTGTGCAGAATCCGTGTTCCTGCTCTCATTTACTGTCTTAACTGTTTGGTGGTTCTTGAAATTTTGTGAGATTTCACCTGAGATTCTGGCATTTTGGGCAAAATAAATTTATATTAAAAAATCGATTCAGGATTTTAATGAATCGATTTTACGTTATCCAAGCCAGAATCGATTTTAATCGATGAATCGATTATAAGAACCCACCCCTAGTCAGCATTCCTCCTGTAGTCCACGATGAGCTCCTTGGTCTTCTCGGTGTTAAGCAGCAGGTTGTTTGTGTCGCACCACTCAGCCAGACGATCCACCTCCTCCCTGTAGGCGGCCTCATCGTTGTCACTGATGAGGCCAATCACCGTGGTGTCATCTGCAAACTTAATGATGGTGTTGTAGCTGTTGATATAATATGGACTCTATTATTAAATTAAAAGAACAAATTAGACTACACTACTGAAACCTCATGCTGCTGTTTTTAAAGTTTCCATGTTACCAGACTGTAGAGGGCTCTGAAGATTTAAACAGTTTTAGATCCATGACACTCACAGTCTTATGTTAAAATCTCAAAGGACAGCATTATATTTTTGATATTAACAGTAACTCTGGGCCTCTGTAGAGTGTGCAGCTGATCTCATCGCTGTCTAAAAATGGATAAAAAAAACGTAAGTGTTGAAGACTATTAAGAGTAGCAGGTGTGTAGCATCGCTAACTAGCTAGCAACAAGCCTCCAACACAGTGCGTATGCTAGCGGCTAATCTAACTAATGAATTAACAACAGAGTGATTTTGGAACTATAAGATGATAAGCTGTGTGTCTTTTTTATAACAGTGACATGGTTGTATTTACCTTAATTAAACGAGTCGTCAGTCGCGGTAAACCAGCAAAAAACTCAAGCAGCCGGGCTACGTAAAAAGTGTAGGGGGGCGTGTTTGCGGCAGTGTTGCCAACTCCTCAGTAAGGAAAATCGCTATTGGCTGTCCTAAAAGTCGCTAGAAGTCGCCAAATGACGTCATCGCCTAATTTGCATAATGGTCATGCTAATGTAATTGTAACCTATGTTGTTGGAGAGAGAAATAACATTGTGGAAGAGACATAAAGTGAGTAAAAAACGTCCTAAATGCAGTTAGAATTTATTTAGAACTACAAATTAAATTTCTTTTAGCAATTATTGTTTTTTAATGTCACAATTCCATCCCTGCACCCGAAATTGGCACTCTGGTGGAGTTACTTTGTGTGTGAGAGTGTGTGTTTATAAGTAGTTTTAAACCTTGTGATCCACAAAACAGCATAGCAGTAAAAGAAGAACTGACTGTGTTACAGTCAGTGCGGGAGCAGCGGCTTCGCTCATGCGTGATTCATTTGCCGTTTGGATGCACAGGTGTGAATGTCTCCTGCCCTGATAGCAGCTGGAGGAGGACTATCCTCCGCCTGGGAGTGCTTTGGCACGAGTGAGGTGCCCAAGGCAGCACCGCTGCTTGTTGAGAGTAAGAGCGATATGCGTTTTCACGTCAAAAAGTCATCATAAATAAGTCTCCAATAATACCAGAAAAAGTCGCCAGATTTGTTGCTAGTCGCTTTTTAGAAAAAAAGTCGCTAAGGGGGTCTGAAAACTCGCTAAATATAGCGACAAAGTCGCTAAGTTGGCAACACTGGTTTGCGGTCATGTCCAGCGGGTGTGTGGGCGGGAGCGTTACACAGTCGCTCCACCTCAAGTCACTACTGTGCAGACTCTGGCTCCAAATTTGCAAGAGGGCAGCCTCCACAAGCGGGATATTTTGGCTTCATTTTTGCACAATGGTAGGAGGCGGGGTCGCGTCGTCCATGTTTTCTACAGTCAATGCTTCAAAGCCAACTGCAACTTGCAGCTGCCTACAGCTGGGTCCAAAAGCCTTCGGGACAAAGTTTTATGGTTGGACAAGAAAGAATCTGGTTATTTTGTAATGCCCATGATGACTGAATGAAAACTCTGGACTACCAGTGTATGCATGCAAATATTCAAGTAGTTTTTCCTTTGTAAATTAATGATTTCTGTGACCACCCTAATGCTGTTGTTTTTAGTCGAGAGTCCTATAGCACATAAAATATTTTCTCTCTGCACAGTCTCACGGCTCCATCCGGCCTGTGCTGTTCCTGGATATTTTTCAGTGGTGCAACTAAAAAAAATATTTGGTTGCACCTGTGCGACCAACTGTTCGGGTAGCAAAAAAAAAAAAAAAAATCTGCAACCTTCCCTGTGGTCAACAACAGACACACGTTATGCCCCTATCGTGGACTAAACCAATTAGAGATAGTAAGGGGCGGGACCTCTCTGATTGACCATGGTCCAGTTGAAAGTGCAGGTGGAGAGAGGGAGGTGAGTAGCTTGAATAAAGCGATATCAATTTCATTAAATCCTGAATCAACTTTTAAATATAACTGTGTTTTGCCAGAAACGCCAGATTCTCAGATTAAACCTCACGAAACCATTTCAACAACAACCAAACAGCAAATGAGAGCAGGTACACGGATTCCACACAAAGACGTAAACACAGAGCGGACCCGACGCATCAGAATCAACTTTGTCTTTCTCGGCTTTCTCACCCGACGGCCCGTAGACGGACATGCTGTCGGAGCTTAGCGATTCTGATGCGTCCGGTCCGCGCTGTGATTGCGTCTTTTTGCGCTGATTCTGAGCTGCAGGTTTTGTCTCTCTTCAACCAAAATTCACCGAGCCAGCAGCAAAAGAAGCAGCAAACTGCACTTCACATTTGATCAATGTCGTCATGAAATTTTTCTGTTTTGCTTCCACGACTATTAAAATCACACTTCATGCACAGCTAGCCCTCTCTCTCTCTCTCTGTACTTCAAGAACAGTTTCCTGTCTCCAATCTCTGTTTTCTGTATTATTCATTCGCTTATTACCCACCAGTCTACCGTTGTTTACAGCGCTGTCGGCTGCTGTCTTTTTCTTTTCTTTTCTTTTTTTCACTTAAATGACCTCGGACAAGAAAGCCTATTTTTCTGTTCAATATTGAAGAAATTTAAACTTTATATGCAGAACATTGTAGAATATTTTTAAGGTTATCTGCTATAAAAAGCCAGACCAGGAAAATCTCCTTCATGTTTTTCTGTGTTTTATTCTCATTTACTTTCACACAAAGGCATCTGCTGTGATGTTCACAATTCTGATGATGTCAGTACTGATAAATGATCAGAATTATAATATTTCTGACTGTCTGAGGCTAAGTTGAATCAAATCGGGACTTTGAAAACCGGAATCGAATGGATTATAGAAATCAGTGATGATACCCAGCCCTAGTGAGCAGCCTAGGCACGACAGAAGTGGATGTAGCTGTAATAGGAAAAGAACTATTGCTAACTTTTCTGTTAAGTTAAGGCCTGATCCTTCTGAAATTCATAGCCAGTGCTCT
Source organism: Copadichromis virginalis (assembly GCF_057382275.1). NCBI lineage: Eukaryota > Metazoa > Chordata > Actinopteri > Cichliformes > Cichlidae > Copadichromis > Copadichromis virginalis. The sequence goes on from NC_140618.1 coordinate 36,690,803, forward strand.
GACATGGTGTCATCAATCTTTGAATGCTGAAAAAGCACAGTGTATCCAGAAAAACACATTATATTATATAAATTCTTGTAAAATTTGTGTGCGCCTAACTTTTGTGCCTAACTTTAAAAAGTTAGGTGTACCGGTACGCCCATGGCAAAAAGTTAGTCTAGAGCCCTGGAATAACCAAATCACAACGTGTCATGTTGACTTAAGAGCTTCAGAAAGTAGGACTATCAGAATCAAAATACTTTATTAATCCTGAAGGAAATTATCGGTTACAGCAGGCAGCACGCTAATGGCGCTTGCTCACTTACAAAGGAACCTTCTGACCAAACTTTACACAAACAACACATTGGGGATACATGTCAGAGAGGTAGGAAATAGGAAAAAAAAACATTCAGACTGAGCTCCTAATGGGAGAATCAAACTGTTCTCCCATTAGGAGCTCAGTCTGAATGAAAAAAGACCCTGGCACAAAAAGCACATGCCTGTCAATACACCACAGAAACCCAAGACAGGCAACAGGGGTGGGTAAGGGTAGGAGAGAGCCGGTGTAGACAGTGCATGCAGTCCTGCAGCATGTCTGCGCTGGTCCAGTCAACCCGCCATCTGCCCCGGGAGGGAACAAGCATCGAAGGCGTTTGGAAAGGGAGGGGGGATGAGTGTGTATGTGTATGCGTGTGTGTGTCCTGAGTTTAGCTGAGAGAGTGTCCTTCGCCCTGCCAGGCTAAGTAAACAGTGTTCCAGCCGACCCAGGTGGCCTTGCGTAGGGGGAGGAACAGTCTAAATACCGTCTGTTATCAGGGTGAGAATTTGTTTTGTTCAGCTCCAGCCTTGAGACCACAGCTGGCGCCGAAATGGTATCCGCATGAAATTATGGTGGTTTTTCCTTTAGTGCGAACAACTCATGTGAATTTCAAAGCCGTTCTAGCAGTCTGACACTGGTCTCTCGATCTCTCATTGGAGAGCCGTGAGCTTCTCCAAGATGTTATCAATCCTGCGCTCAAAGAGCAATTTCTGAGAACTCACGACCGCCGTGAGCTTCTCCAAGATGTTATCCAATTTTTGCTCAGAGGTCTTAGTCTGAGTGCTCACAGAAGCCTCAAGCTTCTCCAAGATCTTATCCGTGCTGCATTCAATGAGTCCATTTTGGAAAGTCCCGACCCGTCCCATCGCTTCAATCCCAGCGGGCAGCCTTGTGGAGTTTTGATCAGACAATTCCGCTTTTTTTAAAAACACTCAGGACACTCAGGCTCACCCGAGCCCAGGCTTCTCGTTGAGAAGAGGGTGTCAATTGCATTCAGGGACCAGTTGATCAAATCCATAATTCCTCTTTTAGGTTTTAGAGAACAGACTGTGAGAGAGTGTTCCAGGGCAAGAGTAGAAAGTAGACAAGATTAGACAAGGACACAAGAAGCAGGGAAAATAAGGGAAAGGGAGAGGAGAAAAGTGCGACCGGCTTCGTCAAGAGCCAAGAGATTTAAATAAATGAAAACCTACCCTCTACAGTAGCTCTGGGCCTCCTGCCAAGTGCAATGATTGAGGATGTACCAGCAATGCCTTGACACCACTGATCCCAGTCCAGACACAGTCGTGCTGATGAGGAGGAGAATGAAGGTTCCAGACAGCTTATAAAGAACAACAAAATAAACTTTCACAGCTATGCAGATGACACACAAATATATATCACAATGTCACCAGGAGACCGAGGCCCTGTACAGGCTCTTGGTAAATGCACTGAAGAAATTTTCTCCAGCTAAACAAAAACAAACTGAAGTCTTTGGTGCCAAAGAAAAACAATTACAGGTCACCAGAGAACTTCAATCTATACACCTAAAAACCACAAACCAGGTGATAAATTTGGGTGTAGTGATGGATGCAGACCTAAACTTAGAAAAACACATTAAGACAATAACAAAGTCAGCTTACTATAACCTCAAGAATATTTCAAGGATAAAAGATCTGATGTCTCAACGGGAACTGGAAAAACTAGTCCATGCATTCATCTTTAGTAGGCTTGATTACTGTAAAAGCATCTTTACAGGTCTACCAACAAAAAAAAGAAAAATCAGTCAGACAACTACAGCTCATTCAGAACTCTGCTGCTCGAGTTCTCACTAAGACCAAAACATTGGACCACATCAGTCCAGCTCTGAGGTCTTTACACTGGCTGCCTGTCCGTCAGAGGATAGACTTTAAAGTTCTGATGCTGTATAAAGCTCTGAATGGTTTAGGACCAAAATACATCAGTGACCTCCTGACCCAGTATGAACCTTCCAGATCTCTCAGGTCGTCTGGATCCGTTTTTTTTTTATCAGTTCCCAGAGTCAGAACCAGACACGGAGAAGCTGCATTCAGCTTTTATGCTCCATATATCTGGAACAAACTCCCAGAAAGCCTCAGATCAGCTGAAACACTCAGTTTATTTAAATCCAGGTTGAAGACTCACCTGTTCTCAGCTGCATTTGAATAAAACACCAAATCCACACTTTTAAGCTTAAATTTCAAAATTTACATTTTAACTACTGATTTTATCTACTGTTCTGATTTTACCTACTGTTTTTTTTTAATCAATTTTAAATCATTCTTTTTATTTGTTTTTGTTTTTTAATGTCTCTGTAAAGCACTTTGAATCACCTTGTTGTTGAATTGTGCTATATAAATAAACTTGCCTCAAAACTCACTCTCTCTTTTTCTGCTCTCTCTCTTTCTCTCTCGCTGTCACTCCTAAAACTTCCCATGTTTTTATTTTTGGTCGTAAGCAGAGAGTGCTTGCTAGCACTGTCCTTAGATACGGTGGCCCCTAGAGACAAAGCATGTACAAACTCCAAAACACTTACAAATTCCAAATAGCACGCACAAACTCCAAAACACGTACAAAATCCAAAACACATGCAAACTCCAAAACACGTACAAAATCCAAAACACATACAAAATACAAAACACATGCAAACTCCAAAACACGTACAAAATCCAAAACACATGCAAACTCCAAATCACAACGGAAGTGCTCCAGGACACTAGGGGCAGTGTTGAGCTCAATTTGCAAAATAAACGGCAAGTTTGTTGCAAACACATGGGCTGTATGGGACGGTCTAGTCTCCGTTGTGCTTCCCAGGTTGCCTAGCAACCATGATACTAACCGCTGGAAACGTGTCATACAGCTTTGTTTGACAGAAATTAAGGAGAACATATTTTGTTCATCTGTTTGTTTCTACAAGAGCTTTGTGTGATTTGATAAGTATCTGAGGCTGAGACCACAGGACAGTAAAACATGATTGTTGGGCTTCATTTCTGTACTGAACAGTCATTTAAGATTAGCTAGTAAATAACAATTAGCTAATATTGTTCATGAGACTAAAGTATCACTTTGGTAATGTAAATATAATATGGCCAATATTATAGTTATAGTCATTATTAGCTATTACAGCAGTGAACATGAACTCTGTGTCAAATACTGAGCCTCAGTACAGATTCAAGTTGTAGTTATTTACATGTCTTTTCACCTTAAATCTTCACTCAAAGACAAGTATATAGGAATGACTGCCAAATTTATTTGCCACTGAAGCAGAAGGATGGCATCTGAATAAAACCTCTCTTGACATGCCTAGATGACGTTAAAGCTTGGTTGGCTCTAAACTTTTTAAATTTGAATGAAAACAGATTTGCTGGTGTTTGGACCCAGTGGCTCCTGTGAGTCCTCTTCTTTTGATTTGGAACCCCTGGAAGTTTATTTTAAACCTGTTGTTACTGCCCTTGGTTTTAAGTTGGACCAGTCCAGTTTTTATCATTTAAAGCGACTGGCAAGAGTGAAATCTTTTCTTTCTAGGTAGCACTTTGAAACCGTGATCCATGCTTTTATTTCTTCCCCTGTGGACTACTGTAACGTACTTTATGTTGGGGTCAGTCAGTTGTTACTTTGACGTCAGCAGCTGGTTCAAAATGTATATTGACAGTGCATATAGAGGTGTATCATATATAAGAGACAAATGTTGTTCCTTTAGTATGTTGGCATTACTAAATTTGGCTCATTGCTTACATATATTTATAAAAAGAAAATGTACAAGCTGTGATAACCGTTTCTGATAAAAATGAAGACTCATGTATTGAATATTCCTTTATTGGGTGAGGAAAATCAGACCATATCATAACTGCTTTAAAGTCATACCGAATAGATATCAGAGCCTTAAACAGGCTGACTTCTGCTAAATGGGTCAGAATATATAAAGCATATAAACAATTACAGCAATATGATGCAACAAACACAGCAGTGCTACTAATCCAAAATACTCAAAGCTTCATAGAACTGGAACAAACATTTATTTTTAGGTCCATTCTGCTGCTGATACATACTTTAGGTTTCTGAATATTAAACTTGTTGCTGCCTTTCATAGTGTGTAACTTGAAGGCCCCGAGTACTTTCTCCCACACTGAAATGATCAAATTATTTGAACATTACCTAATAAGACTGATTCAGGACAGACAATTAGTTATTTTAAACTTTTCTAGCAGTCCTTCACAAACAGGGAACAGTCTGTCTATTCTCTCCATCAGTCAGCTTCTGCTGGCTGCCCTCACACACTACTGAGTTTGTCCTGGTGGATCATCAAGGGTGCAAAGCCTCACAGATGATGTGCAGCAGTGTGTCCCTCAGTCTGTCCTCACTCTGGACACTTGCAGTTGTCACACCTGGAAATCAAGTGTGTGATAAGCTGCAGGATTCAAACACAAGCGTAACTTATAAATACATGTTCATACTTTTAATTACACAGAGAGAAAGAGTGCAGGACAGACAGGTGACAGTCTCAGGTGTATACACTGCTACAAAACAGCACAAGAGGAGGAGGATTTAGTGTTTGTGTTATTACGAGAGCTAAACAAGAAGAGTTCCCAGATGGTACAGTGGACACATGTGACTCCTGTGATTAAAGCATCTTTCTTTCAGCTTAACGAGTGAACCGTCAGCTCGTTCAAACACACGTTTGAGTCACCTTGGCTCGACACCACCGAACAGAGGCCGCAATATAACATTAACAGTGCAGTGAATCCTGCTTGTGCCGTGATATTCAGGACTGCAAACCGAGCAGCATTCACTGACTTTCAGCTTGTTGTGTTTGTGGATATATGACTGACTTTAATTACCGTATTTTCACGACCATAAGGCGCACTTAAAAGTCTTAGATTTTCTTCAAAAAGTACGGCGCGCCCTATAGCGCAGTGCGCCCTGTGTGTTGTAAGGAGGACGTAGTAGAGAACACCATGAGAACGCTAAAGGGTGAAGTGTGGGCGTTGATCGTATATACCGGACATCGTTGTTTTAACAACCCTGAAAATGGCAAAGAGACACGCTTATGAAGCACAGTTTAAACTGAAGGCCATCAGCTATGCGGAGGAACATGGAAATCGAGCAGCGGCGAGAGAATTTAAGATTAACGTGTAGCCCAGGTATATTTTATGGGGCTAAGTTTTATTTCCAGTTGGATATATCTGAATAGTTCTCTTGTTCATTTTACTGTGTTGTAGTAGTAATAAGAAAGTGTGTTGAGGTGCTTTTACTTTGAAAGGGAGCGAGCGGAAGGAGAGAGCGGAGGCAGCCACGAGAGGAGAGAGAAAAGCGTGCTCGAGATGCGGCTAGCGTCTACAGAGACTTTTTTCCAATGGACAGTGAGGATAAATCATCCCACGCCCACGGCTGAGTAACAGAGCGTGACTGTGAGGTGGTGCAGCCCGGACTGGTTTGCACTGTTGCCTCGAAATATCCCTAGTTAGCGGCGTGCTAACTTGGCTAATCGGAGTTAGCCATAAAGGTGGACTTCGCTGGACGTCACCTGACCTGCACGGAGTGGGAGGCTACTGACTGCCAAGGCGGGCTGATCAGGTTTGCTGCTTAAAAGGAGTAAGCGTGCAGCTCGGCGACCTAAGGGACGGACCTCTCGGTGTGCCATGAGGGTATTGTGGACAAAAGACTAAGGTTTCCAGGTAGGAGCACCATTTTGTTTTCTTTTAGGACCGTTGGTTCCTACGCACCCTAGCATCGATCCAGGCCTGCACCGAGGGGACTTGGGAAACTGGGTGGTGTGAGAGTGTGTGTGTGTGTGTGTGTGTGTGTGTGGCCCATTACAGTAAAGAACTGTGTAACTGTTATTATTGTTATATTTTGTCATTGCAAGAGACTTTTTACTTTATTGATTTATTGGGTGTTTACCAATTCATTCAGTAAACCTGCTTGGTTTAAACATAAGATTTTGTGTCTAGTACTGTTTCTTATCTATAGTTCAAAGTAAGGTAAAAGTGTATCTGTGTGTTATACGTGTGTAAATCAGGGGAACTTGCACTGAGGGCAACTAAGTAAGTTTAAGATAACTAAAACTCAGGGCGTACCCGGCTATAGTGGAGTACACAGCCAGGGGCGCTACATAAAATGGAGGCACCGCTGGGATGTTTTGTTGTTTCAGTCTGAAGTTCCCAAGCACGTGTATTTTGAGATAAAAGCAGTAACTTTGATATTGTTTGGTCATGGATGTTCAAGCTATGCACTCTGAGTTGTTCGAGGAGCTTCAGGAATGGAGTCGTGGAGAGACCTTAGATGAGGCTCACACACTGATGGTGCTTACTCCCGAAGGAGTGGAGATAGACCAAATAGAACACACTCTGGAGAGTGTTAAAGCTTTGGGTCGAGTGCGGGTCAGAGGCCGGAGATACAACAAAGCGCTTGATAGGCTAACTGTCCTGTGTGAAACCAAAGAGAAAGTAGATGCCGCAAGAATCCCACCTGAAGTGTACCCTACGGGGGCTAGTGAGCCGTGGCCCATCATAGTGACAGCTGAAGCTTCGCCTCGTGAGGATTTTTCCCAGAGTAAATCGAAACGTGGGGCAGAGGCACAGGAGAATGGTAACTCTGCAGAGTCGATAATCCGTGCTGTGGGCGATTTGTTGGCAAAGATGGAGAGACCCTCCAGTGAAGGCAGTAGTTATCGTAGACTCAGAATGTTCTCAGGCACAATACCAACACCGGTTGGAGAAGAGACATTCGAACAGTGGCTTGAACAAGCACACCTAATGGTGGAGGAGAGTGACAGTTCTGCTAAAGAAAAGAGGCGCAGAATCATTGAGAGTCTTAAAGGTCCAGCACTAGCGGTGGTGAAAGCTGTGAGGACAGCTGATCCTGATATTAGCCCAGAACAATGTCTAGAAGCTGTTACAAAAGCTTTTGGCAGTGCTGAGACGGGTGAGGATTTGTACTTTGCTTTTCGGTTACTACAACAGCAACCGCAGGAAAAACTATCCGACTTTCTGAGGCGATTAGAGCAGTCGCTGAGCAGGGTAGTGAGTTGTGGTGGAATTGAAGCCCACCGTGTTGATAGGGCCCGAGTAGAACAGCTCCTTAGGGGTGCCGTGTACTCCGACATGATGTTAGTGCAACTCAAGCTGAGAGACAGGAAAGAAACCCCACCCAGTTTTGTAGAGCTCTTAAGTGAGATCAGAAGTGAGGAGGAGTATGAAGCCTCCCGGGCTAAATTGCATCTGGTAGCACACAAAGTCCAAGCACAATCAGAACAGGATAACAGACAGATTGAAATTCAGAATCTGAAAACTGAGATTCGAGAACTGAAGTCTATGGTCTCATCCGTGGTAAACCAGTCATGCCCCGCACCAAGAGAAGTTGCAGAGCCTCTTCCAACAAGCAAGACTGACGGTGTAGAGGGTTCAGCAGATGGCGAAGTGGTTGCACTGAGAAAACGGGTTAAAAGGTTGCAGCAGAAGCTGGACGCCAGAGAGCAAAGGTCTGTTGTGTCCTCTCCAGTTTTGAGAGTGGAGCCGTCCAGGTCTGATCTGAACTCTGCACGGACAGGTAGCACCAGTGATAAAGAAAGCAACTTTTGTTACCGCTGCGGAGAAAATGGGCATTTTGCTAGTAAGTGTGGAAATGCCGCAAACCAGGCCAAGGTTATCCAGAGGTTCATTCAGTCACGGAAAAAGCCCAAACGACGGGAATCATATCCCAAACCCCCTGATGCAGGTGATACTGTGTGTACAGTTAAGAAGAGTGAAGTAGTCATGCTAGAGGACAGAGGGATCCCTAAAGGTTTGATAGGTCCATCTAATGTAAAGCAAGTCAGAGTGAATGGTGAACCATGCAATGCTTTGTTAGACAGTGGGTCAAGAGTAACCATCATTTTTGAGAGCTGGTATAAGGAGCACTTGTCAGGTGTCCCAATTTACCCAGTTTCAGGTCTGGCCATCTGGGGTTTGAGTGATTCTAGTTACCCTTATCTCGGCTATGTCATTGTGGATGTGGAATTTCCTGAGCAAGTCAAAGGAGGTCACGAGACCATTTCGGTCTTAGCTTTGGTCTGTCCCAACTCCAGAGGTCCGGACCAGACCCCCATGATCATAGGCACCAATGCCTCCCTTTTCCAGAGATTGGCCACCTTGTGCCAGGACACCGTAGGCGTGAGTAGCGTGCAGACTGTAAGCCAAACAGTTGGAGTTTTAACCCCACCAGCCCCTGTGGAGATCCCTGTAGAGGATGAGGGTGGAGTAGGCTGGGTGAAGTGGGTTGGGCCCAGCTCCCTGTCACTCCCGGCCGGTCAAAGCTGTCATGCTATATGCCGGGTGGAGCTAGAAGAACCACTCAGCAAAGGCATATTAATGGTGGAAGCATCCCCAACCATTCCGTTGCCAGCTGGCGTGCTGCTGCAGCCCATGGTGTTGCCTAGCTCTGCGTTGGAGGTAGACCATTTTGTTGTGGCAGTGCAGAATCAGTCTTCCCGGGATATCGTTCTCCCAGAAGGGACCGTTATGGGTCAGTTGTGTACGGTTGATACTGTAACTGCAGCAGTTGAAGTCTGTTCAAAAAAGGGGAAAGATCATAGAGAGCTAGATCCCCTTCTCATAAATTTTGGCGACTCACCTTTGCCAAATGAATGGAAAGAGCGGCTCCGACAGAAGTTGTCCAAGAGGGCTAATGTGTTTTCCCTCAGTGAGTGGGATGTTGGTCTGGCAAAGGGGGTAGAGCATCACATTCGGATGTCAGACTCCAGACCATTCCGCGAACGGTCACGGCGTCTTGCACCAGCTGACATTGACGATGTGCGTAGACACATACAAGACCTATTGCAAGCTGGCATTATCAAGGAATCTCGCAGTCCTTATGCCTCTCCCATTGTCATTGCCAGAAAGAAAAATGGCAGCATCAGGATGTGCATTGACTATCGAACACTAAACCGCCGAACCATTCCTGATCAGTACACCACTCCCCGCATCGACGATGCACTTGATTGTTTGTCAGGGAGTAAGTGGTTCTCTGTCCTGGACCTTCGCAGTGGCTATTACCAGATACCCATGGCGGAGGAGGACAAAGAAAAGACCGCGTTCATTTGTCCGTTGGGTTTCTATCAGTTTGAGAGAATGCCCCAAGGTATCACAGGGGCACCCGCCACTTTCCAGAGATTGATGGAGAAGGCAGTAGGGGACATGAACCTCCTGCAGGTACTAGTGTACCTCGATGACTTAATAGTCTTTGGCAGGTCGCTGGAGGAACATGAGGAGCGACTTTTGAAGGTGCTAGACAGACTGGAAGAAGTGGGATTAAAACTCTCATTGGATAAGTGCCAGTTCTGTCAGCCGAAAGTGAAGTATGTGGGACACATTGTGTCTGCAGAGGGTGTTGCCCCCGATCCGAGTAAAGTAGAAGCAGTTACTAAATGGCCGGTGCCCACAGATTTGAAATCCCTGCGATCTTTCCTGGGGTTCTGCGGCTACTATCGCCGTTTCATAGCTAACTATGCTTCCATTGTAAGGCCACTCACTGAACTCACTAAAGGCTATGCCCCTACGCAGCGCAGTAAGAAAGGCCAGGCAGGACAAGGAAAGACCTACTTGAAGGAATCAGAGCCCTTTGGGAGTAGATGGGATCAGTCGTGTGTTGATGCTTTTCACCACATCATTCAGTGTCTGACCACTGCCCCTGTGCTAGCCTTTGCCGATGTAAACAAGCCATACACCCTTCATGTGGATGCCAGTCTGAAAGGTCTTGGGGCCGTGTTGTACCAAGAGCACCCCCAGGGGCTGCGGCCCGTGGCTTTTGCCAGCCGGAAATTGAGCTGCCCCGAACAGCGGTATCCAGTGCACCAGTTAGAGTTCCTGGCTTTGAAATGGGCCGTCGTGGACAAATTCCATGACTATTTGTATGGTGCAAAGTTTACTGTGCGCACTGATAACAATCCGCTGATGTATGTCCTTACCACTGCAAAGCTAAATGCAACAGGGCACCGATGGCTCGCGGCTCTAGCTAGTTATGACTTTAATCTTCAGTATCGGTCTGGCAAGACTAATATAGATGCTGATTTGTTATCAAGAAACATGGCTGATGACTTGAAGGAGACAGAATGGGATCAGGTCTCTCAAAGTGGCGTAAAGTCTATTTGTAAGAAAATATGCCTGGATGATGCAACTGAGACCAATGCGAGATACATCGATCAGTTGGGGGCACCTCCCGAGTGTGTTCCAGCTGTGTATGCTACTCAGTTAAGTCTGTCAGCAGTAGGGCAGGTGTCAAGGCCAGAGTTGCGACAAGCTCAAAGAACAGACCATGCCCTAGGCAGAGTGATCGATGCGCTGAACACTGGTACTTGGCCAAAAGGTATCCATTCTGACCCAGAGTTTGTGTTAATGAGGCGGGAGGCCAGCAAACTTGTCATGAGAGATGGGTTACTTTACAGGACAACCCGAAAGCAGTCCGGGGATGAGCTGTACCAGCTTGTGTTACCTTCTCAATACAGAGAACAGGTATTGCGGTCTACTCATGATGACATGGGACATTTAGGAATAGAAAGAGCCACTGACCTTCTGAGAGATCGGTTTTATTGGCCAAAAATGGCAAATGACGTGGAGCAGTATGTCAAAAACTGTGGGGTATGTGTCACCCATAAAACACCCTACAAGAGAGCAGCCTTTTTGCACCAGATGAGCAGCAAGGGTCCCATGGACTTGGTTTGCATGGATTTTCTGTCTATGGAGCCAGACTCCAAGGGGATAGGTAATGTCTTAGTGGTAACTGACCATTTTACCCGGTACGCACAGGCTTTCCCCACCAAAAACCAAAAAGCCACCACGGTTGCCAAAGTGTTGGTGGACAAATATTTTGTGCACTATGGATTGCCTGCCAGGATACATTCTGACCAAGGACGAGACTTTGAGAGCCGATTAATCCGTGAGCTCTTGCGGTCATTGGGTATACGGAAGTCTCGGACAACTCCCTATCACCCCCAGGGGGATCCGCAACCCGAGAGATTCAATCGAACCTTGTTGTCAATGTTAGCGACACTAGAGGATGAGAAGAAGCGAACTTGGAGTCAACATGTAGGGTCGCTAGTTCATGCCTATAATAGCACAAAGAGCGATGCCACAGGGTATTCTCTCTATTTTTTGATGTTTGGGAGGGAGGCTAGGCTTCCCGTGGATGTTTGTTTTGGAGCATCTCCTGATGGAGCGGAGGAGAAGACTCATTCACAGTATGTGACGAATTTGAAACAGGAGTTGCAGAGAGCTTATCAGTTAGCCAATGAAGCTGCTAATAAGGTACACAAGAGAAACAAAAGAGCTTTTGATCGACGAGTCAGTTACCAAGCCTTGGAAGTGGGAGACAGGGTACTCCTTAAGAATCTGGGGTTGAAGGGGAAACATAAGTTGGAAAGCAAATGGAACGCTGTAACACATGTGATTGTGGGAAAACTGCCCAACCTACCGGTGTATAGGGTGAAGCCACAAACGGGTCAAGGTAGTGTGAGAACCCTACACAGAGATCATTTGTTACCGATTGGGACAGAAGTGAGACTGCCAGAAGGCATGGCCAGAGATGAAGTGCCAGCGAGACCACAGACTCGCAGGATGGGAAAAGGAAAAGAGAGGGTAGAAAGCAGAGACGTGAGTCAAGACACTGGGGAGTCAACTGGATCGTCAGATGTAGAATACGAGAGGCCACATGCCTGGTACAGAGACTGTGTGGAGAAAGTGTTGAGGGAGGAGTCATTTAGTGACAATTCTCCATTGGCATCGGAGGATGACGCTCAAGCTATGTTTCTATCTGAGGGCAATGCCGAAGAGTCTCAGGAGGAAGCAGATGACATTGGTGATGTAAAGAACACCGATACAGAGTCAGAAGAGGAGAAGGAAAGACGTCTCTCAAAGAGGTCTAGGGGAAGACGGAGTATTGGGAAAGAGGTCAGCAAATGCCTTAGGTCAGGGACGACTGGGAAGAGAAGAATAAAGCCAGTTTTGAGACTGTCCTACGATGAACCAGGGAAGGCTAGTGACCAACCTATTACTATTGTTCACAGAGGGGTTGTGATAAAGTTGGGGAATGCGTAAATGGAAAAAAAAAAAAAAAAAAAAAAAAAAAAAAAAAAAAGTGAAGTTCTAAGAGTGTCTGTTATACATTCAAGATGTGTGGAGTTTTATTTGTTTTCAGTCGCCTTGGGAGATGTCTGATGAGGACATCCAGACGATTAGAAGGGGGAGGATGTAGCCCAGGTATATTTTATGGGGCTAAGTTTTATTTCCAGTTGGATATATCTGAATAGTTCTCTTGTTCATTTTACTGTGTTGTAGTAGTAATAAGAAAGTGCGTTGAGGTGCTTTTACTTTGAAAGGGAGCGAGCGGAAGGAGAGAGCGGAGGCAGCCACGAGAGGAGAGAGAAAAGCGTGCTCGAGATGCGGCTAGCGTCTACAGAGACTTTTTTTTTTTTTTTTTTTCCCCAAATGGACAGTGAGGATAAATCATCCCACGCCCACGGCTGAGTAACAGAGCGTGACTGTGAGGTGGTGCAGCCCGGACTGGTTTGCACTGTTGCCTCGAAATATCCCTAGTTAGCGGCGTGCTAACTTGGCTAATCGGAGTTAGCCATAAAGGTGGACTTTGCTGGACGTCACCTGACCTGCACGGAGTGGGAGGCTACTGACTGCCAAGGCGGGCTGATCAGGTTTGCTGCTTAAAAGGAGTAAGCGTGCAGCTCGGCGACCTAAGGGACGGACCTCTCGGTGTGCCGTGAGGGTATTGTGGACAAAAGACTAAGGTTTCCAGGTAGGAGCACCATTTTGTTTTCTTTTAGGACCGTTGGTTCCTACGCACCCTAGCATCGATCCAGGCCTGCACCGAGGGGACTTGGGAAACTGGGTGGTGTAAGAGTGTGTGTGTGTGTGTGTGTGTGGGGCCCATTACAGTAAAGAACTGTGTAACTGTTATTATTGTTATATTTTGTCATTGCAAGAGACTTTTTACTTTATTGATTTATTGGGTGTTTACCAATTCATTCAGTAAACCTGCTTGGTTTAAACATAAGATTTTGTGTCTAGTACTGTTTCTTATCTATAGTTCAAAGTAAGGTAAAAGTGTATCTGTGTGTTATACGTGTGTAAATCAGGGGAACTTGCACTGAGGGCAACTAAGTAAGTTTAAGATAACTAGAACTCAGGGCGTACCCAGCTATAGTGGAGTACACAGCCAGGGGCGCTACAAACGAATCGATGGTTCGCAAATGGAGAAAGCTAGAAAACAAGCTCCGGCAGGTCAAGAAAACGCAGCTGAGTTTCCGCGGACATAAGACGAGGTGGCCCGAGTTGGAGGAAAGACTCGAGCGGTGGATCATCGAGCAAAGAACGAGCGGGAGAAGCGTTTCGACGGTCACCATTCGGCTAAAAGCAGTTTCACTAGCTGAAGAGATGAACATTGAACATTTCCAAGGAGGTCCGTCTTGGTGCTTTCGTTTTATGAAACTGTGCCATTTTTCCATCTGGACCAGGACTACGGTAGCGCAGCAACTTCCAGCGGATTATAAGGAAAAGCTGGCCATCTTCCGCTCCTACTGCAGCAAACACATCGGCGACAAAAACCATCCAGCCCAGCCACATCACAAACATGGACGAGGTCCCGCTCACTTTTGACATCCCGGTGAGCCACACTGTGGAGAAGAATCGGACCAGCACGGTAGCGATATGCACAACGGGGTATGAAAAGTCTTCTTTTACTGTTGTGCTTGGCTGCCATGCTAATGGACAGAAACTGCCGCCTATGGTGATTTTTAAGCGAAAGACTTTTCCTAAAGAGAAGTTTCCAGCAGGAATCATCATTAAGGCAAATGAAAAGGGCTGGATGGATGAGGAAATGATGAAAGAGTGGCTGAGGGAGGTGTATGTAAGGAGACCAGGTGGTTTTTTTCCACGCATCACCATCGCTCTTAATCTGTGACTCTATGTGTGCCCATCTCACAGCCGATGTGAAAAAACTAGTGAACCAAATGAACTGTGAGCTTGCTGTCATTCCGGGAGGCCTGACAAAGGAACTCCAACCGCTGGACATCGGTGTGAACCGCCCGTTCAAAGTAAGGCTGCGAGCAGCTGTTCAATTCAGACAGAGGATGAGGACTTCGATGGGTTTGATTGATGATAAAAATGTGAGTACCAAACTTTGTTTTGCTCCTGCTTTATTTTTAAATATGCACACTTGTGTGTTGTTGATGATGACGATAGAAATGTGAGTAAGGTACCGAACTCAGGTTTGCTCCCGCTTTATTTTTAAATACGCATACGGTACTTGTATGCGCCCTATGATCCAGTGCGCCTTGTGTGTGTTAAATACAGTAATGGCACACATAACTGAGACTGCGCCTTTTAGTACAGTGCGTCTTATGGTCGTGAAAATACGGTATCCATAAAATCATCACATTCTCTGTAAGATTAAGGTCGACTATTGAACGGTGTATATTTTGAAGTAAAGGCTTTAAAACCAAGTTAGTACAAACATCACTAATGTCACATAACTTTCCTGACATGTGGCCAACAGTAATGTTTTAATGTTCTTCATTATAAAAAACATTTGCGCATAAGTGACATAATATTCAGTACTTACTTCAGAAAGTTTACTCTTCGTCCGATTCCGCCATTTCCCCGCCCCCCCTCCTCCTTCTTGGCAAAATTATCCACACCACCGCCATGCTATGAAGTCTGGGATATGTTGGGCCATAAAGGCTACACCGACCCATCCTTAAAATTTAGGGAAATTAAGGATGCATTTGAGGGCCGCATTTCGAGCAGCCTTTGAATTGGGACAGTTTTTGTCATGCCGCTGTGACGTAAGCGGCTTTAAAATGCAGCCTTTAAGGCGGCACGCCCGTTGTGCTCCGACAGTGAACGTGACTAAACTATTGAGGGGGGGGGAGAAAAAAAAAAAAAAAAAAAAAAAAAAGCCACATGTTGCCATATCATTTTGTGATTGTCGACATGGTACATTTGTCCACCAATAGGAATTGAGTGTTTCTGTCTTTTTTTCCCCCCCACTCACAAGCAAAGCGTGTTTGCTAGCGCTCTCCTTAGAAAACAGTTTTTATTTCTTCCCGGTGTTCTGACAAACCATCCTACTTTGGCAAAACGTCTTACCGCAAGTAGTTTATGCACATTTCTGCTGTCACAGAGGAATTCCAGCACCAATTTAAGGTTTGCCACTTCATTTTGCCCGTTGAAGTATGCGTGTAAGTAACATTCACAAAGGTAGCATGGTTTGGCACTTAATTTTACCTGTCAGAGTGTGTGTAGCTGTTATTAACAAAAGTAGGATGATTTGCCACAAAATTTTAAGCAGTTTAAGTATGCTTGTAGGTGACATTCAAAGGTAGGTTGGTTTGACAGTTAATTTTACCGGTCAGAGTATTTTTCTAGCCAATATTCAAAGGTAGGACAATTTGCCACTGAATTTCGTGTTGTGCGCATGCGCAGAAACAACAGGTAGGACTGTTTGCCAGGTAGGATGGATTCCCAGAACACCGGAGTAAACGCCACTGTTTTAAGTGTCCTATCAACACAATTTAAAAACTGGTGTATAGTTTGAAGTCCACACGTTCGACCCAATAATGATAATTTAAAAAAAAAAAGAAAAAAAAAGCAGCATGTGTAAGATACACGTACTGGAAAATTTACTAGGACTCCCCTATCATGCAACTGTCTTTTTTCCATCAAACACTCATTAAAACAGCAACCTACAGGTATGTTAGCGCACTCATCGCCGACTGTCCGAGGGAGGGGTGGGGTCACACGTTGAAACAGAGGCGCAAGGCAGCCCAGGCGGGGAAATTTTGCGACTCAATTTTTATATCTGATAAGAAAACTATTCAGATAGTTATGTGGTGAATGAACTACAGTTACACTTTCAAGCACCGCATCTGAAATTCAAGCACTTTTCAAACCTTGAATTTGGTTTTTAAGAAGACAGATTAATACATTTGGACTAATGAACACTGCATCAGATGGCTCTTTTACACCACGCTTTATTATGCTACTGTTTAATGCACATTTCCCCCTTTAACTGAAATCACATAGGAAATAAGCTCCGAATTATATCTGAAACAAAAAGAAAGCAGTTACACTCAAAATAAGTTTTATTCCAAAGCCATTTCTTTACATACGTGGTACTAAACTGAGTTCCTTGCCATTATCTTACCAGTTCTGACAGTAAACTGGAGCTATGAGCTTTCCTCACATTAAGATTGCCTTCCATTTACCTGGGTGGGACATGCTCTTCTCCAGCTGCTTTAAAGATTCTCCTGTCAGCATGTTGATCTCATCCTTAAGGCGCCGCTGGCCATCTAAAGTAAGGTGCCAAAAACATGACTTCCTCTTGCCATCTCTGCACAGCTGGTTGCAAGTTTTGCGAAAACTGCTGTTGAAGCACAAGTTGTGTCGGATAGTGTTCTTCCAGCCGTCTGGAGCCGTCTGAAAAAATGGGAAGTGTTCTCTGGGAACAGGCAGAGATTCACATCAGATAGTGCAGCAGTTTTATCCAGTTCAAACATAACTTAAATGAAAAGGGACCCATCTGATGTTTTGAAAGACTTAATCATGCCTGATCAGGTGTTTCATTTAGCATGCAAGGTGAAGTAACCTTGTGGGCAATTAGACAATCAAATCCTAACCTGGTGAAATTGTAAATCTGTTGGACTTTGAAGCTCCCTGTATGGCTGCTCTTGAGCGCCAAGGCAATGAGGATGCAGTAATTCACTGGTGGACGGGGCCAGCAGCCTGGTTTAAGAGGCTTATTGTCCTGAAAAACCACACACACACACACACACACACACACACACACACACACACACACACACACACTAAAGAAAGGAGCAACTAGAATAATGACAATAAAGAGAAACACTGAGAGCCTAGGGCATTTTCCCAATTATTCCAGAATATGTAGATGCAGTTTTATTGGGACTAAGGAAACTGTCTCTCCAAAAGTGCCCATTTATACGCAGCCACGTCATTGACCTCGTCTCAGTTAAATTACATTTTACACCGAATCCTAATTTGTTTTAGTTCATTAAATTCCTCCAAAACACTGTAGCTTTAATTGAAAATGTTCTCATTTTAATTCATTTGGACAAAAGCCTGTCTGAGGAAAAAAAGGGTCCTCAAGACTTCAAAAACGGCGAGTAATGAGCTGCCTGCATCCCACTGAAGGAAACTGGTTCAGGTCTAAGATATTGTTCTCACCCTGGGCTTTATGGTCCTCGCCTTACGTCTGCTCTTGACGGGTTGAGAGGAGTTGACATCATTCTTGACCTAATCATCAGTGATTGTCAGATTGACAGTTAACAGATACAGGTTGTTTCAATCATTACAGGATTTTTAAATCCAATGTTCTAAATGTGTATTTAAATAGATGTAAAAGATGTGGAGACTGAAATCACTTTTTGATTAGTTACACCAAATAATGAAAGACTGGGCCTGTGACCCATGTTTATTGGTCAATGGTAATGCATTTGGTCTTTAATGCCTTGGGATAGCCCATGAACACAAAGGTTTAATCCTACGCTTACATGTTAAATCCAGAAAATAAATGAAGTGTTCATTGAGACTGCACAAACACTCAGCACTCTAACAAAGTAAGGTTGCCGCTGCAAACAGAAACAGGTGATGCATAATAGAGTGGCTGTGAGCGGTTAGTGTGTACCGTGTACTCAGAAGAAACTGATTGCACCAGCTCCCCCTGGAGAGGACCATCATGGCAGGAAAACACCTGGCGCTCTGCTGTCAGTGGACATTGGGTCTCCAGGAGCCTAGTTTGGCTTTCCTCAGCAGGTTCACACACAGGCCCCACGTCAGCATTAATCTCGTTGTACTGGATCGGGCAGGCAATGTTGGGATTCACCAGCAGCCACAGGTTTGGTTTCACAAAAGTATCTGATGCACAGAAATATTCAGTTTGCTACAGTGATCACTTAAGAATAATTTCTCCAACACATGAAGCCAGAAGCATAAAAATCAGAGGCAAGAGTGTCATGCGGATGCTCGTTTTCCAGATAGGACATTATTAAAAACCACATTCTTTGTAACAGTTTCCCTCCTTTCACAGTACACACACACTATAAATAAAATAAAATTGGAAAGCAGAGTGGTGGAGCAAAGTTTTGACAAGCAGGCATCTGCTGTGTTTGTCCGTCACTGTGCATTGGCCCGATAAAGGAAGGATGTAAATGCATACTGGTAGGCTACCAAAGCTGAGCATGCAACACTCAAGCACACGCATACAGCACTGTAGTGGCAAACAAAGCACAAATAATTTCAGTACGGTAACAGAACTGCATCCTTGTGTATTAGAAGAAACGTGCTTTTAGGTAGAAAATAAATAAAAGGATTTCAATCAAATCACACACTTCAGTGTGTAAAGCAGCCCAACGTGTGTCCTAAACTGACTGTTTGTCATTTCATTCAAACACTACACAAACCACATTTACAAAGGCAAACTAAGAAACAGAGTGATTGGAAGGAGTCATTCAGTGCTGAGTTATGGGGTGGGACTCAATGCAGCTCACCTGATGTTTTATCGTACCAAATAAATTCATCTTTCCTTTTCGAGGTTCTTACAGAAGGCCTCTGGACCACATACTGATCACTCACTTTGTCATCTGTCAGAGACACACAAACACACTAACACACAAAATACACACCGTCTGATCTTCAGATTTAATTCCTTCTGAAATGGCAAGTCAAAACTGCTCATCCATATGACATGAATAAAGAGCAAACACTACTGAAGAAAAGAAAAAAAAAAATCCATCACCATGATATAACTGGTCAGTGGTTGTAGCCAGTTTCAGTTCCTTGTCCATATCCCAGTCAGTCAGACCAACAGAGCAATGCAGGTCAAAGAGTTGTGCTTTGGTTTTAAGCTGTAAGGTCATAGCTGAATGCATTTCAGTGGTTTGGTTCCTCTCCATGCAACAGAAGCTCTTAAATGTGGGGACCTGCAGACTGTCTATACAACAGCTGGAGCTAAACAGCCTAATTGGACACAATTAATCCTAACAGGATGCAGCCTGTGACGATTGGACACATTTAGGTCTACAGTAAGCAGAAATTTCAATTCAGGTGTAAAAAGTCAAAGTAAATAACACCTTCCAAAAACAAGATTCTCAATCTGAATCAATTAAACAGCATCACCTGTATTATACATATACATATACACACACGTATATATATATATACATATATATATATATATATATATATATATACATATATATATATATATACATATACATATATATATATACATATATATATACATATACATATATATATATATACATATATATATACATATATATATATATATAAACATATATATACATATACATATATACATACACATATATATACATATATATATATATATACAAACATATACAAACATATATATATATATATATATATATATACATATACATATATACATACACATATATATACATATATA
>NC_140618.1:37963094-38163094 GCF_057382275.1 Copadichromis virginalis
TCAAACGTTTACTATAGGTCTTTACCAGGTTTGCACACACAGTAGCTGGTATTTTGGCCCATTCCTCCATGCAGATCTTCTCGAGAGCAGTGATGTTTTGGGGCTGTCGCCGAGCAACACGGACTTTCAACTCCCGCCACAGATTTTCTATGGGGTTGAGGTCTGGAGACTGGCTAGGCCACTCCAGGACTTTCAAAGGCTTCTTACGGAGCCACTCCTTTGTTGCCCGGGTGGTGTGTTTTGGATCATTGTCATGTTGGAAGACCCAGCCTCGTTTCATCTTCAAAGTTCTCACTGATGGAAGGAGGTTTTGGCTCAAAATCTCACGATACATGGCCCCATTCATTCTGTCCTTAACACGGATCAGTCGTCCTGTCCCCTTGGCAGAAAAACAGCCCCATAGCATGATGTTTCCACCCCCATGCTTCACAGTAGGTATGGTGTTCTTGGGATGCAACTCAGTATTCTTCTTCCTCCAAACACGACGAGTTGAGTTTATACCAAAAAGTTCTACTTTGGTTTCATCTGACCACATGACATTCTCCCAATCCTCTGCTGTATCATCCATGTGCTCTCTGGCAAACTTCAGACGGGCCTGGACATGCACTGGCTTCAGCAGCGGAACACGTCTGGCACTGCGGGATTTGATTCCCTGCCGTTGTAGTGTGTTACTGATGGTGACCTTTGTTACTTTGGTCCCAGCTCTCTGCAGGTCATTCACCAGGTCCCCCCGTGTGGTTCTGGGATCTTTGCTCACCGTTCTCATGATCATTTTGACCCCACGGGATGAGATCTTGCGTGGAGCCCCAGATCGAGGGAGATTATCAGTGGTCTTGTATGTCTTCCATTTTCTAATGATTGCTCCCACAGTTGATTTTTTCACACCAAGCTGCTTGCCTATTGTAGATTCACTCTTCCCAGTCTGGTGCAGGTCTACAATACTTTTCCTGGTGTCCTTCGAAAGCTCTTTGGTCTTGGCCATGGCGGAGTTTGGAGTCTGACTGTTTGAGGCTGTGGACAGGTGTCTTTTATACAGATGATGAGTTCAAACAGGTGCCATTCATACAGGTAACGAGTGGGGGACAGAAAAGCTTCTTACAGAAGACGTTACAGGTCTGTGAGAGCCAGAGATTTTCCTTGTTTGAGGTGACCAAATACTTATTTTCCACCCTGATTTACGAATAAATTCTTTACAAATCCTACCATGTGGATTCATGGATTTTTTTTTCACATTCTGTCTCTCACAGTTGAAGTGTACCTCTGGTGCAAATTACTGACCTCTGTCATCATTTTAAGTGGGGGAACTTGCACAATCGGTGGCTAACTAAATACTTTTTTGCCCCACTGTATCGCTCGGCTGGCCTGGGAACGCCTTGGTATTCCCCCGGATAAGCTGGAGGAGGTGGCTGGGGAGAGGGAGGTCTGGGCCTCTTTGCTTAGGCTGCTGCCCCCGCGACCCGGCCCCGGATAAAGCGGATGAAGATGGATGGATGGATAAATTCTAACAACAGCTGATCAAGCTTAAACGTGCAACTGTTGTTTAGCGCAACATCCGCTGGTTTCCTTTTTCTGGCGCAAAGTGGGCGATAAACAAACAAGAGAGAAAAGCCGATTAGCTGATCATTGATCAGTTTCATGATCATGTTAATTGAAGTAGAAACAGGAGAGGGAGGGGAAAGAATGAGCGAAGAAGAGGCAGCTGACAGCGTAAAGACAGAATAAAGCCAGCTTTGTGTCTTTTTCCATTCTAGCTGAAGTACAGGACAAACTGTGCTCCTTTTCAGCTCAATACAAAACGCGTAATATTTTCTCTGAATGCGGGACGATTCCGTCTTTTTACGGGAAGGTTGGCAACTCTACTAACAAACCTTATGAATAAAATAAAGTTCACTATCAGTAACATCATAGCACCCACCCAGCTGTATAGAAACTCCGTCATGCTAGCTAGCACGCAGTACGAGTTATTGTAACTGACTGTAAAAAGTCAGCACAACGAAAATAAACTCCACCTAAACTTGGTTTATATCTGACCCAGATAGACTGCAGGTCATAACTTCTTACCTGAAGTTCAGTTCACCTGACACTCGGACTGGCGGCCGCCTCGGGTCTCTCCTCGTCCTGCCTCCGATCTCCCTCATCCACCTGCTGGCCTCCACCACTTGCTAATGTACAGGACTGTATAAATTCCTGCCTACCTACATTTTTAAACTGCAGCTCATGATAAGCAAAGCTTTATTTTCCTCTGTAGTGATGGGATTTCCGGCTCCTTTTAGAGAACCGGGTCTTTCGGCTCCTCTTCAGGTTGTTTTGTTGCTTTAATTAATTTATTATTAACAACAATATAAAATTATGCACAAAAATGAATTAATGTATTGTACTAAGACATTAAAAATGTACTAATGTAAAAAAAGTGGTTTTATTTATATATGTTTATATATAAATATATGTGGTGGCCCCTAGAGACAAAGCACGTACAAACTCCAAAACACATTTCTTGTCACGGCTGCACAGCAGTCGTGTGGTGAATTGAGAAAAGGATCCAAGATGCAGGCACTGACTGGGGTGCGAGTGAAAATTTATTTGCAGAGGTGATAAAGTGACAAAACAGGAAGAGCAGAGCGGGGAGTAAACAAACCTAAACTGGGAAAACTAAAGAACAAAACTTAAACCAGACACTCACGGGAGGAGGAGCGAAATGCACAAAGAGAGATGGCAGAGAGACGCAGAATGAATACCAGGTAACAGAATAATGCAGACTGACATGGAGTTAAACAGACGACGCGACAGAGAGCACAGGAAAACACAGGGCTTAAATACACGGGGAGTAATCAGGGAATGGGCCACAGGAGGGAGACACAGCTGGGAGCAATAAGGCTAACGAGACAGGGGAGAGGTAAAACTGAACACACTGACATGAGACATGAACTTTCAGAATAAAACAGGAAACTAACAGACACAGAGAACCAGACCGGACACTGAACTTGACAGGCAGACTCATGAGCAGACACAATAACACCATGGACAGACAGAGGGAACACAGAGAAGTGGAAGCAGGCAGGCAAAGAACAGAAACCTAACAAATGGCAAAATCACAACAGAATACACACTCTGAATGAACAAAAGCACAAGGAACACAAAACACTGAGTCCTCAGACTCAGGACCATGACAGTACCCCCCCCTCAAGGGCTGGCACCAGACAGCCCAACAGAAACACAAAAACGGACCAAAGCCAAAAAAAACCCCCACGAACCAAAAAACAGAAAACGACCCGACCAGGGCGGGCGGTGGGGGTCCAGGACGGAGGGACATAGTCCGAAAAGGCCCAGACGGACAAGGTCAGGGGGCCGACCCGGAGGCCAAAACAGTTCAGTTCCGGGGGCCGACCGCGTGAAAGGCAGCAGCAGTGGGGCAGGTCCGGAGGCCGGCCACGCAGTAGGCAGTGGTGTGGAAACAGTTCTGGGGGCCGACCGTGCAGACGGCAACAGCGGCGTGGAAACAGCTCTGGGGGCCGACCACGTGGAAGGTAGTGGCGGCGTTCAGGAGGGCGTTCAGGAGGGCGTCCACAGTGGCGGAGATGCCCAACAAGCGGCCTGGCAGATGACCGACGATGTGGAGGTGGTAGTAGGGGACCTGAAGGCTGCGTGGCCCCTGCAGCCCCAGGCGAAGCGGAGGCTGGACCAGACGAGGCGGAGGCGGAGGCTGGACCAGACGAGGCTGAAGCAGAAGCGGAGGCTGGACCAGGCGAGGCTGATGAGGAGGCTGGAGCCGGACCAGGCGAGGCTGATGAGGAGGCTGGAGCCGGACCAGGCGATGCTGATGAGGAGGCTGGAGCCGGACCAGGCGATGCTGATGAGGAGGCTGAAGCCGGACCAGACGAGGATGAAGCGGAGGCTGAAGCCGGACCAGACGAGGATGAAGCGGAGGCAGTGGCTGGACCAGACGAAGCAGCTGATGAGGATGAAGCAGTGGCTGGACCAGACGAAGCAGCTGATGAGGATGCTGAGGCTGGACCAGACGAAGCAGCTGATGAGGAAGCAGATGCTGGACCAGGCGATGCTGAAGCGGATGCTGGACCAGGCGATGCTGAAGCGGATGCTGGACCAGATGCTGGACCAGGCGATGCTGATGAGGAAGCGGAAGCTGGACCAGGCGAGGGTGATGAGACTGCAGCTGGTGATGAGACTGCAGCTGGTGATGAGACTGCAGCTGAGGGCTGGACGGGCTCCTCAGGCCCCCCAGCTGACGAGGCAGAAGGCTGGACGGGCTCCTCGGGCCCCCCAGCTGACGAGGCAGAAGGCTGGACGGGCTCCTCGGGCCCCTCAGCTGACGAGGCAGATGGCTGGACGGGCTCCTCGGGCCCCTCAGCTGACGAGGCAGATGGCTGGACGGGCTCCTCGGGCCCCCCAGCTGACGAGGCAGAAAGCTGGACGGGCTCCTCGGGCCCCCCAGCTGACGAGGCAGAAGGCTGGACGGGCTCCTCGGGCCCCCCAGCAAAAACAGTCTCAGAACCAGTGGGCACTAAAGCCCCTGGCACACACAGGACAGAACCAGCAGGTGCGGAGACCTCTGGCAGAGACAGAAAAGAACCAGCAGGCACACGGGCCTCTGGCAGGGACGCAACAGAACCAGCAGGCACACGGGCCTCTGGCAGGGACGCAACAGAACCAGCAGGCGCACGGGCCTCTGGCAGGGACGCAACAGAACCAGCAGGCGCACGGGCCTCTGGCAAACACATGGCAGACTGCAGCTGCACAGAGCATTGGGTCTGCTCAGGCAGCGACGGCCGGGTGTGGTCCTCAGCTGGCTTCTTAACCGCCAGGGGTCCTGAGTCTGCTGGGGGCTGAGACCCAGCCTCTGGGGAGGCCCTGGGGCGAGTAACAGTCTCTAAATTAGCCAGTTTCTGAGAAACTAGAGTGGTTTTAATGCATTTGTCTCTCCGCTCAAAATGGGTGCTAGGAACGAGATTCAAAATGGGTGGCACAGACACAGCCTCCAGTATGGAGGGAACGGGTGATCGGGCTAATGGCATAGATGCAGGCTGGGCTAATGAACTGGCTAAAGGCTGATGTACTGGTTGAAGTGAGACTGGAGTTGGTGGTGGAGTGGATGAAACACAGTCAGCTACTGTTATGGATGTTTTGAAAATGCCAACTTGTGAGAGGTCAGTTACCACGAAGGTAGGTAAACGCCGTGTACTGTCTTTACCCTCCCCATGAACGGCCCCAGAAAACACAGTCCCAGAAGCACCAGCGTCCTTAAAACTCACCACAGCTGGTCGCACAGGAGTCCCTGAATCCGGCTGTGGGGTGAAGCGTCGGTGGCGCGAATGTTTCCTCCCCACCGCTGACGGCTCCGACAGGCAGGGAAAAACCTCTGGGGGGTCGGGCCGTGAAACCTCCGGTGGGTGAATCTGAGACGGATGCTTTGTGGCGGTCGTAGTCCATTGTTGCTGGGCACAATTGGCTACTTCCCGAGCTTGCACCGCTTCCTGGGCTTTATGCAGCTCAGCGATTAAGTCTGTAAATCCCCGGACCTGGTGGAGATAGGGATTTCCGGCCAGCATTGCCTCAACGGCATTTATCCCCACAACTTTCGCTCGTGCATTGGAGGTGTGGGTTACCCAGTCCACCAGGCGTAGGGCACGTGTGAGGTCGCTCTCCCCGGCCAAGACCGCTGGATCCATCTTGTGGTCGCGTCGTACTGTCACGGCTGCACAGCAGTCGTGTGGTGAATTGAGAAAAGGATCCAAGATGCAGGCACTGACTGGGGTGCGAGTGAAAATTTATTTGCAGAGGTGATAAAGTGACAAAACAGGAAGAGCAGAGCGGGGAGTAAACAAACCTAAACTGGGAAAACTAAAGAACAAAACTTAAACCAGACACTCACGGGAGGAGGAGCGAAATGCACAAAGAGAGATGGCAGAGAGACGCAGAATGAATACCAGGTAACAGAATAATGCAGACTGACATGGAGTTAAACAGACGACGCGACAGAGAGCACAGGAAAACACAGGGCTTAAATACACGGGGAGTAATCAGGGAATGGGCCACAGGAGGGAGACACAGCTGGGAGCAATAAGGCTAACGAGACAGGGGAGAGGTAAAACTGAACACACTGACATGAGACATGAACTTTCAGAATAAAACAGGAAACTAACAGACACAGAGAACCAGACCGGACACTGAACTTGACAGGCAGACTCATGAGCAGACACAATAACACCATGGACAGACAGAGGGAACACAGAGAAGTGGAAGCAGGCAGGCAAAGAACAGAAACCTAACAAATGGCAAAATCACAACAGAATACACACTCTGAATGAACAAAAGCACAAGGAACACAAAACACTGAGTCCTCAGACTCAGGACCATGACATTTCTAGCATTAACTGAACTTCCAAAACAGAGCTACCTAGATCACTTAAATTACACAGTTGAAAGAATATGTGTATTGTTTGTGTATTTATACACAAGCAGTCATATTCAAATAATTTAAAAAAATGTTCATTTACCTGTTACTACCACACACCAAATCCGGTCGTTGGTACTTCCTGGCTTGTGTAGCCACTAGGTAACAAAAGTTCAACACTGCGCCCTAGCATCCTGGAGCACTTCTGTTGTGTTTTGTACGTGTTTTGGAGTTTTTACGTGCTGCTTTCTCTCTAGGGTCCACCGTAAATATACTTTTATTTATTTATTCGTCGTTCACTTCAAAGATCAGGCTCTAAGAGCCGTTTCGTTTGCGACCAACACATCACTATCAGGGACAGATGTGAGAGTCCCTTTTGAGCATGATGGCTTGATCGTGATGCTTTAGCACAACTTTCTAAAACACAACACTTTCATCTCTTTTTTGCTTTTGGCAGGTGGTGGTGTGATGGCTGCTACTTCTCTTTTTTTTTGCCTGTCCCATTTGGTTCTTTAGCCATCAGAATTGTTGTCTGAAGACCAACAAGGATACCCAATGGATTTACTTTGCCAAATGGATCATCACGGCCTTGCAGTATTGGTCCATTTGATCGACCTTTGTTGTTATTATTTATTTTATTTTATTTTCAGTGGTTACAGATGGGACAGACATGAGTGAGGGATAGGAAAGGGAGAAAGAAAGATGAAGGAAAAGAAAAACAGAAGGGAAGAGGGACAGTGAGGAAGGACACTTAAAAAGAGAAAGAAGAAAAAAAATCTCCTGGATCACCTGTTGAGAGAAAAAGAAGAGAAAACAAGCAAAAAAAAACCCAGAGGAACATACTAAACACAACACCATCACGTTAATCTAGCTAAGTGTAAACTGCAGTAAATACTAAATATTGAATGTTGTTGTGTAGTGTAGCTGAGATATAATGTACGAATTGTGAACATTCTCAAAACTGTATTGTACATAGGTTATACTTTTTTATTGTGTGAACTTTATTTTTTGTGGAACTGAGGTCCCGTGTGTCATTGTTGAAGTGGGACATTAATCAGTGTAACGCCACCTGCGGCCACATTGCGGGTGTGGGGTTTCCTAGCCAGAGCTGTACGGACTCCACACTGGTGAGGCACGCTTTCTGTAGCTCTTCTCCCTGTACTAAATTATCCATATAAATTCGGTGTATTTGTCTTTGTTAAGTATTGGCTCCTAGGGTTAAAAGCTCTCAAAGTGTTTTCAATCGCTTTGAGTGAGAAAAATGATATTTGGAACTGCGCTTTATCTGTTGTATCATCCGTTTGTGTGGAACTGACTTGTGTTAAACAGGGTGAGGAGAAGCCTGCTGCCGCTGTGTGACACTGATTTTGCTGCTGCACTCTGTTTTATAGGTAGGTGTAAATGTGTAGTTTTTGTTTTATGTGTATAATGAGCTCATGTCCCGAGGCTGTGCTCTGAGCAGTATCTTCAGCCATGTTGGGAAGAGTTAAAAAGTTGTTTGAATATGTATTATGCAATTGACCTATTTTAATGGGAATTTGAATGTTATACGTTATTGTTAGTGATTCCATAATTGTCTGTGTTTTACCCCACTGTAATATTTGATTTTGAAGTGGCGGTTGTGAAAATTATTATTTTGATAAGTTGTATTTTCTTTTATATGATGCAAGCAGAGCTGTACGGACTCCACACTGGGTGAGGAGAAGCCTGCTGCCGCTGTGTGACACTGATTTTGCTGCTGCACTCTGTTTTATAGGAATAAACCCTGTTTCCAGCCAGTCTGTGTCTGTTGTCACAACGCAGTCGACCATTTCACATCTGCTACATAAAAGTGGTGCCGTGACCCGGATGCATCTGATCAGCCGCTGCTGATCGCTGAGGTTGAGCTGAACACTTCCGACACCTGTAATATAAGTAAAATTATTCTGTGGGTCAGCAAAAAATTTCCAGTGTTCTGTTAGTAGGCATTTCTCCCAGTTACACCTGTTAGAGTCTAACTGAGCCGTGTTTACTTGTGTTGTATTTTTCTGAGTGATAGGTATTTTTGTATTCCTTTTGTTTCTGATCCCCTTTGTCGTTATTGCTAACCTCCTGTAAGCAACATGGCTGGTAGGGGCCAAGACTCCTTTAACCTTTTCACGCCAGTCGCTGGGAGAGGTTGGAGACTGTCTGGGGCAGATGAAGTGAGAGACAGGTCTATAATGTTGCGTGATGAGCCAGCAGAGTCAGATGACATTATTCGAAATAAAGCTCATGAGCACCAGTCCTCAACCCCTGCTTTGAGCGACGACAGCACACACAAAGAGCTACGTGAGCTCATTGGTGAATTGGGAACCCAGATAGGTGAATCAATCGCTAGCCGGCTACTATCCAGTCAAGTCCCACTTGGTCCAAACCAGACAGCTCCAGCCGAGTCCCCCAAAGTTAAGAGCCCTGACACCACTCTCGACCTCTCCAAAGTGAACTTAGTGGTCCGACAAGATATCAAAGACCCACCTATGTACAGAGGTGATGATGCGGATAAGTACTCTGTTCATGAGTGGATAGACATGATGGAAGTGTACTTAGAGAAGAGAGGGTTGTCTAGAGCTGTGCAGGTGGATGAAGTCTTAAACCACCTCCTCGGCAGAGCTAAAAACATTGTTAAGGTGGGTTTGAAAAGTAACTCATGTTCTGGTGTAGTGACCAACCCTGAGACCATCTATGCCATACTCAGGCGTTATTTTAGTGATAGTCCTGGCTCCTGTCAACCACTGGCTGACTTCTATGCCACCCAAGCAGTTGCAAAAGAGACCCCAGTAGACTATTGGGTGAGGCTTAATATCGCTGCTGAGGCAGCTGACAAGCATTTACAGCGTCAGGGAGGCAAAATGGAGAACATGGAGGCAGAGATAGCCATGATGTTTATCAGAAATTGTCCTGATCCCAGCCTCGCCTGTGTTTTCAAATGTAAGCCCATCAGTAAATGGACAGTAATGGAGGTTCAGGAAGCCATTGATGAACACCAAAGAGAGTGTCATGCAAAAAAGAAGAGCCTGGGCTCTGCCAGACCCCATCCCCTCCTCGTGGCCACTGCGACAACCACAAGCGAGTCGCCTGAGTTTGAACTGAACCATGCCCAAGTAGGTACAGTAAAATGTTCCCAGGACAGCCCGGGTAAGGCTGCTGGAGCTGCCGCTTCAGACCCAAGTGCTCTAGACCGCGTGCTCAGTATGCTGGAGAGGGTGTTAGAGCGCTCCAACCAGCCTGTCCACCCCGTAATTAGACCACAGCCTCTAGCCTCAGCCAGGTTCCCTTCGTGCCAGGTTTGTGGCAATAGCTCACATTCCACGCGCACTCACTGCATGAGAGAGAGGAGATGTCTAGGTTGCCTGGAGGTTGGGCATCAGAGGAAAGACTGCCCCAGAGCAGCTGAGCCCATTACCCAGCAAAATAATCCCCAGGGAAACTAGGGTGCTTGCACTTGAGAGGGGACAGTGTGAGCGAAGAGTGTGAAACCCTCAATCCCAGTGATGACATACAGACTGTATACAAAGAAAGCCTGAAGTGTGCCCCACCTGGTACTGTTGTACTTTCCCAGAATATAGTAAGACTTGATGAGGCAGACAGCCTATTTTACACGAATGCATTGGTGAATGACAAAGTCTCTTTGCAGGCCCTTCTTGATACAGGTTCCATGGCGTGTACCTTGAGCGAAGAGGCGGAGCGAGAGTTAAAGAGCGCTGGGGTCGCATTGGAATTAAGCGACACTCGTACCGACATTGTGCTAGTGGGCTGTGGTGGAGTTCAGGTTAAACCCAAGAGTATATGCGAGTTGAAAATGGAAGTGTATGATTGTACGTTCAGAGTGCCTGCCCTAGTGGTCCCCGGTCAGAAAGATCAGTTGATTTTAGGGACAAATGTTATCAAACACCTCCTCAGACACTTCAGGCTGTCCCCCCATTTCTGGCAAGTCCTGAGCAAACCCAAATCAGCAGAAGCGCCTGAAATAGTGCAGTTTCTGAATATGCTGTCTGGCATTAACCGGTGGAGGGGTGACAAAATGCCAGATGTCATTGGCACTGTCAAACTAGCTCAGGCAGTGACTCTACTCCCCAAGCAAGAGCACCTTGTATGGGGCAGACTGCCAGCGTCATCACCCCTTTCCGAGGGCAGCGCCATTCTGGTTGAACCACCAAAATCGCAAACTCATAAAAAAGGTGTCATTGTCTGTAGAACTGTGGTTTCTATGAGTGGCGATAGGTGGGTCCCTGTTCGAATCCTGAACACATGTGATAAGCCTATCACATTGAGACGAAACGCTAAGGTAGCAGATGCTTCCGCTTGTGTAGCTGTTGAAGATCTCGAAGTGGCTTCTGACCAAAACCCAAGTGAGACCCTTAGGGTCCAGAGCCAGACAGTGTGTAGCGACGCACAGAGTAGCCCTCCCTCCTGCCCTAGCCTGCGTGACAGCTTGCAGAAGATGGGGTTGGAGGACCTAGACCTCGACTCTTGTGAAGTCTCAGACCACTGGAAGGCTCAGGTACTGCAACTGATCCACAGGTATGAGGATGTCTTTTCCAAGGGTAAGCTGGACTGTGGACTGGCAAAGGATTTTGTCCATCGCATCCATCTGTCTGACGACAGGCCGTTCAGACTTCCCTATCGGCGCGTCCCTCCAGGGCAGTACCACAAGTTGCGACAGGTGCTCACAGAGATGGAGGAGCGAGAGCTGATCCGCAAATCCAACAGTGAGTGGGCGTCCCCACTGGTACTGGTGTGGAAGAAGAATGGAGATCTCAGAATATGCGTGGACTACCGCTGGTTGAACGCACGCACAGTCAAGGATGCCCATCCCTTGCCCCACCAGTCAGACTGTCTGGCAGCCCTGGGAGGTAACGCAATTTTCAGTGCCATGTATCTCACCTCTGGCTTCTACAATATTGAGATGGCAGAGGAGGACAAAAAGCTAACGGCCTTCACAACACCAATGGGGCTCTACGAGTTTAACAGACTCCCCCAAGGCCTGTGCAACAGCCCGGCGAGCTTCATGCGTCTCATGATGGGCATATTTGGCGACCAGAATTTCCTAACCCTGCTGTGCTACCTGGACGACCTGCTTGTTTATGCACCCAATGAAGCAGAGGCTCTCAGGAGGTTGGAGATTGTGTTTAGCAGACTACGTGCCCATGGACTGAAGCTGGCCCCCAAAAAATGTCATCTGCTCCGAAGGAGTGTGAGATTTCTGGGCCATGTTGTGACTGAAGGCGGGGTTTCGACCGATCCTGACAAGGTTAAGGCGATCACCGCTATCTCAGAGGCTGATCTCATGATGGAGGACGGGGTTACGCCATCCCAGAAGAAGATAAAGTCGTTTCTGGGTATGGTAATGTATTACCAACACTTCATACAGGACTGTTCTAAGATTGCCAGACCCCTTTTTACCCTGACTGCCGCTCCTAAAGGAAAGAAAGTAAATGCCCGAGGTGCTGCTTCTTTCCGGAGGCTCAGCCCAAGTGATTGGAAGAAGGAGCATGTTGACTCGTTTGAACGCTTGAAGGCTGCACTCCTTGACTCCGTTGTGCTTGCTCACCCTGATTTCAACAAACCATTTATCTTGTCGACAGACGCTTCACAGGACGGCTTGGGTGCTGTGCTGTCAC
Source organism: Copadichromis virginalis (assembly GCF_057382275.1). Taxonomy (NCBI): domain Eukaryota; kingdom Metazoa; phylum Chordata; class Actinopteri; order Cichliformes; family Cichlidae; genus Copadichromis; species Copadichromis virginalis. Next base: position 37,975,146 of record NC_140618.1, read on the forward strand.
AAGTCCAAGCGGGCGAGAGTAAAGCACGTCCCGTTGCATTTGCCAGCAAGGCCCTCGCCCGTGCACAGAGAAACTATCCCGCCCATCGCCTTGAGTTTCTGGCGCTAAAGTGGTCTGTCTGTGACAAATTCAGCCACTGGTTGAAGGGGCATAGCTTTACCGTCTGGACAGACAATAACCCCCTAACATATATTCTCACGAAGCCCAAGCTTGATGCATGTGAACAGAGGTGGGTGTCAAAGCTGTCCCCCTACGACTTCAGCATCAAGTACATTCCTGGCAGTAAAAATGTCGTTGCAGATGCACTGAGCAGGCAGCCATTCGTTCACAACCGTGTTAGTCAGAGACTCATGACTGAACCCTATGCAACCCTGTTAGAGGAGTCGCAACAGGTCAAAGAAATCTCGGTTCAGGATGCATTCAGGTTCAGTGCCAACCACCAAAGTGTTGAGTGTTTGGCCCCTGCAGAGAGCCTAGGGTGTTGTTCCCTGACCAATGATGAAGTTTCCGCAGTCTTCGCAGGCCACGCTGAGTGGGACCAAGGCTCAAAACAGAGAGCAATCTCCTGGTTGACTCAAGAGCTAGATCGGTTTCCCTCACTAGGCCAGAACACCTTGTCTGCCTTCTCGCTCCAGGAGCTACAGGAGGAGCAGAGAGCAGATGTGACACTGTCTCAAGTCATTCCGTTCGTCGTACGTGGTCGGCGTCCATCACGTAGAGAAAGAGCTCACCTGTCGCACAGAGCGCAAAAGACGATGAAACAGTGGGAAAAGTTGAAAGTGTTGGATGGTATCCTGTACAGAGTGAGCAAAGACCTCCTCACTGGCAAAAAGCGCCATCAGTACGTGACCCCATCCACATTAATCAGTCAAGTCCTGTCAGGTGTCCATGATGATGCTGGCCATCAGGGCCAAAGCAGAACTCTGTACCTAGCCAGGCAGAGATTTTTCTGGATCAACATGGAGCATGACATTCGCGAGCATGTCAAGTGCTGTAAACGTTGTGTTGTCAGCAAAACACTCGAGCCTGAGGGGAGGGCTCCTCTTGAAAGCATTAAAACTACCAGTCCTCTTGAGCTCGTCTGCATAGACTTCTGGTCCGCAGAGGATCACAGGGGCAAGAGTGTGGATGTTCTAGTAGTGACTGACCATTTCACCAAGATGGCCCATGCTTTCCAGTGCTCAGATCAGACGGCAAAACAAGTTGCGTGCCAGTTGTGGGACAGATATTTCTGTGTCTATGGCTTCCCTCAAAGGATCCATTCAGACCAGGGCGCCAATTTTGAGAGTGAGTTGATCCAAGAGTTGCTGCAAGTGGCTGGGGTGCAGAAGTCAAGAACGACAACTTACCACCCTATGGGTAATGGTCACACCGAAAGGTTTAACAGGACCTTGGGAAATATGATCAGAGCCCTACCTCCGAGGGAGAAGCACAAATGGCCTCAGATGTTGCAGACACTGACCTTTGTCTACAACTGCACCGCTCATGAGTCCACTGGTTACGCACCGTTCTTCCTAATGTACGGGCGTATCCCCAGGTTACCAGTGGATGTCATGTTTCACAATGTTGCAAGGGACAATGATGTAACAGACTATGACAGTTACGTAAAAAGGATGAGAGATGACCTCAGAGAAGCACTCGCATTGGCCCAGACTAACACCGGAGCTAGTCAGCAGCGTCAAGCAGACCTGTACAACAAAAAGCAGAAAGGTGTTGACATTGAGGAAGGAGATCGTGTCCTTTTGGCAAACAAGGGCGAACGGGGTCGTAGGAAGTTAGCTGATAGGTGGGAGTCGACCATCTACACTGTGATCTCCAAGAACCCCACATGCCACACGTATCGCATCAGGAACGTCAAGAGTGGACAGGAGAAAGTTGTCCATAGGAACTTGCTTTTGCAGGCTAATTTCCTGCCCATAGAGTCCGAGGGCGAACCAGAGATGTCTTTTGCCAGTGAATCAGAACTCGGCCAGGAGCAGAGTCAATCTGATGGAGAATCCCCTGTCGCTGATCCTGAGGACGATTGTACTGAACGCACAGCCCGTTGGGTGGCTCAGATGACGGATGACTGTGTCCCGGCTCCTAGAGGACCCCAAGAGTGTGACAGTATTGGAGACAGTGTCTGTGCGCAGTTGGATGATGAGGAGCATCAGGACAGTGACAGTGCCAGTAGTGAAGTAGCTGCTTACCCTGAAGTAGATGATGACAACAACAGCAGGGCTTGCACTACCCCAGTTGAGGAGGGAACACTACCAAGTATCAGTTACCCTGAAAGTCAGCCAGTCAGCGAGGTTGGGAGCCTCGTGAAACATGGTGGTGTACCCCCAAGTAATGCAGCAGGCCAGATCAGGACGAGAGTGGGTCGAATAGTGAAGCCTGTGAATAGGTTAATCCAGACTATGAAGCAAAGAAACCTACAAACAGGCAATGTAGTGAGCAGCTTTGCCAAGAACTTGTTTCTGTGAGGGCTACTTGTTTTATATGTTGGGTGATTTTCATGTCAGATGTTAACACCTATTTTGAGATTGTCTTCAGCTCAGAGTACTATTCATCATATAGTAGCTGTTACCGTGTTGTTTGTTCAGGATAGTGTATAAGGCACTTTCTCTTGCGAGTAAACATTAGGGGGTCTGGCCAACTTTCTTCTGTTTACTTTCCCCATGAGTTGGGAAACATATTTGTTGCACGTATCACCGGGTAGTGAATTTCCAGATCACTGACAGTTACGAAATGTTATATGTGACGCTCAGTTGCTCACCCTTACCTAACGGGTTTTGAGAAGTTCAGGGGGGAGTATGTAGCTGAGATATAATGTACGAATTGTGAACATTCTCAAAACTGTATTGTACATAGGTTATACTTTTTTATTGTGTGAACTTTATTTTTTGTGGAACTGAGGTCCCGTGTGTCATTGTTGAAGTGGGACATTAATCAGTGTAACGCCACCTGCGGCCACATTGCGGGTGTGGGGTTTCCTAGCCAGAGCTGTACGGACTCCACACTGGTGAGGCACGCTTTCTGTAGCTCTTCTCCCTGTACTAAATTATCCATATAAATTCGGTGTATTTGTCTTTGTTAAGTATTGGCTCCTAGGGTTAAAAGCTCTCAAAGTGTTTTCAATCGCTTTGAGTGAGAAAAATGATATTTGGAACTGCGCTTTATCTGTTGTATCATCCGTTTGTGTGGAACTGACTTGTGTTAAACAGGGTGAGGAGAAGCCTGCTGCCGCTGTGTGACACTGATTTTGCTGCTGCACTCTGTTTTATAGGTATGTGTAAATGTGTAGTTTTTGTTTTATGTGTATAATGAGCTCATGTCCCGAGGCTGTGCTCTGAGCAGTATCTTCAGCCATGTTGGGAAGAGTTAAAAAGTTGTTTGAATATGTATTATGCAATTGACCTATTTTAATGGGAATTTGAATGTTATACGTTATTGTTAGTGATTCCATAATTGTCTGTGTTTTACCCCACTGTAATATTTGATTTTGAAGTGGCGGTTGTGAAAATTATTATTTTGATAAGTTGTATTTTCTTTTATATGATGCAAGCAGAGCTGTACGGACTCCACACTGGGTGAGGAGAAGCCTGCTGCCGCTGTGTGACACTGATTTTGCTGCTGCACTCTGTTTTATAGGAATAAACCCTGTTTCCAGCCAGTCTGTGTCTGTTGTCACAACGCAGTCGACCATTTCACATCTGCTACAGTAGCAAGCAGGACCGACAGCGCACAATGTGCTTGGAAGTAGCAGCCAATAAAGGTGTAGTTTATGTCTATGAACAGTGAACACCCGTGTGCACACCTGTGTGGATCAGCGCGCTTGTATACAAAAGGTTTCCCCATGTAATGGTCTGCTAGAGGGTGTAGAGAGCCATAGCCCCGCCCCCAGGGCATGAAGCAGGCATGGAGGAGATCCAGGCTCCAGACATCCAGAGGCCTCAGAGTGCGAGAGCCCAAGGAGGACCACCGGACGGGCATCCGTGCCACTCTCCTGGGAAGAGCTGAGGAGAGCCCCAGATGAGGGGTCACCCAGTAGCCACGGAGCAGAAGCCAGAAGGGGCTGCAGTGGCGTGCCCGCCGGCTCTGCTGGCAGCCAGCTGTGCCAGAGTGAACCGAGCCACAGGCCCAGAGGCTGGAGGCCCGAGTGCCCACTTTGCCCCGGAAGAGGCCTGACTGAGCAACAGGCACCAGGCCCCGCCAAGGAGGGGGAAACGGCACCTAGACCCAGGAGATGTAACCCTTTCCCCCGGGGTGGAGGCAAGCGGACCGCCCCAGGCTCCGCAGCAGCAGGGAGGCCCTGCATCCCAGATCCCAATCAGCCCCCCTGCCCCGATGGCTAGCAGAGAACAGGGGTGTGTGAAGACCCCCAAACCTCCCTCCTCTCGCTCATGTGTAGTGTTGCTGCGCGTGTTGTTCTAAGGTGCATTTAAAACACGGGAGAGCATGGTGCTGCTGCCAGAGAGCAGGTGTTAGCACTGCCCCTCCTGGGGGTGGGGGAGGGGGGGGGGGAAGAATGCCTCCCCTGCACCCTGGTGACACACCCGCACCCCAAGGTCCTACTCGTGTGGGTGGGTGTGTTGGAGCGGGAAGAGGGAGGCAGCCGGGGATGGGGAGGCTGCTACTTCTCACTGCCTTGTTTGGCTATATAATTACAAAGATAAGATACATACAAGATACATACAAAGGCTTTTTAAGCTCTTATCATTTTACTTTTTCACAACTGCCGACACACTCAACCATTAACACGGTGTCATTTTTTCTTTTGTTCTCAGAGTCCAGGTAATACTTTTCACTGAACTGTTGCAATGAGACAACACTGCCCACATTAGGTGGAACCGGAAATTACAACACTGCCAGAGTTCCTGTATATAATCTACACAGCACCAAGTGTCAGAGCTTTCTGCTTTCCTCCTTTGGTGTGTAGTAATGACAATAAAAAAAAGGAAAAGTTGAAATAAGTCAGGTTATTAACTTGAAACGACTCCTCCATTTGTAACTGTGTGTTTTTAAGGACGCAGCACGCACCTCTGCAGGCTCACATACCAACAATGAGTTTGGTTGGCACAGTGTCGGTCTGCAGAGGGAATACTAGCAGCTGCACAGATCCAGATTTTGTTTGTCGGCAGTGTCACGGTACTGGCTTGTGAGACCCAGTGTTTTGAGTTTCTTTGTATTTTGTTGTTAATTTGTGTTCTAGTTTCATATTCAGCTGACCTAAATTCTGTCATGGCTAGGGTGCAGTTACAGTTCATGGTTTAACAGATTCCGCTTGTGTCTCACCCGTGTTTAAGTCTCCCTCATTGGTTAGTGTGTCTAATCTGTCATGTCTCATGTCTGTGAGTTTCATGTTGTATAGCTCATGTCATTTCTGTGTCTTATTATGGTTCCCGCTTCACTTTGAAGGGGTCTTGTGGTGCATGTTCATTGTTTTAGTTTCACTTCCACTGTGGCGTCATGATGTTCATGATAGCAGCTGTTCCCTCGTGTTTTTCCACTTCCCCTTATTACCTCTTGTGTATTTAGTCTATTTGTTTCCGTTTAGTCATTGTCAGGTCGTCTGTGTTACCTCCCCCATGTCTTGTCACAGTGTTCAGAGTGTTCATAGTCATAGTCTTCCTAGTTTTCATAGTTGAATCACAATTTTCTTAGTTTTCATTTTTCCCTGTTTAGGTTCTAGTGTAGTTTCAACACTGTCCTTGCTGCTTGCTTTTTGCCTCCTTGTATGAGCCCTAATAAAGGCTCGCCTTTCGTTTAGAGTTCAGTTCCGTCTCCTCGCCTGTGTCTCCTCCTGGGTTCTCCTCACTCGACCCACCACCGTGACATCCAGATATCTAAATGGAAGCTTTGTACAGCTAAACCCAATAATTAAATCAACTGATCGTAAAATTAACACTGAATTGAATTAACATCAGAATAAAGCTCAGCTAGGAAGATGCAACAAACACACGTCCGTCTCATCTGGTACATAACAGCCGGGCTGATAAAACGCAGAAAGAGAAGGCAAAACTGAAACTCTTCTCAGAATAACAGTGTGTGAGTCATCACTGGACTAACAGCTCAGTTCAATAATTCAATGCTCCTCTGTAAGTATGAATTATTAAGCCTGGAGACGATGTCCTGTGCTGTGAAACCGTTCCAATGAATATTTCCCCTTTTATTAGGAACTCCTGCTTCTTCTTGCGTGATCGGCTTCTGGAGTCGCTGAACTTCAGTGAGTCTGGGAGTTTATAAAGCACGTCACACGTCACATATGTTCACTATATAAACTGAACACCGACTTAATAAAAAGATGATTGCATTTTATCTGTGTGACATTCCAGATGGGCAGGGGCAGCGCAGCGCTAAACCTAACCAGCAAACATGTTTTCCATGGATACCGTGTGTGTGAATGGCTTGAACCACCTGGGAAGCAGACCTTTTTGTTTCTTAACCTTTTAATCCCTACATGTGACAGCAGACACACTACAGTCTTCAGAGACGCAGCCATGAGACTCAGCTGCATATGATATTTTCCTAAATCCATAGAAAAAAAGTTTGTCCAGATGAAAATGATAATAATGGATTGGATTTATATAGCGCTTCTCAAGGCACCCAAAGCGCTTTACAATGCCACTATTCATTCACACATTGGTGGAGGCAGCTACAGTTGTAGCCACAGCTGCCCTGGGGCAGACTGACAGACGCGAGGCTGCCATATCGCGCCATCGGCCCCTCTGGCCAACACCAGTAGGCGGTAGGTGAAGTGTCTTTCCCAAGGACACAACGACCAGGACAGAGAGCCCGGGGATCGAACTGGCAACCATCCGGTTACAGATATGCTTCCCAACCCCCTGAGCTACAGTCAGGGGGTTGCAACTTGCACTTTCTTTTAAATCTGCTCCTGGTACCACTGCATAGTTTTCCCTGTTCGTCAAACTTTTCTTCTGAGCACATTTTTGCCTTGTTCTTCTCCATCTTCACCCGTTTTACTCAGAATCATTAAGCGTCTCGTTTAAATTTCTGCACTTTTCTCCTCCTTCTCATCACATTGTGACCATAGACTGTATATCAAAGATATGTAGCTTCCGAGCATAGACAGTAAAAACGAGGATTTAGCTTTCAGATTAGAAATACAAGGAGCGCAGAATTATTAGGCAAATGAGTATTTTGTCCACATCATCCTCTTCATGCATGTAGTCTTACTCCAAGCTGTATAGGCTCGAAAGCCTACTACCAATTAAGCACATTAGGTGATGTGCATCTCTGTAATGAGAAGGGGTGTGGTCTAATGACATCAACACCCTATATCAGATGTGCATAATTATTAGGCAACGTCCTTTCCTTTGGCAAAATGGGTCAAAAGAAGGACTTGACAGGCTCAGAAAAGTCAAAAATAGTGAGATATCTTGCAGAGGGATGCAGCAGTCTCAAAATTGCAAAGCTTCCGAAGCGTGATCATCGAACAATCAAGCGTTTCATTAAAAATAGTCAACAGGGTCGCAAGAAGCGTGTGGAAAAACCAAGGCGCAAAATAACTGCCCACGAACTGAGAAAAGTCAAGCGTGCAGCTGCCAAGATGCCACTTGCCACCAGTTTGGCCATATTTCAGAGCTGCAACATCACTGGAGTGCCCAAAAGCACAAGGTGTGCAATACTCAGAGACATGGCCAAGGTAAGAAAGGCTGAAAGACGACCACCACTGAACAAGACACACAAGCTGAAACGTCAAGACTGGGCCAAGAAATATCTCAAGACTGGTTTTTCTAAGGTTTTATGGACTGATGAAATGAGAGTGAGTCTTGATGGACCAGATAGATGGGCCCGTGGCTGGATTGGTAAAGGGCAGAGAGCTCCAGTCGCTGATTTGTTTTTGTTTTGTTTTTGAATGTCAGAAATGTATATTTGTGAATGTGGAGATGTTATATTGGTTTCACTGGTAAAAATAAACAATTGAAATGGGTATATATTTGTTTTTTGTTAAGTTGCCTAATAATTATGCACAGTAATAGTCACCTGCACACACAGATATCCCCCTAAAATAGCTAAAACTAAAAACAAACTAAAAACTACTTCCAAAAACATTCAGCTTTGATATTAATGAGTTTTTTGGGTTCATTGAGAACATGGTTGTTGTTCAATAATAAAATTATTCCTCAAAAATACAACTTGCCTAATAATTCTGCACTCCCTGTACAAAGCCAGACTGAAATGCCTTGAGCTTGCTTTTTGAATCGAAGGTCACCAGATGGTGTTAGCTGTGGTTGGGAAAAGGACTTCCTGTCAAACTATGACTTGACCTCTTTAAACACTTTCTTCCGAGTTTGTGGCCTTAGTTACTCATTTTAGGTTATTCTGAATACAACATTAAATCTATTTTGTAAATGTCTCGATGCATGCTCAATGATCCAGAGAAGGAAATCCCAAAAAGTAGATTCTGTTTATCGGGAATGCTACGTGCAGATGAACAGAATCAACTTTTGGGGATTTTGTAAATCTCAATGAACCCATGTTTGAAAATGAAGAATTATCTGGGATTATCTGTGAAACTGCACTTGTCAATCACAAAATAATTAACAGCAACGAGCAGCACAGCTGAGAAGAAGGGACAATGCAGACAATGCAATCGACCCAAAGGCTCAAGCTCAAGGGGGTCGCTGCACTGCTGTAAACAACATGCACACATAAAGCTTGCAGCTAACATTTCCCCCATGCATGCAGCAAGTATAAATATGAAAAAATAGATTTATTAATACAGGGTGGGCCATTTATATGGATACACCGTAATAACATGGGAATGGTTGGTGATATTAAAGTCCTGTTTGTGGCACATTAGTATATGTGAGGGGGCAAACTCCTCAAGATGGGTGGTGACCATGGTTGCCATTTAGAAGTCGGCCATCTTGGATACAACTTTTGTTTTTTCAATAGGAAGAGGGCCATGTGACACATCAGACTTATTGATAATGTGACAAGAAAAACAATGGTGTGCTTGGTTTCAACGTAACTTTATTCTTTCATGAGTTATTTACAAGTTTCTGACCACTTATAAAATGTGTTCAATGTGCTGCCCATTGTGTTGGATTGTCAATGCAACCCTCTTCTCCCACTCTTCACACACTGATAGCAACACCGCAGGAGAAATGCGAGCACAGGCATCCAGTATCGGTAGTTTCAGGTGCTGCACATCTCGTATCTTCACACCATAGCCTTCAGATGACCCCAAAAATAAAAGTCTAAGGGGGTCAGATCGGGAGACCTTGGGGGCCATTCAACTGGAAACTCCAGGAAACTGTTGATCTAGGAATGCTCGGACCTGGCACCCATAATGTGGTGGTGCACCATCTTGCTGGAAAAACTCAGGGAACGTGCCAGCTTCAATGCATAAAGAGGGCAACACATCATCATGTAGCAGTTTCAAATATCCAGTGGCCTTGAGGTTTCCATTGATGAAGAATGGACCCACTATTGTTGTCCCCCATATACCACATCACTTTTGTTGGTCCAACAGTCTTGGAGGGATCCATCCAATGTGGGTTAGTGTCAGACCAATAGCGGTGGTTTTGTTGGTTAACTTCACCATTCACATAAAACTTTTCCTCATCACTGAACAAAATCTTCTGCGTGAACTGAAGGTCCTGTTCCAATTTTTGTTTTGCCCATTCTGCAAATTCTGTGCGCTGATCTGAGTCATCCTCGTCGAGATGCTGCAGCAGCTAGAGTTTATAAGGGTGCCATTTGTGAGTAGCTAATATCCGCCAAAGGGATGTTCGACTAATGCCACTCTCCAGTGACATGCGGCGAGTGCTACGCTGTGGGCTCTTGCTGAATGAAGCTAGGACAGCCACTGATGTTTCTTCATTAGTGAAAGTTTTCTTGCGTCCACATTTTGGCAAATCCAACACTGAAACAGTTTCACGAAACTTAGCAAGCAGTTTGCTAACTGTAGCATGGGAGATGGGTGGTCTCATAGTGACATTACCAATAAGTTTGATGTGTCACATTGCCTTCTTCCCATTGAAAAAACAAAAGTTGTATCCAAGATGGCCGACTTCTAAATGGCCACCATGGTCACCACCCATCTTTTTTTTTTTTTTTTTTTTTTTTTGCCTGTCCCGTTTGGCTCTTTTGCCATCAGAATTGTTGTCTAAAGGCAAAGAAAGATGCCCAACGGATTTACTTTACCAAATTGACCATCCCAGCCTTGCCGTAATGGTCCATTTGATTCACCTTTTATTGTTTATTTTATTTTCACTTACTGAATACGGGACAGACTTGACTGGGGGAAAGAAGGGGAGAAAGAAAGAGGGAAAGAGAAACAGCTGAGAAGACGGACGGGGGAAAAGGGCAAAAGACAAAAACCAACAGAACGGGCAGAGAAAAAAAATGCATATATCAATCACCTGGGTCACCTGCTGAGAAAGAAAAAAGAAAACAAGCAGAAGAGAACAAGAGTAATAGAATAAACAACATCACAATGATATATGGGAATATGACAGTAAATACTAAATATTAAACATTATTGTGCAGCACATAAGATCAACAGAACACAGTGCTTTGAGGTAGGAGCCAAAAAGGGTGTAGTTTGTGGGTGTGATCACCCGTGTGTACACCTGTGAGCATGGACGCGCTTGTTTTTTGTTTTTTAAAAGGTTCCTTCATGTAATAATCTGCTAGAGGGTGTGGGGGGGCCACAGCCCTGTCCTCCAGGGCATGAAGCAGGTATGGAGGAGATCAAAACTCCAGACATCCAGAGGTCCCCAGAACACAAGAGACCAAGGAAGACCAACAGAGGGGCAGCCGCGCCACTGTCCCAGAAAGAGCTGAGGAGAGTCCCAGATGAGGGCTCACTCAGCAGCCGCGGAGCAGAAGCCAGGGGGAGTTGCAGTGACGCGCCCGTGAGCTCCGCCGGCAGCCAGCCGCGCCTGAGTGACTGAGCCCCAGGCCGAGAGGCCGGGGGCACCCCACCTCCGAAGTGGCCCGAGCGAGCCCCAGGCTCCAGGCCCCGATAAGCGGCCGCCAAGGAGTGAGCCGGTGTGTACCTGGACTCCCATCCCCGGACACAAAGAACCACCAACGCACCGATGTCTGAGGGGGTCCGCCACTGGCAGGGGAAGTGGTGGTAGGGGGAGATAGGCCTCCAAACCTTGGAGGGCCTGAGATGTCCCCAGAGAGGTGGCGCCTGACACCCAACCTGACATATAGACACAGAAATACAGGCACACACATATACAAACATCCATTCCCACCCTCATGCTCTCATATGCACTTACTCCACACTCAACCAACGTGGAGACAGACATAAAGAGACGCTGTACACACGATCACACTCCCCAAGCGTACTCTACAAACCGGGTCTAGGTACCCTTGCCCCTGGAGGGGGGAACTGCACCCAGACCCAGGTGGTGTTACCCTTTTCCCTGCGGTGGGGGGAGGCAGACCGCCCCGACTCCGCAGCAGCAGGAAGGCCCCACACTCCAGACCGCAGTCGGACGGCCAACTCCTCCTCCTAGCCCCCCCGCTCCAGCAGGTCGCAGAGAATGGGGGTGAGAGAAGACTCCAAACCTCCCTCCACCCGCTCATTGTAGTGTTGATGCATGTGTGTTCTAAGGTGCATTTAAAACCCAGGAGGGCATGGAGCTACCTGCCAGAGAGCAGCAGGTAAGCGCATGGTCCCTCCTGCTAGCCCTCAATGTCTACGTGTATTCAAAATTGAGAGGTGGGCGACGACGCCAGGGGTGGGGTGTACACCCTGATGGTACTTTGGATTCCGTGTATCGTGCCCACCCCCAAGATCCTATATGTATGTGTAATGAGAGTGTGAGTAATGTGAATGTCTAAGCTGTGGGATAAAATTGAGGGAGAGGCAGCCAGAAGGGGACAGAGGGGGGGGGGGGGGGTAGCCTCCTCTGCACCCTGGTGACATACCCCTACTCCAAGGTCCTGCATGTGTGGGTGGTTGTGGTGGAGCGGGAAGAGGGAGGCAGCTGGAGATGGGGAGGGAAGGAAGGGAGGGGCAAGTGACCCCTCCCTGGGGCCAGCTCCCCCGCTGACCCCAGTAGGCACCCCCATACTCCGCGACCCGCCAGGGAAAGGGGGCCCAGGCCCATCCAGACCGGGGCCCAGTGCAGCAGCGCCTCCCGGCCCCACAGAGCCCGGGACAGTCCACCCAACCCCACCACAGAGAAAACTGCACCCACCCCACCATCCACTCATCTTCCAGACTACATAAGACAATAAACACCCAGGCTGAGATCTTCCTCCACCTCTCCTGTATCTCCCCCTCCTGCAGAGGGAGCTCCTGAGGAGAGGAAAGCTCCTGCAAGATGTGACAATCTCCCCCACCAGTTGAAGAGCCCCCCAGGTGGCTCGATGCACCGGTGGCACCCTGCTCCAGGGCTGTGCCCCCATGCACCCACCCACCCACAACCCCGGCAACACACCAACCAGGACCCAAGCCCCCGAGGCCCAGCCAGGGCCCCAGCCCAGAGACGGAGCGCCCCCAGAACCTCACGCCCATCCCGGACCCACCCAGGGGCAGCCAGGCTACCAGGTCAGTAACCCACGTCCGTCAGCACAGACCCTCCCCTAGCCCGCTGCGCGCAGCCACGAGGAAACAGTCACCTGAGAGCCAACAGAGCCCCTAACCGGACATGACCGCTACCCCGGGTTGAGCCCCCCAAGGAAGATGCCTCCGGGGAACCCCCCGACGCCCTAAGCCTATCCCTACCCCCACACCAATCACAACAGTGAAGGCGGGACCAAACTATGACCCCCCACCCCCACTAGGTGATGGAGCTGATCAAAGGAGCCCAGAGCAATTGATCTGATGTGGTGGCAGAGGCTGTATCAAGACTAATGTAATCTAATAGATAATTTCTATATTGGTTAGAATTAAGATTATTTTTATTTTTCCAGTTCATGAGGACTGTTTTCTTGGCTATGCATAGGGCAGTGAAAACCATATGGGCGATATTCTTTTCTGAAGTGACATTATCTAAGCTGCCCAACAAACACACTAAGGGGGAAGTTGGAATGTTACATTTCAGACACTTCGATAAGTCTTCACATATCTCGTGCCAAAACTTCTGAACTGGTGGACAGAACCAAAGAGCGTGGATATAATTGTCCGGTGAATTGGTTTGGCAGTGTGAGCAGTTGTTGGTAGACGTAAAGCCCATCTTGAACATCCGATGACCTGTATAGTGCACTCTATGTAATATTTTGTATTGAATTAATTGAAGACTGGGATTTCTAATTAGATGAAAGGTTTTTAAGCAAATCTGAGACCAGAAGTTTTGGTCTAAGTTAACTGATAAATCCGCTTCCCATTTTGCAATAGGAAGTGATATTGATTCATCTGTTTTAGAAAGTATTCTGTATATTTTGGATAGAAATTTGGCGGTTTTAAGAGTAAGAAATTGAACCACATTTGGTGGTGTTTGTAATTCAACTTGACCCGGTTTAAATTTCTTTTTTACTATGGATTTAATTTGTTGATATTCTAAAAATCTTTTCTTGTTGATCCCATATTGTGTAACTAGTCTGTCAAATGAAATAAATTCTGTTCCTTCTAGTATATGTTCTAAATATTTGATTCCTTTACCACTCCAATCTGAAAAGTTTATCATATTATTGTTTAGTAATATGTCAGGGTTGTTCCAGATAGGTGTACGTTTGCATGGGATTAATGAAGACGCCGTCAATTTTAGAAACTCCCACCATGCTGTCAGAGAGGAGCTGATGTTGATGCTTTTAAAGCATTCATGTCGTTGGATGTTTGAGCTGATAAATGGTAGGTCTGAGATCTCTAGATTATTGCAGAGTGCTTGTTCTACATCTAGCCAAGGTTCATCTAAGAGGGTATGTTTTAGCCATCCTGAGATAAACTGAAGCCTGTTGGCTAAGAAGTAGTGCTGAAAGTTAGGCAGTTCTAGTCCTCCTTTATCCTTGGTCTTTTGTAGTGTTTTTAAGTTTATACGTGGGGGTTTATTTTTCCAAAGGAATTTGGACATACATGAATCTAGAGATCTGAACCAATCTTGTGGCGGTTTAGTTGGGATCATTGAGAATAAATAATTTATTTTTGGTAAGACCATCATTTTTATAGCGGCAACCCTTCCCATGAGTGATATGGGTAGACATTTCCATCTAGCCAGATCATCTTCTACCTTCTTTAAAAGTGGGATATGGTTTAATTTAGTTAGATCTGCAAGCTTGGGAGAAACGTTAATACCTAAATATTTTATATTTCCCGATTGCAGTGGTGTAGAAGAGGAATTATGGAAGGAGCAATTAATCGGGAGGACTGTAGATTTTGACCAGTTAATTGAGTAATCTGATATTCTTGCAAAAGAGTTTATCAATTCAATCACCCCAGAGATATTGGTTTGTGAATTTTGGAGAAAGAGTAACACATCATCCGCATAAAGGCTGATTTTATGTTCCACGTTCTTGCATTTTATGCCCTTAATTACTGAATTCTGTCTAATTGCTGCTGCTAGTGGTTCAATAAAAATTGCAAACAGTGAAGGGGAGAGTGGGCATCCCTGCCTGGTGCCCCTCAAGAGACAGAAGCTGGAGGATGTCTGGTCATTTGTTCTAACACAAGCTGTTGGGGAATTATATAATATTTTTAACCAGTTTATGAAAGAGGATCCAAAACCAAATTTGTGTAAAGTTGCAAATAGAAATTTCCAGTTAACTCTGTCAAATGCTTTTTCTGCGTCTAAAGAGAATATTGTAGTTTCTAGGTTTTTACTGTATGAGTAGTCTATCAAATTAAGTAATCTACGTGTATTTGTTGATGAGTGCCTACCTTTTATGAAACCAGTTTGGTCAGGATGAATTAAGAGGGGGGTTATTTTCTCCAGTCTCTTTGAGAGAGCTTTGCAGATTATTTTAAGGTCTACATTTATAAGGGATATTGGACGATAGCTTGAGGGATATACAGGGTCTTTGCCTGGTTTTAGCAGGAGATTAATGTTTGCAGAATTCATATTTGATGGAAGTCTGCCCTTTTCTTTAATTTCCAACAACGTTCTGTAGAAAACTGGTGCTAGAATCGACCAGAATTCTTTGTAGAATTCTGCAGGAAAGCCGTCTGGACCTGGAGCCTTATTATTGGGCATACTTATCAGGGCTTCCTGGAGTTCACCTGGTGTCAGTGGTGAATCCAGTGCCATTGCTTGAGTGTCCAATAATTTTGGAAGAGTTATGTTGTCCAAAAACTGATCAATTTCTTTTTTAGATGGGTTTATTTGTGGTGAATACAACGTTTTATAGAAATCCCTGAAAATGTTGTTTATTTGTATCGGTTCATATATTGTGTTCCCAGATGAATCTTGAACAGCACATATAGTTGTTTTTTCTTTATTTATTTTTAGCTGGTTTGCTAGAAATTGACCGGATTTATTACCATGTTCATAATTTTGTAGGCGTAGTCTTTGTACAAAGAATTTTGTTTTTTTATCAATTATCTCATTTAATTCTAGTTTTGTTTTGCGTATTTTGTTCAATGTTTCCTGATCTTGGTGGGACGCGTAGGCTTCTTCTAGTGATTTGATGTTTTTTTCTAATTCCTGAATATTTTTGTTTTCTTTTTTCTTTTTATGTGATGAGAAAGAAATTATTTTACCTCTCATCACAGCTTTCCCTGCTTCCCATAGAACAGAAGCTGATGTTTCGGGAGTGTCATTATAGTCCAAATATGAAGTCCACTCTTTTTTAAAACATTTAATAAAGTCTCCATCTTTAAGTAGTGATATATTAAATCTCCAGTTTTTTCTTGGCGTAGTATTATTCTTGTGCATTAGTGTTAAAGATACAGGACCATGATCGCTGACAGCTATAGGATGAATCTCAGTGTCTGAAATGTCGTTCAGCAGTGAGCTGCTGACCAAAAAATAATCCAGACGAGAGTAGGAGTGATGGACATGTGAGAAAAAAGTATATTCCTTACTGGTGGGGTGAAGGGAGCGCCATGCATCGCAAAGACCAAAGTCGCTCATATACTGTTTGATTATATTTATGGACTGCCAATTACGCTGAGTTCCCGCTGTATTGAGCCTATCCATGTCTTCATTTAGTCCAAGGTTGAGGTCGCCTCCAAGAACAAGTGTGCCATCTAAGTGTTCAGAGAGTGCACTGAAAAAACCATGAAAGAATGAGGGATCATCAACATTTGGACCATATACACTTGCAATACATAGCTTTTTATCAAGTATAGATAGTTTAATGATTAAGAATATGCCCTCTGGATCTATAACTGTATCGAGTACTGTGAAATTAATATTTTTATGTATTAAAATTGCTACTCCCCTTTGTCTAGAATTATAACAAGCTGAGAACACATTAGGAAACTCAGGTGTTTTAAGTTCATTCGAACCTCTAAGAGGTCTGTGGGTCTCTTGTAAAAGGACAACATCTGCCTGTAGTTTTTTGAGTTGGTTAAATATTTTTAACCTCTTTACTCTGGAGCCAGCTCCATTTATATTCCATGTAATGAACCTCAGTGTACCCATAGATGTTTGTGTATAACTAGGGATGTATGCTGTGTGCGTCGCTTAGACAGGTGGAGAGAATACGTCACTTGTTCATAAATAAAGAGAAGGAGAGAGAGAAAAAATGTGTGGCGAGATGCTCCCTGAGTCTGACTTTGTGTATGCATAATTACTAATATGAGTAGGCTTGGCTTAAGTGTGTGTATCCTAAACGACTGTGTGCGCTGTCTGACTGAAGTAAAATGTGCTGCCGTTGAGCGCATGGTGCGTATGTGTCGAAATAAAGGATGTTTGTGGATGAGTGTCGAAGCAGGTGATCGAGGCAGTGAAAGGAATAAAGAAAGAAACCAAGGACAGGGGTGAGCAGCATAAAACCAAGAGGGGGAAAAGAGAGGAGGAAAAAAAATGAGAAAAAAAAAAAAACAGAAACAAAACGTAAACATTCCAATTAAATCACTGACGGAGAGTGACGGTGTTAATTCTGCTATGAAGTCACACTTTAAGATGCGATTTGATACTGGTAAGTTAAACAGATGTTAATGCAAGTTAGTGTGAGTGGATAGGGAAATGGTGCAGCTGATTCTTATCTGGTGTGAGGTTAATACAGCCACGGAGTGATGTTGGGGTCGCGGTGGAGCTGTCCGTCCACGTACAGCCGGTCCACAGCGATGACAGCGCGGGAGCCCTTCTGGATGAAGCCGCGTCGGATTGGGAAGAGGACCCTGTGTCATTCCAAGATCTCTTTGGGGAACTGGTCGTTCACGCTGAAGTCCGTTCCTTTTAATTCCCTGCCGCGGCTTTTCACATGTTGCTTTTGTTTGAAGTGGCCGAATTTGGCCACGATAGGACGTGGTCTCCCGGCCGTAGCCCGAATGGGGCCGAGGCGATGTACCCGATCGAAGACGATGTTCTTCACAGTGTCCTCCGGCAGCTTCAGGTGGGTTTTGATGAAGCTTTTTACCGTGGTCTCCGCGTCCTCTCCAGCGGCTTCTGGAATACCAGAAAATACCAGATTATCACGCATGCTACGAGCTTGTAGATCGATAACGGTTTCTTTTATTTTTTTATTTTCTCTATTGAGCTGGGTAACATTATCTGTGAGACATTTCACCGACTCCCTTAGCGTGGCATTTTCAGCAGCAAGCGTTTCCACCTGCTGCTGGCTGTACTCCAGGGATTCTCGCAAGCATTTAAATTCTCGGTGAAGAATCTCCACCAAGGACAGCCTTGCGTCGAAACTGGACAATCGCTTGTCGATTGACTCCAGTATGTCGGCAATATCTTTGCCGGCTGGCGATGTTGAGCTGGGGGAATCTGCCGGGCGTTGTCTTTTCGACGATGGCGTCTCAGGTTTGGCCGGGGAAGCTGCACACGGGGTCTTCTTCATCACGAGATCCTGAAAGCACTGATCAATATAATCTTGGAGAGCCTCTAAACTCTCCTCGTTGTTCTCCAGGGTGTTGGAGATTATTTAGACAAATAGTGTTAGTTATAAGACAATTGATAAGTGTATTTGGTAATACTGAAGCTTAAATGAATTTGTTCAAATCTAAACTACCATTTGCTTTAATTTTCCGCCAAAATCTCCGGCGTCTGACGTCAGTTACAACATGAGTCGCTTACCTTGTCCGTCACTTCCGTCACTTACCTCCCACACTGCTGATCCACCCATCTTGAGGAGTTTGCCCCCTCACATATACTAATGTGCCACAAACAGGACTTTAATATCACCAACCACTCCCATTTTATTACGGTGTATCCATATAAATGGCCCACCCTGTACAATAAATTAATGTAAAATTAAATAATAATACAAATACAAATCCCTTAAGGTGGTGCTGGAGAGGTGAATGTTGTTCAAGATAAAGACGATGTTGGATAATACCTCCAACCTACTGCATGACGTGCTGGCTAGCCACAGGAACAGTGAGAAACTGTGAAACCTGTGGCCATCTCCCTGTACAACTCCTGCATCTAACACACTGTAAACACTGCAATAGCTACACCCTTTTTGCACACACTCTTTTCTACTCTGTCATATTCCTGTCAACATTCTTGATATTTGTCTGTGAAGGTTCTCAGTCATCCAGGTCATCGTAGTCGAAATGTGAACATTGGCATCCTCGAAAGAGTGTCCTTTATCCTTAAGATGCAGATGGACAGGACAAGACTAAGCAGTCCATCTGCATCTTAAGGATAAAGGACACTCTTTCAAGGATGTCAATGTTCACATTTTGGACAGAGAGGACAGATGGTTTGAAAGAGGAGTGAAAGAAGCCATCTATGTCCACTCTTTGAACAGAGGCGGTGGTTTACGACACCAACTCTCTGCCATCTATAATCCAGTTTTGAGATCCCTTCCCAGACGCCTTAACGCCCACTCACATCCTGGGCCATCTGACCTCAGGAATTCGCATGATAAGGTGGGGCCAGGTTTTCACAATGAACTCACCCGAAACTCTGGCTGATTGGGACCCACACCCAGTTTCACACCTTGGCTCAGGTGATTAGAGGATCATCAGGGGGTCCTTTTGTCCCTCTGTGGGGGGTCACTCCCACTAGGTTTATATCTGGGACTCTCCACCATTTGACCTTAGAACTGAAGAAGCTTCTCGGATGAGAGGTGAAACGTCTTCAAGTAACTTAAAGAAGTCCAGACACTTTTCTTTGCAAGCTCCTTCGATTCTTGATATTTATTTATAATCACGTCTGTCAATCCTTGATATTTATTGAGTGACCTGTATATATTAGTGCTATTTCTTAAATTTCTTAAACCTGTAACATATTGTATTGTTGGTCTGTTTCTGTTATTTATACTGGAGCAACTGTAACCCACATAATTTCCTTAGGGATTAATAAAGTATGCAGCTTCTGAAATAATTATACACCTCTCTGCATTTAATTATTAATCTCTGTCTCTCTTCCACAGCAAGTCTTTGTCCAGTCTTCCTCCCCTCACACCAACCAATCACAGCAGATGGCCCCGCCCCTCCCTGAGCCTGGTTCTGCTGGAGGTTTCTTCCTGTTAAAAGGGAGTTTTTCCTTCCCACTGTCGCCAAAGTGCTTGCTCATAGGGGGTCATATGATTGTTGGGCTACCTTACAATATAAAGCACCTTGAGGCGACTGTAGTTGTGATTTGTTGCTTTATGAATAAAACTGAATTGAAACGAACAATTCTATTGTTTGTTTGTTTTTTTTTTCTTTATGAAAGGTATATTGAGGAATATCTACTTAGATTGAAGAATGCATTGAAAATCTCGTGTTTCACTCCACTAGTGAAAATCTCACAAAGTGCAAAAAAAAGAGATAAATCTTAAACAGGGGTTTTAATGCACAGCTCTTCATGCAGGGCCTGCCATTGTTTTATTATTGAATTGTAACAGAGCAGCTGTTAATCTGACAGTCAGATTTCTTTTTAAAGAAAAAAAAAAAACTCTGGCATTCCTGTAACGAAAGTGAATCATGTGCACACAGTATCTTCCTCTTATCTCCACATGAATCGCTAATAAAGTGTCACAATCATTTCATCACACCCGGCCCTGATGAAACAAACTACAAAGGCAAGTTTTAAAATTATAATGCCGTGCATTAGCGCTCACTGAATATTTTCTTTCATTTTAGCCAGATGCATTTTAATAAGACACACTGCATAAATTTGCATTTTCCGCAAACTCCTCTCACTCACTTTGTTGCAACGTGGACGGCATTTCAGGAAGTTAGTTGCAGTCGGGTTTTCAATGAAGACCCTCGCAAAGGAACATTGTTCAGTATTCAGCAAAACATTTAAGACAACACTGGTTAATGTGAGCGTAGTTTTTACTACTTTGACTGGACCGGACGACGGCGTGGCAGCCGCAAGACCGGACGAGGATGATGCTGTAGGCGACAGTGTGGAAACCGCAGGTGGAGGCGCTGCAGGCGATGATGATGGCTGGACGGGCTCCTCGGCCCCCGAGCGGAAGGAGGAGTCTGGAGCGGTTCCTCTGACCCCCCAGTGAAAACAGAAGGCTGCTGAACGGGCCCCTCGGACCCTCCAGTGGAGGCAGGCACAGGTGTGGGGACCTCTGGCAGGCACAGAGCAGGCTGGAGCTGCGCAGGGTGTTGACTCTCCTCAGCTGGCTTCTTAGCCTCCAGGGGTACAGAGTCAGCTGAGGGTTTAGGCCCAGGAGAGAGTAACTAACTCTAAGGGGCCCAGCTTTTGAGGGAACTTAACAGTTTTAATGGATTTGTCACTCTGCTTAGAGTGAGTGGTAAAAAAAAAAAAAAACAGTCCTTTACGGATGGTCTTACGATAGCTACCTGTACGGGAGAAGCAGGTGAAGACTGAACTGATGGCTGAGCTAATCTTTGAGCTGCAACCTGAGTAGGTGACTGACCTAGAGACCATGGAACAGGTAACCATGCTCGGGACGGAGCAGGAGACTGAGCTGCAGGAAACCGAGCTGATGACTGAGGTAATGGTTGAGGTAAAAATGGAGCTTCCGGCTGAAGTGGTGGTTTTGGTGGAAGCGGAGCGGTGGTTGAGTGGCTGACTGAGTTACAGCCCAGGTGGCTGACTGAGCTGATAACAAAAAGGGCAGCTGAGCTGTAGGCTGTAGGCTGCGCTGGTGACTGTGGTGGAAGTGGAATAGGTGGTGGTGTAGGTGCTCCTGAGTCTTCAGAACATTCACTAACCAGCTGGACCGGCTAAAAATTTACAAAACCAGTAGTGGCTGACACAAAATTAACAGGCTCACAGTAGACAGATTGTCCAGAAATAAATCCGGGCTTAGAAGGGGCAAAACAAATTGAGTCCTTAATTGAGCTTGCATTAGAATGCAAAACAGTCCCAGATGAAACAGTCTTAACTCCTGGCTCTGAAGGAACATGAGGAGCACAGTCTTTTGAACCCAGAGGGAAGTGATTATTCTCAAAATGAACACCGAGTTAGCTGGGTCCATTATCTGGTCGGGTCATTCTGTCAGGGTCTGTGTGCGGGCTGGCAGAACAGGACTTAAGGTGAACTTAAGCAGCTTTATTGCTGTGCACAAACTAAACTGAACTGGGAATATAAAACTAAACTAGCAGGCAGGAACACACACCAAAGGCCGACAGCAAGGAGACGTTGATAACACAACAGAGAGCAAGGAAAACACAGGGCTTATATACACGGGGAGTAATCAGGGAATGGGAAACAGGAGGGAGACACAGCTGGAAGAGATTAGGGCTAACGAGACAGGGGGGAGGTAAAACGGAACACACTGACATCAGACATGAACCTTCAAAGTAAAACAGGAAACGAGACAATTCACAATACACAGAATTGACACTTAACTAAAATGGACACATGGAAAACCTAAGAAATAGAAATCACATAGCAAAGAACTATACATCCATTCACTTCCGCTTATTCTTTCCCGGGTCGCAGGGGACGCGCCTATCCCAGCTGTAATGGGGCGAGAGGCGGGGTACACCCTGGATAGGTCACCAGTCTGTCACAGGGCTAACACACAGAGACAGACAACCATTCACACCTATGGGCAATTTGGATTAATCTATCCCCACAAACTACATTTCTTTGGAAGCCAGAGTAAACACCCACACAAACACCCCGGCTTGATGGTGGAATTGAACTCAGGACCTTTTTGCTGTGAGGTAACGGTGCTAACCACCGTTCCACCGTGGTTCCTCAAAGAACTAGAGCACTAGAAATACAGAGAAAGAAGCTTAAACACTAAGAGTGATAACAATGATAAAAACCAAATATCAAATCAGAACACAAGTCAGAAAAGCAAAGAAATTATAGAACAACAATAATAAACAAAACACTGGGTCATCGACCCAGGACCTCTAGAAAGGAACAGATCCTTTCAACACTATGGGGGAGTAACGCTAACATTCTGGAGCATTTCCTTAACTGCTCCCATGAATCCCATGGATCAGGCTCCTGACATTTGCATTGTTTACTAATATTCGTATGGAAACTTGTGCAAAAAGATTAGATCCCATGCAAATTACCATCAGATTTATGAAAATTGCAGCACAATTGCAAAAAGTGATTTCCAGTATTTGCCAAAAAAAAAAAAGATTGTTGGTATTTAAAAAACTGTAAATCACTTGTCGGCCTATAATCTGTGAAGAGAGAACTGAGCTTAAAAGTAAAGCTGATGATTTACACCCTTTGAACCGGTCACACAACAACTTGCCTTCAGCCTCAGGCTGCTCTTCATTTAGGGGTTTTGCTGAGGTGGGCTTTCTCCACCAGGGGGCAGTTTGCAGGGAAATGCATATCGTTTTTGTCAATGCAAACAAAACTACAAACAACCTAAGCCATACTGATGATGCTCAGTTTGTAAAGCACAAATAAATAATCTGTATTCAAAGAAAAACACTGGACTGGATACGATGCAATCAGCTGATGGTTTTAGTGGAATATGTAAAAAAAAATCACAGTTTGTCCAAACTTCAGTTTGAACATTAGGAACTGCCAAAACAGATGCCAATATAGTATATTCTATAAAACAAACTGGTTGACAGCTCAGTTTTTAAGCTCTGTTAAGAACACATACACTGATACACATTTATTTATTTCAGTGTTCAAATAAAGTTTAAAAAAAGTTTTATTCTACAGTAACTTTAATTGTTTTGTTTTTAACCCAATTTCTTACACTCTATTACACACAAGACAAATGTAACTAAATCTGAATAAAAACGCTTTTTTAAAAACAGCTGTAGATTTTACTGTGATTTGAAAAGCTCTGTAGGACTGATGGGGCTCTGACACTTACGTTTACGTTTTGTACTCTTTCCCAAAAAGATTTTCTTTGTTGGTTAATTTGAGCCAAACGTTGCTCTGGACAGCAGACATGCCGGGTGTTAAACAGGCCTTGAGGTACAGTCACAGGTACCAGGACCAAAGCACGACTAATGCTGTCAACAGTGTCTCTTTATTTGCTGGAATTTGTTTTCAATGAACTATTTAGTGCAGGGGTGTCGAACTCCAGGCCTCGAGGGCCGGTGTGCTGCAGGTTTTAGATCTCACCCTGGGTCAACACACCTGAATGAAATGATTAGTTCATTACCAGACATGTTGAGGAGGTCATTTAGCCTTTAGATTTAAAGGCTGTGTTGGATCAAGGACACATCTAAAACCTGCAGGACACCGGCCCTCGAGGCCTGGAGTTGGACACCTGTGATTTAGTGAATCCGTGTGGATTACAGCGCACTGTGGTGGATCTTTTTCACATTATAAACAATCTTTGGCAGAGTTCAGAGTACAGACAGCTGTGTTGTGTGTTTATGAAGACTGTTTGACACACTGACCTTTACAACAACAACAGGCTTTTATTTTGTAGATGCTGCAGATGATCACGTCAACTTTTACACTATGAAAGTCACAATTACTGATATACATCTAATCTTTCACACTTGCACACTTTTTACTTCTATTTGCAATCACAATGTTTCCCAGTTATTTAGTATTTCATAATGTTGCAGCACTAGTTAAAATGAAGCACATATGATTAAAGGAAACAACAGTTTGAAATGAAAAATAGCGATGTCCACATTTAAAGATCCATTCATCAAGTCCAACCTCCTCTCTGTATCAGCCTGTTTGACTCTTTTTTTAACTGAAGTTAATGTTGAACCTTAAAACCAATCATGAATCAGCTTTGGTACAATCTATGTATCTTGTTTCTAACGGGAGAACAGTCTGGCCTCTCTACATGACTTCAGTAAGGAGTTGATTGTTCTGAGTCAATGCTGAACCACAAGATCAATCAAATCTAAAAAAAACTGAGATGAAAAATACCACATATCCGTTCCCAAACTTTCACACTATGAATATTTCCCACATTAAAGTCTCTCAGCGTCCATCTGCGGTGGGTCGAAACGAGCAGGGATCACGTTCTGGTCTGGAACAGTCTAATTCATGCAACACTAGAATCACTCAGTTCTTTATTACGTCCAGTGATTTCAATGCCGACAGGGTAAGGCTGACCAAATGGTTTAAATGTACAGTGTCTACTAACTATGGTCTTAATTATCATCAGTACAAGAATTGGTACAATAATTCCAAAATAATCTTATTTTACAGTTTGGGAAATGTTAAAATATGACCTATGGCTATATGGCAATAATACACTTTAAAGTTTACTCAAAATGTGCTTTTTGGAATTTTCTCCAGTGAATTATCACAAACGGGATCAAACGCAAAGGTCTGGTTTAAATTGTGACATGTGGTCATGTGATCATTTTAAAGCTTCTGCATAAAACTATCTATAGTCATTGTCACAGGAAAAAATTGGCATCAAAGATATCACAATTACCTCATGTGTCAAGTACATAATTTATAGGTGATTATACCAGATTAATGCTTAAAATTCAGAGCATCAGTACAATAATCCAGGAGGTTCACAAGAACTGCTGAATTGTTTCTTTATGAAGAGGAGTAAAATGTATGAATGTTCCTGAGGCTTTTCACTCTGGGCTAAAAAAGACTGTCAGCCGCTTTCGTCCTCTAAATAATCATAATATTCAGCTTTTTAAAAAAAATTCATCTGAACTAATTAGAGTGATGAAATCTGTAGTAATATCCTCCCTTTAAAGTCTTCCAGGCATTGTGAAGCTTTTGGCAGAAAGGAAATCAGTGATAGGAGAAGCTGACGATGATGAAAAGGCAAAGAGGGAGGCAGTAAGACAGCTGGAAGGGTTCACAGAGCGGAGCGAGGCTGCAGGAGGGTCTACAGACAGATGAAAGCCGTCTGTGTTCAATCATCACTATGACCCGGGTCAGGCGGCGTGCAGTAAATATCCAGTCTATGATATACTGTGCAACAATTCTACTTTTCAAAAGTTCATTTTGTTCACTTGTCAGGGAGACGCTGTTTAGTGGCCATGTTTTTGTCCATCCCGTCTACATGCACAGTACTTAGTAACTCCACAAAGAGAGACAGCAAATAAAATATATATGAGATGGACGGACAGAGTCAGCTGGTGATCGCTCTTTTGAAGATGGGATATGAGAAGGTGTGCTCCAGCTTCAGGAGTATCATACTCCTTAACCTCCTTTAGAAGGTCTATGCCACCGTACCAGTCTGCCTGTTTGTTGGATCTCCAATTCAAAGGGAACAATATGTTTTTGTCCCTGTTGTGGAAAACTGGAGCAGGTCTTTAACCTCTCATGGATACTAGATGGTGGGAGTTTGGTGGTCTTGAAGAAGGCAAATGATTGCATGCTGTGGTGTTCCTTCCTGAGTGGGGGGTATCGAGCACATTTTACAGCCTTTCTGTCACAGCTGCAGCCCGGTTTGATTTGCTGACAGTCAGACTTGTGCCGACGAGCGTTAGAGTTTAGAGACAGGGCTGCTGTTTATCACAGATTCCATTTTTCAACTTTTATGGACAGAATTTTTTTGGCACGGCCAAAGAGTGAAGCTCTCTTGTTTGGTGGTAAAGTTTTGAAGGATAGGTTTTGCTTTTATCAAGTATGTATGACCCAAAAAAGGTCCCTCATTGCTCCATTGTAATGCAAGTGATAGGTAACAAACTGCAGTGATATGTTCTGCGCATCCCTGCGGTGGTGTAGATATATACATTTCATACATTTTGATTTGATTTTGATTTGATTTTATTGATTAGCATTCAAATTCAAATCTCAGTGAAAACAGTGGAAAAAAAAAACAGTGAAAACAGAACAAAAATCTACCATAAAGAAAGAAAGCATGAGACAAGGCTAATCAAAAGGTATTGGCTGAAGCATTTGCTTATTACGCCAACCCTTTTCACAAAATATCTCGAAATATACGAAAAGGTTTTGAGTTAAATCAAGTGGAAAACTGCAGATTCTTGAGTGACAGTGGGAAGATAGTAAGACATGAAAGTAAGTCTTTCTTAAAGAGGGAGGCAGTAAGACAGCTGGAAGGGTTCACAGAGCGGAGTGAAAGGAGTGAAAAGTGAAAAGTCTTTCTCTTTTACAGTTTTGCAGCAATTTTGGTTGGATTGAACTGTTTGAGGGGTTCTGGCCCCTGAGTTGTACGCTTGACAGCATTGCTTTATAGCAATGAGGACCTTTCATATGTGTTCACAGCAAGAACCTTTACTTTGGGTGCTATTTTACTGATAATGTGTCAGAAACTGACAGTCAGAAACTTTTACATGGTTCACACAGTGTGCAGGAGCCCAGCTGTCTTTGCAACAGAAACACTCCAACCTGCTCGCTACTTTGACAGCGCTCGCTTCGAGACTGCAGCCTGCCCATGTGTCAGCCTCCAGGGAGGGCAGCCGAGCTCTCTACAGCGCCGCCCTCCCTCTCTCTCAGCCCGGCTACTTCTCCTCCAAACGGCGCTCCTAGTAGCGACCTGACGGCCGCTCAGCAGTCGCGCTTCTGCCGCTGTTCAAACACACCACCCCACCAGCCGTTCGTGGGGGTTTTGATATTTCAGTAGCAGGCACCAACCACAGGGGGAGATCCGGTTCGTTTCAGGGAGTTTTTGTTTTCGGTTGATGGATGGAGTCGTCCCCGCAGGATTCAGCCAGCGAGGCGAGCAGGAGCGGCTCCGAGCCCGCTACATCAGCGAGCCTGGAGACTCCGCACCTCACACCGCCCAGGACACACAGCTCCTGCGGCTCCAGCTCCTCCGGCTCCAGCTGCGGCAAAGGTAGGACTGCTAATTCTAAAATGATGATTATTGTTATTGATCTCGGCTACATCTGTCACAGCTGTGAGTGTGTTTGAGCTGCAGCAGCAACTTCAAACGGTTTGTGTAGCAGTTTGATGTGTTGGAGCGCAGACATCCACTGACACGTGCACATTAACACCTCTGTGTGAGAACATCACTTTGATGTGGACGGAAAATGTCATGTTGAGCTGAAGGCATTTTATTTAACTTTAATTAATAAATAGTAAAATAATCGACTTAAAACGTGAAAGTGAATGAATGTCATACCCTTCCTGTTTGGCCGTTTTGCTATTTTTTTGTTCCAGTGAAAGGAAATCGTTTTTATAAGACTTCAGTTTTTAAGACAAACGTGTTCTCACTGTGTTAGCAGCTTGTGTACACCTTTCATGTCAACAATCAGCCCGCTCCAAAAATGTTTTTTCTTTTTACAGGTCAGTAACAAAGAACATGAAGCTATTGAACAAAAGTAGAAATTGTTGATTCATAACAGGAACACAGTGATTTGTGGCTCTTTTGTGGGGTGGCTGTGGCTCAGGTGGCAGAGCAGGTGGTGCTTCACCTGGTGGTTCCATCGCCGTGTGTCCATCAGATATCTTGGGCTAACCCCATGTTTTGTCCATCAGTGTGTGAGTGTTTGACAGAAAGCATAGAAAAAAGTGCTGTGTGTCGTCAGAGTGGAAAAGCACCGTATCAGAACTGGTTCATTTGTTAAACCCTGCTGCTCCAGCTGTGTCATCCAGATTTGAAATTATGAGGCGCAAATGTCAATTCCTTGTCATTTAGAAAATGACAATTTTTGTTGAGAAACAACGATTTGCGAGTTGTTGCAACAGTACATTTAACAAAAGACTGAACTGGAGGCTGTTACAACATTTAAAAAAAGATCGTAAGAGATCTAAATGAGTAAGAAGTAGAGTCAAAGGGACACAAAGAGACTTGAAATAACCAAATAAAGTGACTTAAAATGATCACACAAAGTCTCATGACAAGTCCACATCGACTACAGAGACTTAAAACCCCCAAAACACAGAATCAACCACAAGGAGACTCAGTACAACCCCAGGGTCTGAAGACGGGCACAAAGAGACTCCAAACAACTCCAAAGAATCAGAAAACAGCCAAACATTCAACACAACCACAGAGATTTAAATCAGCGACAGTTAAAAGAACCACAGACTCAAAACAATCAAAGAAGGACTTAAAACGACCACGGAGTCTCAAAATAACCACGAAACAAGTACTAAGAGGTTCAAAGTAACAGCTACAGTCTCACAACAGCTAAAACTACTACAAAGACTTTGAAAACAACCACAAATATATTGGTGGATATGTTTTTCAGCAGAATTATATTTTATAAGTTTTTATTATTTGATGGCCACCTAAACAGAGTGTCACGCTCTCACTTCCATGCAGTAATTAATACCAGTGAATGAAGCCATACGTCCCCTGTGAGCAGCTCACGGACCTGACGGCAGATTTTCCTGCTGCTCATTATTGGTATGCAGCCTGGAGAGAGAGAGGCGGTCAGATCGAACTTCATTGAGTTTCTCGGAGCAAAGTCGGTTACGTAACAGCTGTTTGAGGAGAAGGAGAAAAATCACAGTGAGTGTTTGAGCGGTGTTGAAATGGAGACGGGCAGATAGTGTGACTGTTTCTGAGACATGCAGTCAAAGCAGAGCCCTGAGGGGCAGAGTAAACAATGAAAGGTAAATAAAGCCAAATAAATAAAGCCAAGTCAATGGGTCAGATGCTGTGTTCAAGTTTGACTTGTAAAAACTGAGATGACTGTGGGGTGTGTGAATAAGAAAGGAAAGGTTCCCGTTGAGATGCAGAATTAGAGTCTTGATAAGGTGATGAAGCTGGTCCTCCATGAAAGAATAGCGACGGGTCCTCTCAGTGCTCAAAGTACAATTTGTCACTGAATGTCAATCCTGAAATCAGGGACTCGGGATTTCTGGGACTCGTCCCAGCCTGCTGTTCAATCCGAGCACATATTAATGGCTAAAAACTGGTGTGATAACATTTCACATTTGTTTTGTGAAATGAATAATCATGTTCAGGACACAATGTAGACATTTTCTCCTGAGCAGTGCTTACTGCATATTTTTTACATAAAAGGTTTTGCACAGAGTCTTGCTGGTACGCTAGTGCAGCTTTATCCACCCACAGCTCTGTGTGCATCAGTCAGTGTGTGGTGTACAGTAGGTCTTGGTGCAGCTCTCACTGCTTCAGCCTTCAGACACACCTCTGCCAGTGTGGGGAGAAAGAGAGCAATGAATGATTTATCCTACAGTAACTGGAGAACATAAGTAGGACCCGCTGAACAACAAATATAAACAAGTCATATCACATGAATACTTCTTCTCCTTTTTTAAAACATCTTAAAAATTCTGATGGTTTAAGATGTTTTAAGGCAGGGGTGTCCAACTCCAGGCCTCGAGGGCCGGTGTCCTGCAGGTTTTAGATGTGTCCTTGATCCAACACAGCTGATTCAAATGGCTAAATGACCTCCTAATCGTGTCTTGAAGTTCACCAGAGGCCTGGGAATGAACTAATCATCTGATGAAAACGGCGTTTTGTCTATCTTCACATCCACACTATTGTTTTTCATCCACACTGAAAATGCTTATGTTCCCGTACTGCGGATGTGTGAAACATAAGATGATTCAACCTGCCCTTTATTTACTTTCCGGCTCTGTGAAACGTCGCGGCAAAATGTCGAGGTGGAGTTGCTGCGAGTAACACTAGAGCACAAAGTTGCAAAAACGAGTGGGAATATAGACTCACTTTATATATATATAACAAAACAACTGCTGTACGATGCCGTCCGCCATCTTAGTTGAATTGGTCACATGACTGCACTACATGACTAAAATGCGTCATCGTTTTCGAAAGCCTCCGTTTTCGCCGTCCACACTGTGACATGAAAACAGTGTTTTCAAATGTATCCACTTTGGAGGGCGTTTTCAAAAAGCTCGGTTTTGCTTGACCAAAGACGCCGTCTCAGTGTGGATGGAAGGCCGAAACAGAGAGAGAAAGATGCGCTTTCAAACGTATTCGTGTGGACATGGCCTAAAGCCTTCAGGACACCGGCCCTCGAGGCCTGGAGTTGGACACTCCTGTTTTAACGTTTTTGGGCCTTTCAGCCATTACTGCTGGATAAGACAGTGAAGCAGACAGGAAAGGACGAAGAGAAAGTAAAGAGGTCAACATGCAGGAAGTGCATGTCTGTGGTGGCTTTGCAGCATATGGGTGCCTACTCAGCCTGGTAAGCGAAACTAGCGCTCAGTTCAAGATGTTTAATTTTTCTTCTTTTAAATACAAATTTACCTAAGCCTCTCTTGCTTAGGCTTGACTGAATGTCAGTGAAAGCCTGGAATAATTCAATAGCAACCATGCGGGATCACAACCAGAATCAGTGAGCACATTCTGGACGTACAGTCTCAGCGCCTTTCAACAGTACTTACAATAGACTGACACCTTGACTCCTCTGCGCTCACTTAATAGATACTGAATAGGCCATTAAAAGTGACTAGTGATTTTATCACTAGTCACTTCATGCACCACGGGTCCCTGATGATGAGATCATTTTACACTGTGTGTTATGTGTTTACTTTGTAATGTAAAGGTATGTAGACTTTTTAAAAGGCATCTTTAGGTTGAGATAAATCAATCTGGCAATTGCTGTCACGGTTTGAGACAATCACATGACCCCGTATGAGCAAGCACTTTGGCGAAAACTCCCTTTTAACAGGAAGTGCAGAGAGGTCTGTTAGGCTTGACTGGTACACCATAGATCTACACCATATTAAAAACCTAAAACTCAAAAGTTTAACTTCATTATGACAAAGATTCTTTGTGTGATTAAGCAAACTGTAAGCTTTCTTACAGAAGCTTTTCTTACAGCTTCTACGTTAACTCCCTCTGTAAATGTTCTTAGTGATTTATCCACAACAGGGTCTTTTGCCTCTTGTATTCAGAGGCAGAGTACACCATGGACATGTCACCAATACGACCCAGGGCTAACACAGAGTTACATCCACAGACTGACCAGGAACCTAATATGCATCTGTTTGGACTTTGAAAGAAGCTGTTGTACCTGTAGAGAACCCACATACCCACAGGGAGAACATGTAAACTCCACACAGAAAGGCCCGTGACGGTGCTGACCAATCAGAAATGTCCAGTGAATTGTTCATTTATCAACTAGACAGCTTGATTTGGAAACTGTAACTGCTAAACAGTGCTGAGTAACAGTTATAAAAACATGAATTTCACGGCTGCACAAACTTCCTGCATGGTCTGTAGCATGCAGCAGCACATTAATTGTGGTAGTCAGTGCAGCTCACTCCTGTAACTGACGCTTACATAATAACACATCAGTCATGAAATGGTGTGTTAGAGATGGATGATTAAAGCAACTGTGATTTTTAAGTTCGTTATGTGAAATGAATGAATGACTGTGTTAAATAATTTACATCACAATTGCCTGATTGTGGTTTTTGCTGTGTTATCGTGGCTCGTGAGGCGCTTTGACAGTCATTCTGTTCAGGATCCAGCCCCACCAGCGCTCTGCAGCAAAGCAGAATATCCATTCGTTTCATCAGCATGCAAAGAAGTCAAAATAACTGAAGCTGCTTTGGAAACCAAGAAGACATGGATATGAGTTTCTTTAATGTGCAAGTTATAATACAATGGAATAGAACTTTTGATCTAAAACAACAAGACTGGGTTTATTAAAAGTCACTTGAAATTTTACTTGAACCTGACCTTTGACCCCAGAGGTGCTGGTAAACAGACACAACTGCCTTGCAGCATATTTACACAAACACATTTGAGGTGTGACGGTTCATTTGGGCAGAGTGTTGTTACACTGACTGACACCAAGTTTGAGCTTCCACGGCAAAGTGTGAAGAGTTGCAGGGTTTTTATCATTTTCATTTCCTGTGTTGATGCTGATGTAGACTTCATGTCTGGCTTTCACTCCCTTGAAAGGACCTCACAATATTTATCATGCGTTACTAATTTTACAGGCTCTGTCTGTCATTTTTACATTTCTTAATAAGTAGTTTTCTTTTATTCTGAGCCTTTGGCATGGGGGTACAGTGATTAGCAGGAGTGGTTAGCAAGAAGGTCCTGGGTTTGAATCCAGGCTGGGGGCTTTCTGTGTGGAGCTTGCATGTTCTCCCAGCGTCTGTGTGTTTTCTCTCCGGGTACGCCGGCTTCCTTCCACAGTCGAAAAACATACATGGGGTTAAGTTAACTGGTGATTCCAAAATTGAGCACAAGTGTGAATGTAGGCATTAACGGTCGGACGTGGGTGAAGCCTGCCTCTTGCTCTGTGATACCTGGATTAGATTCCTGGCAATCCTGAAATAACTGGATGGATGTTTTAATAAATGGCAATCACACAAAATCTCAAAATCTAGTTGTAGAGCATGTATCTATGGAGCTCTATGGAGAACATGTAGTGCTGCAGGAATGAGCTGTAAAAAAGTGTCGAGACACGCCTCATTTCACTGTATTTTGCTAAGAAAATTGCAAAAATGTGTCAGTATTTGTATGTATTGCAAACATGGAAATTCTGATGATCTTGAAAATCAATATTTGGTCTGACCACCTTTGTTCTTCGAACAGTCTGAACTCTTTGAAGCAAACGTTCCTGTAATATCTTTAAGTGGTCCCCAGGAATAGTTCAGCAGGTTTCCTTCTTTGGATGTTTCTGCCTTTTGTTCTGTTTCCTGTCCAGTTGACCCCACATTGCTTCAACAACGTTAAGTCTGGGCTCTGGGGAGGCCAACCCATGATAGTGTTTCTTTTTGTCTCCTTCTATCCAAGTACGCTTTTATATTGGCAGTATGTATAGGATCACCATCATGCTGAAAATACAGCTTTTGCCAATCAGGTGCTTTCCATCAGTTTTCAGGATTTCCCAAACTACTGCCTGAAACGCAGCTTCAGCCTGTAACAGACCTCCTGCTGTGATGTGCTCTCCTGACCTCCTCTGTGCATACTTGAGACATTTTGAACCAAAATTCAAATGTGGATTCTTTACTCCATAAACCTCGTTGACACTGATTTTCAGTCAGGTTCTTGTGGAACATGAAATACATCAGCTTAGTCTTCCTGTTTTCCTTCTTTACGAACAGCAGCTCCTCCACTGAGACCCTTTTTCATGTGAACAGCCGACAGACGGTCCTGTGTCAGGCCTTTGCTGAATTTCTTCCTATTCCTTAAGAACATGACTTTCAGGTATTGTTGATAGCTGTAGATCAGATTTTAGACCTGATACTGATAATTTGATGTAAATTATTGTAATGTTTTACAATACATCACTGTAACAAAGTCTGTAAAGATACTATTTAAAATGTTTTTGTTGTTAAGTTGTCTGATATTTTCAGTAGTTTGCCCTTGAGTTAGATGCCCTTTTAATGCTTGAGTCATGAGTCACATTCAGTGTTAAGTGGTTTAAAAATCTGAACTGGAAATTAGTGAAAATGCAGCCAATGTCAAGAATAAGAACATTGAAAGCCTGGAGAACTACTCCTCGAGACTAATACAAAAAAATACACAAAGGTCTGGCTGCTTGGAAGCAGAACATAAAGACTTGGGCAGTAAAGTAAGTTTAAACAGTTTTACACTTTGAGTCCCTCATCTCAAAGTCATTGTCTGTTGTTTCCTTTTTGTTTTTTTGAATGTCTGAAATTAAATCAGGATTTCTCCTACAAAATAAAACACACAAGCAAGTGCTCCTAAAATGTGAACCTATTTCTTTTTGGTGTGCAGTTTATCTGTATTTGTTTAGTGTTTGTAAAGTGCACTGAGCCCTGCAAATCATTCACAAGATCATACATTTGGCATTACTACTGAAAAAACATTAAAGCAATAACATATCCTTTAAAAAAAGAACAAATATAATAAAAATATCGACGATAATATTAGACGCTGTCAGATGTCCTTTGTGACCCCAAAGAGGATTTGTTTCTCCAGCTGAAAAAGTGAGTGTAATCCACTACTCTACGAGGCAATTAACAACAAACTGTCAAAATATTTAGAAAACAATGTCTGGAAAATATCAATTTTGGAACCAAATAAACTTTTAGAAGAAACAAGCAAATTTAAGAAGATTTATGAGGATTAAAATTAACTACATTTTCTCACTTTGTACATAAACTGTACAACATTAAAAAAAATGTGCCCAAAATATGGTTGGAATAAAAAAAATGAATTATAATCTTCAATGCCAAGTGAGTGTCCAAAAGTGTAAAGTGTTCAACTCATGTTTGAAAAAAGTTAATTTACGATTTGAAAAGGTCATAAAATGTTACGTATTGGTATAAACAAGGTGCTGCGAATCCAGAAAAGTAACTGAGCTGAAGCACATTTTTCTCATTTAAATCAATTCAAACAAAACGTATGCGTAGTTGAAATAGAAAGCACACACTGCTCAGTCGTACACTCTGGTGGCAGTACTGCTATTTCTGACGGTACTTGAAAGCAGCGGGCGTGTTACGTAACAGGTCTCTGGCAGAAGGGGCACAGAGCCAGAGCCTTCAGTGTGGGAGAGTGAAGGCTTTAAAAACCGAGCTGTGAAGAGCCTTAAAGCTGAACGCTAACTTTCTGACACTCATTTGGGAGAAGAGGAGCAGAGCTCTCATTCTGTGTCTTCTGTCACATTGATTTCACTTTGTTTTGATTTCACCAGCTTTTCTGTTTCCCTTATTTCTGATTACTTAATTTTGCCCCTATATGTTACATATCTCACTGTCTATCTGTTTTTCTGCTGCCTAGCCTGTCCTGTCTCCCCAATGTAAGTTTGTATATTGTATGTATTGTGTGTATGGTCGACTAGGTCTGTCGTTTCAGCTGCAGGCAACTGCAACTGACAAATAAAGCTGATCCTTATCCTTCACATTCATTGTGCTGTGTTTATGCTGTTTTCATGGCTCTTTTATTGGGATGTCAGAAGGTAGAGTGAGTCGCGCACCAATCAGAAGATCAGCGATTTGTTCGCTGGCTTTTCCGTCCTACATGTTAAAGTATGCTTGGGCAAGATGTTGAACCCCAAATTGCCCCTGATGCATTCGTGTGTGTCTTAATGTTAGAAAACTCACTTTGGTATAGGGAGGGGAAAAAGCTCGTGTAATCGGGTGCACACAGCTTGAGTGCTCAGTTAGAGTAGAAAAGTGCTAAACCAGTACCAGACCCTTTACTTGTTGTTAATAATGTTGTAGTGTCATACACTTTTTAACTTTTTACTTGTATGCGGTCTCACAAATGAACAAAAGTGCGTCACCCATTCATATTTTACTCATGGCCAAAGAGAATGCTGCGTTCACCTACAGATGATAAAATAAAATGTATGTCACATGGATCCAAGTGGACCCTCGTCACGGGTGGGTAATGCAGACCAAGTGTGGGTGCCTGGTCTGAACTGACAAAAGCCTCTTCAGGTAACAACAATGACATATTTAACTACTTGATCAGAAGGTTGAGGGTTCGATTCCCCTGAGGTACCCCTGAGCAAGGTACCATCCCTACACACTGCTCCCCGGGCGCCCAATGGCTGCTTCACTGAGTGAATGGGTTAAATGCAGAGAGGAATCTCCCCACGGGGATCAATAAAGTACACATTATTATTATTGTCACAGACGTTCTGAAACTGCAGGTTTAAAATTCTTAGCCTTCCTCAAAAAGCTGGAGGCACACAAATAAGACCACATCTGTTCGTAGTTTTGTACTTCTGCAGTTGTTTTGTCCTCATATTTTCAGCATTTGTGTCCACAGAGCTTTGATGTCATCATGTCTTTGTCATTTTATCTTCTTTTTTCTCTCCCCTGTTGTCTTCTTTTCCTGTGGGACTGTGATGGACCGAGTTGAAAAAGCAGGAGGAGTCACAGGAATTATTAGAAAAATAGGGTTTTTATTTATTTAACCCCCAAAAATTATATTTACAAAAGTAATAAATGTTGAGCTCATAAGAGAGGTGAAAGAAACAAAACTCAACTCAGGCAAAGGACCGCAAACTTAACCATGCAAAGGACTACCCAATCAAACATGACTGACCTCAACATGAAACGATACACAGGGGTTTATATAATGGCTGATCAGACCACTATGACATACGAAGGGTAAATAAACAAAACACAATCGTAAACAACAAACAATGCAGTATAGTCTGGTTTGTTTATAAACTAAACACCAAAGAAGGAAATCAAAACTACTAAACCCTAAATTCAAATATTTAATTAAGTACAACTACTTTGTTTTTAAATTAAAGAAAACACACATTCTCCCCTTCAGCAGGAAGTGGTGGTGCGGTCCAATTATCCCTCTTTGCATTTAGTGGTTTCAAACCCTGTCCACCACCTTTTGTCTGGCAACTCCCAGGGATGATGGCAGGTAAGAGTAAAAGAATGCGAAAAGCAGCGGCGGCGGGGCAGGTGAAGCAACTCCAGAGGCCGAAGGGCAGCGGTGGCGGCCGGCCACGCGGCAAGCAGTGGCGGCGCCAGAGCAGGTCCGGAGGCCGACCATGCGGAAGGCAGCCCGGCGACGACCTTGTTCAGGGGGCCGCCCTAAAGACCTGGAAAGTATAGATGGCATGATACCACTTTTTTATGTCTGATACCAATATCATAAATTTGGATATCTGCCGATACCGCTATAAATCCGTGTGTTTTTTAATCAATAAAATGTTCTTTTTAAATATCTTGCTGCATTTTGTATAAGTTGATACTCAAGTTTAAAAAACAAAAGTAAACTAAATCTATTTTGTTATACCTGTATGCAAAAAATACACTGCAAAATACAAATACAAAAATATTTCATAGTTCAGCAAAACTGATCAATCTAAGAAACTTAAACCTGCACCATCCTCCCTGTTCTGGTATTTTAAAGAGTAAGCAACCTAACTAATAGGGTTGCCAACTCCCAGCAAAAAAAAAAAAAAAAAAAAAAGGGAACCACCCCCCACCTCATGATGCTTAATCGACATAATCAACTGTAATTTAATGCACGTGTAAAAAAAAAAAAAAAAAAAAAAAGCACGGAAATCAATAATTTTTCTACAATAATTAAATAGATTCAACATCTTTCTTCAACAGAACTGCAGACTGCACAGATGGTATCTTCCCAAAGGAAAAAGTACTATAGCTTACTAGGGTATATTAGACTTAATAGTTACTATATACAATAATGGACTTCTATACATGTTACATCAGATGAAAACTTTGGGTGTAAGATTCGGATAATTATTTATTAAAAGTTATACATTTTAAATGAGAATAAGAAAGAAAAGTATGTCTTTGTGCCCCCTTTTCCCTGTTCATGCCGTATTGGCCCCCCTGGCTAAACTTTGCTAGATCTGCCCCTGCACAGTTACGTCAGCTACGTAGAAAAAGATCCTGGTGTAGAAAGTAATATTAAATAAATTCTAACAGATTATCAAGCTTAAACGTGCTGCTGTTGTTCAGCCGCTGGTTTCCTCTATCTGGTGCAAAGTGGGCCAAAAACAAACAAGAGAGACGGGCGACAGAAAAGCCGATCAGCTGATCATTAATCAGTTTCATGATTGAAGTAGTAGCAGCAGAGGGAGGGAGAGAGAAGAGGCAGTCGCTCCCAGTATTCGCTGGGAAATGCTTTACAAGCATTCAGAGATGAAGTTACACACTTGCCTTACTTCTCTCTGGGATAACTTTCTCGGAGATGAAATGCTGGTTTGGCAGTGTGAAGCGAGGATCCAAATGCTCAACCAGACCGCCGACAGGTCTTGCATGCCACAGCCGCTCTATCACGAGACGCATACTCCTCCGACGTGCTAAGGTTATGAGCCGAGTTATGCCATGTCGCTAGTTTAGTAAGGTGCTTTTGTGATATTGAATGGATTGGACATCCGATCCAGTAATTTAAGTCAGTATCAGATCTATACCGATATGTAATATCGGATCCGTCCATCTCTCTTTTTTTTTTTTTTTTTTTTTTTTTTTTTGTAAGCACGCACTTTATTTTAGTTTGTTATTACCGGGGAAATAGTTTGTACTTATTTTATTGTGTTAAGTACATTTCTTGGCAGCTGCAGTGTTTCAAATATACAATTTTGTGCACTGTTACTCTGGTGTGGTTCTTCCTTATTGATGTTTATGCCTTGGGCTCCTGACGATCCCAGATTCTCTGGTGTTGGCCTAGTGACAGTTTAGTTGTTCTTCTTTTTCTTTTTTTTTTGCCTGTCCCGTTTGGCTCTTTTGCCATCAGAATTGTTGTCTAAAGGCAAAGAAAGATGCCCAACGGATTTACTTTACCAAACTGACCATCCCAGCCTTGCCGTAATGGTCCATTTGATTCACCTTTTATTGTTTATTTTATTTTCACTTACTGAATACGGGACAGACTTGACTGGGGGAAAGAAGGGGAGAAAGAAAGAGGGAAAGAGAAACAGCTGAGAAGAGGGACGGGGGAGAAGGGCAAAAAACAAAAACCAACAGAATGGGCAGAGAAAAAAAAATGCATATATCAATCACCTGGGTCACCTGCTGAGAAAGAAAAAAGAAAACAAGCAGAAGAGAACAAGAGTAATAGAATAAACAACATCACAATGATATATGGGAATATGACAGTAAATACTAAATGTTAAACATTATTGTGCAGCACATAAGATCAACAGAACACAGTGTGCTTTGAGGTAGGAGCCAAAAAGGGTGTAGTTTGTGGGTGTGATCACCCGTGTGTACACCTGTGAGCATGGACGCGCTTGTTTTTTTTTTTTTAAAAGGTTCCTTCATGTAATGATCTGCTAGAGGGTGTGGGGGGGCCACAGCCCCATCCTCCAGGGCATGAAGCAGGTATGGAGGAGATCAAAACTCCAGACAAGAGGTCCCCAGAAAACAAGAGACCAAGGAAGACCAACAGAGGGGCAGCCGCGCCACTGTCCCAGAAAGAGCTGAGGAGAGTCCCAGATGAGGGCTCACTCAGCAGCCGCGGAGCAGAAGCCAGGGGGAGTTGCAGTGACGCGCCCGTGAGCTCCGCCGGCAGCCAGCCGTGCCTGAGTGACCGAGCCCCAGGCCGAGAGGCCGGGGGCACCCCACCTCCGAAGTGGCCCGAGCGAGCCCCAGGCTCCAGGCCCCGATAAGCGGCAGCCAAGGAGTGAGCCGGGGTGTACCTGGATGCCCACCCCCAGACACAAAGAACCACCAATGCACCGATATCTGAGGGAGTCCGCCACTGGCAGGGGAAGTGGTGGTGGGGGGAGATAGACCTCCAAACCTTGGAGGGCCTGAGATGTCCCCAGAGAGGTGGCGTCTGATACCCAACCTGACATATAGACACAGACATACAGGCACACACAAATACAAACATCCATTCCCACCCTCGTCCATCTCTACTGGAAAGTGGCCAGCAAAGGCGAGGTGGTTCAGGCCGAACTGGACCGGACAGTGGTGTAGATGTGGCAGAGGCAGGACCAGGTGAGGCAGAGGCAGGACCAGGCGAGGCAGAGGCAGGACCAGGTGTGGAAGCCAGAGGCAGAGGCGCTGCAGGCGACGGCATGGAAGCCGCAGGTGGATGCGCTACAGGCTGGATAAGATCCCTTGGACCCTCCAGCAGAGACAGACGAAGGCTGAAGCAGCCCCTCGGACCCTCCAGCGGAGACAGATTGCTGAACGGGCCCCTCTGACCCTCCAGCGGACACGAGGAAGTGCTGGACGGCCTCTCCAGAACCCCCAGCGGATGAGGCAGACGGCGGCGTGGGAGCCACGGAGTGAATGATGGGCTCACCCGAGCTTTCAGCAGGAGCTGATGCAGGGCCAGAGGGTATTGGGACCCCTGGCCAAATGTGTAGCTGACCAGGTGGGTGAATGTGTAGCTGATTAGGAGACTGAACTGTTACAGGGGACAGAACTGAGGGTGACTGCACAGGGGACTGGACTGAGGGCGGCTGAGCTAATGGTTCAGGTGCAAATGGAGCTGCTGATGAAAGAGTTAATGGCTGAGCTACAGGGAGCCGAGCTGAGGACTGAGCTACGGGTAGCGGGGACACTGGTGACTGAACAGGTGGCGACTGAGCTGCTCACTGTAGTGATGGTTGGTGTGGACGTAGGACAGGTGGTGGTGTTGGTTCCTCTGAGTCTGCAATGACGATGAAGGGTGCAGGCACCTGCTGGACACCAGCCGCTCCCACCTGAGGAGTAGGTACATGTGCAGAGATCGGCTGGGTCCTGGTGGGCCTCACCTCAGGGGTTGGCACAGGTTTCGGCAGCGACTGGGAAGCTGCTGGCCCCCACCTGAGGAGCTGATACGGGTGCAGGGGCCAGCAGGGCCTCAGCCGGCCTGGAAACCGGAGCGGGGGCCAACTGGGACTCAGCCCTCCCCGCCTGAGAAACAGAGACAGGTGCAGGGGGATGCTGAGCCATAGCCGTCCCAAGAACTGGAGCACAAAGAGACAGAGGAGCTGGCTCAGAAAGACCAGTCCCCGTGCGACAAATTCTCTGCTCAGAATGAGCAGATGAAAAACAGTCCCTTTGGTCCATAGGCTTAACATAAACAGTCTCAGACAGTATTACTCCCGGCTCAGAAGGAACAGGACCCAGACAGTCTTTTATGTCCTTTGGGCCAGTAGAAGTGGCCTCCATGGAAACTGTCTCACAGTTTACACTTTCAAAGATTACAGAACCTGAGTTAGCCGACCTAGACTTTAAAAACACTGGGTAAACAGATGCCGAGTTCACCTCAAAGTGAACAGCCTCAGAGGAAACTGTTTTTTTACCAGCAGAAGGGGCACTGGATTCTCTGTCTCTTTTCACGGCAGGACCTGAGGTTGCATGCTGAGTAGAGGCAGGAGACGAACAGTCTTTTATATTCACTAAACCAGAATTATCACACATGAAAGGCTGATTCTTTCTCCAGGCTGAGAGGGAGTAGGACAAACGCAGTTCTGTAACATAAAATTAGCCCCAGGAAGGGGAGTCTCGAGCTGAGCTGCCATGGAGACATTAACAGTCCCAGTAGCTACAACTAGTTGGGAAGGAGCAAAACAAAATGGGTTGTTAGACTCCACTGAGCTGGCACTGGTGTGAAAAACAGTCCCCAAACTTT
This sequence comes from Copadichromis virginalis, assembly GCF_057382275.1. NCBI lineage: Eukaryota > Metazoa > Chordata > Actinopteri > Cichliformes > Cichlidae > Copadichromis > Copadichromis virginalis. The sequence goes on from NC_140618.1 coordinate 38,016,369, forward strand.
CTGAACTGGAACCAACAGTCCCAAATGTAACGGCATCAACGTTTTCAGGCTCAGCAAGTGAAAAAAAAAAAGAGTCCCTCTCACTCACCACGTTTGGCGGCTCGGAGGTACTGGAAACCGGTCATGAAGAGGGGCGCCGGCGGCGTGTATGCTGCTTACCCCTGGAAGGGTGAGCTGGAGTGTCCTGGGACGTTATATTTGGTCTTCGAATGGCTGCAATCCAGGCCATCCGTCGGCTCTTTGTTACTTCGGAAACACAGCTTGAGCAATTTCTCTTCCACTACGGAATCCGATAAAAACCGATCTCTTTACCCGTCGGCTTCCCATGGCTGTCATGTCACCGGCTATTGCAGTGAAAAATACAACAGCTTCTTGCCATTCTTTGTGTTTCTTTTTATCGCTGTGTGACTGTTTTCTTGTGCCTGCGTGCGCTAGTACCGCTTGCCACTGGTACCTACAATCCTTTCCGGTTTTGACGTCACATTTTCAATCTCTATGAGTGAGGAGGGAAGACACGGGGAGCACAGCTGAGGACAATTATGCATAACAAGACAGGGAGGATATGTAACTGAAAATGCTAACCCAAGATGTGGACCTTAAACGTAACACAGGAAGAACACAGAGACACAGACAGGAGGGGAGAGAGAGAGAGCACGGGGAGAGCACAGACATCATGGGCTGGGGAAACATGGGATAGAACACGAGGGGAAACCAGGCACAGGAGCTCAGAACTATATGAAGACAAATACACAGAGGGAGACATAGGAGCAATTACACCAGGAAATCTGACAACAAATAGCTAAACATAACAACCTAGAGACTAAACCATTAAACTAACAAGGTGTACTCAAACCATAATACAAAATAACAAAACACAAAAACTGAAACCGCTGGGTCATAAGACCCAGGATTGATGTAAGGATGTACTGATAATACAGATGCTGCTGGGCAGTGGTGGTCCTAGCCCTTTTGGCGCCCTGGGCAAACACTTCCTTTTCAACTTTTCTTGTCCATCTTCCATTGGTTTTAATTTTGCACTCCAGTATGAACACCCATCCCCCAACCCGAGGATCACCACAACATAACCTAATAGACCTACACCTTAGTTCACAGATTTACTGTGTTTAGGGTTTATTTCTGGGATTTCACACAACCCAGGATTCAAACCAAGAATACATAATGGGCTTGGATTTACATCATTATGAATGAAATGTGCTCTATTTCGAAGCAGCCGGCCCCTCCCCTTTCGACAGGTTGTGTGTGAAACTTTAAAACCTCAAACTGTAAAATATAAATTTTAAATTGTAATTGATCCCTTTATCCCAGTCCTAAAGTTATATTTATTTTCTTACTCTTCCTATATTTATAGTTTGTTTACTTTCACAGCTGTAACTGGAGCCTCGTCGTCTCGTCTCTCTATATACTGGACTGTATGTAGTGGAGATGACAATAAAGTATACTTTGACTTCAGCAGCGAGCAGGCGCACCGAGGGCTCTCGCACTCACTTTTCGCGTATAGAATTTCGAAAAAACATCGGTGCAAATAATAAGTCTGTATCATGATGTCTGGTGTTTTCGTGTTTGTTTTGTTTTTATTTTGTTTTATTTTGCAAGTTGGTTATTAGATGCTACTCCAACCAGCCAGAGAACCCCCGCCCCGCCCTCTCCTCCCTGTGCCGCAAGCAGCAGGCGCACCTCGCAAACAGAGGGCGCCCTTACTCCCAGCAAATGGGCGATAGAAAACCGATCGGTGCCTATGCCATTCCCAATATGCGCTGGCTGACATCGGGGCAGCATGAGTACGAGCAATTTTTTGGGGTTTTTTTTGCCGATGCCTGTGATGCCGCCCCGGGCAACCGCCCGTTTCGCCCTTTATCAAAAACCGCTACTGCTGCTGGGAAAATTCACCAAGCACAGCAGCTTTGTGGTGATGACGCTGAAGTAGGCGACCACAGTAGTGTTACTGTACGTTTTCTTTTTATTTATTTTTGGATCAGTCAATCTTTTAAATGAGCCATGAGTTAAGCGTGATTCATGTCACAGAGTTTAGATTCACTTGTGTTTGCTATTTACAGTGAGGTCCATAATTATTTGGACAGAGCCATTTTTTTGAATGTTGGTTCTGTATATTACCGCAATCAATTTTAAATGAAATGACTCAGATGCAGTTGAAGTGCAGACTTTCAGCTTAATTTCAGTGGGTTGAACAAAAAGTTTGGATAAAAATGTGAGGAACTAAAGTATTTTCTTTAACACAACCCCTTTATTACAGGGGCTTAAAGTAATTGGACAAATTAACTAACTGAAAATAAAAGGTTAATTTCTAATAGTTGCTTGAAAGCTGTTTGCTGGCTTTGACAGCCTGAAGTCTTGAACTTGGACATCACCAGATGCTGGTTTCCTCCTTTTTAATGCTCTGCCAGGCCTTTACTGCAGTGGGTTTCACTTCCTGTTTGTTTGTGGGCCTTTCGGTCCAAAGTTTAGTCTTCAACAAGTAAAATGCTCAGTTGGGTTAAGATCAGGTTGTTTGCATTAATAAACTCCGGGGTTGCTTTGGCCGTATGTTGTGGCTCATTGTCCATCTGTATTATGAAACACCGGCTAATCAATCTGACTGCATTTATCTGGATTTGAGCAGACAGTCTCTGAACACCTCAGAGTTCATTCATCTGTTTCTGTCCTGTGTGACATCATCAGTAAACATGAGTGTCCCAGTGTCACTGGCAGCCATGCATGCCCAAGCCATCACACTGCCGACACTGTATTTTACCGATGATGTGGTGTGCTTTGGATCATGAGCTGTTTCACGCCTTCTCCATACTTTATTCTTGCATCAGTCACGGAAGCAGTGGAGATAGTTCGTAAGAGATTACAGGATGACATGAGATCAGGAGATCACAGGCTGAGCCCAGTGGGAGTATTCCCCCAAAGAGGGACAAAGGACCCCCTGATGATCCTCTACCTAACGCCCAGTCACACCCTGGGCCACCTGACCTCAGGAAATCACATGATAGGGTGGGGCCAGGTTTCACAATGAGCTCACCCGAAACCCTGGCTGATTGTGACCCACACCCGTTTTCACACCTTGGCTCATGCGATTAGGTAAGATAAGATAAGATAGAACTTTATTAATCCCTCGGGTGGGTTCCTCTGGGAAATTCGATTTCCAAAAAGCACAGCACCGACAGAAGTTACAGAGTTACAGAATATTATATATATATATATATATATATATATATATATATATATATATATTAAAAAAAACACCCAGCACGCCCCTGCGGGCGGTTTATCCTTCAAGCTCGGGTCCTCTACCAGAGGCCTGGGAGCTTGAGGGTCCTGCGCAGTATCTTAGCTGGACAGAGATCTCCGATGTTATTCCCGGGATCTGCTGGAGCCACTCGCCTAGCTTGGGAGTCACCGCACCTAGTGCTCCGATTACCACGGGGACCACCGTTACCTTCACCCTCCACATCCTCTCGAGCTCTTCTCTGAGCCCTTGGTATTTCTCCAGCTTCTCGTGTTCCTTCTTCCTGATATTGCTGTCATTCGGAACCGCTACATCGATCACTACGGCCATCTTCTTCTGTTTGTCTACCACCACTATGTCCGGTTGGTTAGCCACCACCATTTTGTCCGTCTGTATCTGGAAGTCCCACAGGATCTTAGCTCGGTCATTCTCCACCACCCTTGGGGGCATCTCCCATTTTGACCTCGGGACTTCCAGGTTATACTCGGCACAGATGTTCCTGTACACTATGCCGGCCACTTGGTTATGGCGTTCCATGTATGCCTTGCCTGCTAGCATCTTGCACCCTGCTGTTATGTGCTGGATTGTCTCTGGGGCATCTTTACACAGCCTGCACCTGGGGTCTTTCCTGGTGTGATAGACCCCAGCCTCTATGGATCTTGTGCTCAGAGCTTGTTCTTGTGCTGCCATGATTAGTGCCTCTGTGCTGTCTTTCAGTCCAGCTTTGTCCAGCCACTGGTAGGATTTCTGGATATCAGCCACCTCCTCTATCTGCCGGTGGTACATACCGTGCAGGGGCCTGTCCTTCCATGATGGTTCCTCGTCTCCCTCCTCTTTCTTGGGTTTCTGCTGCCTGAGGTATTCACTGAGCACTCGGTCAGTTGGGGCCATCTTCCCAATGTATTCTTGGATGTTCCTTGTCTCATCCTGGACTGTGGTGCTGACACTCACCAGTCCCCGGCCCCCTTCCTTCCGCTTAGCGTACAGCCTCAGGGTGCTGGACTTGGGGTGAAACCCTCCATGCATGGTAAGGAGCTTTCTTGTCTTGATGTCAGTGGCTTCTATCTCCTCCTTTGGCCAGCCTATTACCCCAGCAGGGTACCTGATCACGGGCAGGGCGTACGTGTTGATGGCCCGGATCTTGTTCTTACCATTCAGCTGACTCCTCAGGACTTGCCTGACCCTCTGCAGGTACTTGGTGGTTGCAGCTTTTCTAGCGGCCTCTTCATGGTTCCCATTCGCCTGCGGGATCCCCAGGTACTTGTAACTGTCCTCTATGTCTGCAATGTTGCCTTCTGGTAGTTCAATCCCCTCAGTTCTGACTACCTTCCCTCTCTTTGATATATATATATATATATATATATATATATATATATACACACACACATACACACACATATATAAATACAGAGACAAATATAAATAAAATATACGAAGGGGATAAATAGAATAAATAAAAATAAAAATACAAGTGAATTGCACATTTCAAGTATGGTAGAGGATCATCAGGGGGTCCTTTTGTCCCTCTTTAGGGGGAAACTCCCACTGGGCTTAAATCTGGGACTCTCCACCATTTGACTCTTAGAACTGAAGAAGCTTCTCGGATGAGAGGTGAAACGTCTTCAAGCAACTTAAAGAAGTCCAGACGCTTTTCTTTCCAAGCTCCTTAGACTACGATGACCTGGATGACTGAGAACCTTCACAGACAAAGCTGTAAATTGGCAGAATGTTTGTTCTCTTAAACATTTTCTTCAGCACTTTGAGCCATTTCATCCCTATTCAAACCAACCCATCCTTACTCCCAGGATCGCAAGCACTCTTAATTAATTATAAAGGGGATAAATACTCAGGGGACTTGATTGTATTCAAATTTCTCCCTTTGCTTGCCCCATTGGTGGTTTTCTGAAGGCCCTCTATGAGCTGTCCACAGAAAACCGTAATGGGGCACCAATGTGGGGTGAAGCAGTTTTGACCTTTCGGGTCTCCATGATGAACATCCTGCCCACACAGGCACACAGTAGGCATGGCCCATATCAGTATGTTTGTGGGACATTATTTAGGGAGATGTGACTGTTGTATATCACATATATTGTATATATATCAAGTTCAAGTTCAAGTTCAACTTTATTGTCACTTCAACCATATACAGTTTAAAAATACACAGTGAGGCGAAACAACGTTCCTCCAGGAACCAAGGTGCTACAAGACAAGTTAGTGCAAAAAAAAAAAATATATATATATATACATAATATATCTAGTAATAATATTGTGCAAAAGAGCATTTACAGGTTGGTGTGTGCGATGGTTTGGTGGTGTAGGTCAGTGTGTTTGTGCTTGCGTTGGTTAGTCAGTCCAGTCTCAATGTTTTGAGGTATTTGAGTTAAGCTGAGTGATAATGTTAGTGTATGTGTGTGTGTGCGTGTTTATCAGTCAGTCCCTTTTTGCTGAGGAGACGGATGGCTTGTGGAAAAAAGCTGTTGCACAGTCTGGATGTGCGTGCCCGAATGCTTCGGTACCTTTTTCCAGATGGCAGGAGTGTAAAGAGTGTGTGAGAGGGGTGTGTCCGATCAGCCACAATGCTGGTGGCTTTGCGAATGCAGCGTGTGGTGTAGATGTCCTCAATAGAGGGTAGAGAGACCCCGATGATCTTCTCTGCTGTTCCCACTATCCGCTGTAGGGTCTTGCGGTCTGATATGGCACAGCTCCCAAACCAGACAGTGATGCAGCCGCTCAGGATGCTCTCAATAGTTCCTCTATAGAAGGTGGTCAGGATCGGTGGTGGAAGCCGGGCCTTTCTCAGTCTTCTCAGAAAGAAGAGACGCTGTTGGGCTTTCTTGTGCAGGGAGCTGGTGTTGAGGGACCAGCCGAGGTCCTTCTCCAGGTGTACGCCCAGGAATTTGGTGCTGTCAACGATCTCCACAGAGGAGCCGTTGATGCTCAGCGGTGAGTGGTCGCCTCGTGTCCTCCTAAAGTCAACAACCATCTCTTTTGTCTTGTCAACATTCAGAGACAGGTTGTTGTCCTTACACCAGTCCGTTAGTCTCTGCACTTCCTCTCTGTACGCTGACTCGTCGTTCTTGCTAATGAGACCCACCACGGTCGTGTCATCAGCGAATTTAATGATGTGATTTGAACTGTGTGTTGCTACACAGTCATGAGTCAGCAGTGTGAACAGCAGAGGACTGAGCACACAGCCTTGTGGGGCCCCAGTGCTCAGTGTGGTGGTGCTGGAGGTGCAGTTCCCGATCCGTACTGACTGAGGCCTTCCGGTCAGAAAGTCCAGGATCCAGTTGCAGAGGGAGGTGTTCAGGCCTAACAGGCTCAGCTTTCCGATCAGTTGTTGGGGGATGATCGTGTTAAATGCTGAGCTGAAATCTATGTACAGCATTCGGACGTGTGAGTCCTTCTTGTCCAAGTGTGTCAGGGCAAGATGGAGTGCAGACCACCTTTTCTAAGACAGTCTAATTTTTTTGATTGGATTTTTAAAAAATGGTATTATTTATTTTACGTGGGAATGTAATTTGTTATGAATTGAGTGATTCCAATTCCATCATCATATCACTTACAGTGGGGCAAAAAAGTATTTAGTCAGCCACCGATTGTGCAAGTTCCCCCACTTAAAATGATGACAGAGGTCAGTAATTTGCACCAGAGGTACACTTCAACTGTGAGAGACAGAATGTGAAAAAAAAATCCATGAATCCACATGGTAGGATTTGTAAAGAATTTATTCGTAAATCAGGGTGGAAAATAAGTATTTGGTCAATAACAAAAATACAACTCAATACTTTGTAACATAACCTTTGTTGGCAATAACAGAGGTCAAACGTTTACTATAGGTCTTTACCAGGTTTGCACACACAGTAGCTGGTATTTTGGCCCATTCCTCCATGCAGATCTTCTCGAGAGCAGTGATGTTTTGGGGCTGTCGCCGAGCAACACGGACTTTCAACTCCCGCCACAGATTTTCTATGGGGTTGAGGTCTGGAGACTGGCTAGGCCACTGCAGGACTTTCAAATGCTTCTTACGGAGCCACTCCTTTGTTGCCCGGGCGGTGTGTTTTGGATCATTGTCATGTTGGAAGACCCAGCCTCGTTTCATCTTCAAAGTTCTCACTGATGGAAGGAGGTTTTGGCTCAAAATCTCACGATACATGGCCCCATTCATTCTGTCCTTAACACGGATCAGTCGTCCTGTCCCCTTGGCAGAAAAACAGCCCCATAGCATGATGTTTCCACCCCCATGCTTCACAGTAGGTATGGTGTTCTTGGGATGCAACTCAGTATTCTTCTTCCTCCAAACACGACGAGTTGAGTTTATACCAAAAAGTTCTACTTTGGTTTCATCTGACCACATGACATTCTCCCAATCCTCTGCTGTATCATCCATGTGCTCTCTGGCAAACTTCAGACGGGCCTGGACATGCACTGGCTTCAGCAGCGGAACACGTCTGGCACTGCGGGATTTGATTCCCTGCCGTTGTAGTGTGTTACTGATGGTGACCTTTGTTACTTTGGTCCCAGCTCTCTGCAGGTCATTCACCAGGTCCCCCCGTGTGGTTCTGGGATCTTTGCTCACCGTTCTCATGATCATTTTGACCCCACGGGATGAGATCTTGCGTGGAGCCCCAGATCGAGGGAGATTATCAGTGGTCTTGTATGTCTTCCATTTTCTGATGATTGCTCCCACAGTTGATTTTTTCACACCAAGCTGCTTGCCTATTGTAGGTTCACTCTTCCCAGTCTGGTGCAGGTCTACAATACTTTTCCTGGTGTCCTTCGAAAGCTCTTTGGTCTTGGCCATGGCGGAGTTTGGAGTCTGACTGTTTGAGGCTGTGGACAGGTGTCTTTTATACAGATGATGAGTTCAAACAGGTGCCATTCATACAGGTAACGAGTGGGGGACAGAAAAGCTTCTTACAGAAGACGTTACAGGTCTGTGAGAGCCAGAGATTTTCCTTGTTTGAGGTGACCAAATACTTATTTTCCACCCTGATTTACGAATAAATGCTTTACAAATCCTACCATGTGAATTCACGGATTTTTTTTTCACATTCTGTCTCTCACAGTTGAAGTGTACCTCTGGTGCAAATTACTGACCTCTGTCATCATTTTAAGTGGGGGAACTTACACAATCGGTGGCTGACTAAATACTTTTTTGCCCCACTGTATCAATTAGATTCTTTATCGACCGAAAGTCAACAAAGTTGTTAAGCAGCAATCAATGACACTACATTCCTGTAGATTAATTGTGTGCTGTGTGGTCAAAAGTTTGTTCATGTTGGATGTATTTGCCCTTTTTCTTGTGATCAGTGTTGTTAATCAAAAAGGGAATTATTGCACATATTACAGAGAATAGCTGTCAAATAAATATCAGAGTCAAACAAAAGTACATTTCATTCTAGAAAAAAGTGAAGTTTGGAAAGTTGGAAAAAATTGAAAAGACTCAAGTAAAGTAATAATAACTCAAAACTGCACTTGATGTAAATGTACTTCTTGAGTTAAAAGTATTTAACACAGTGCTTACACTCCACGCACACCAATTTATTTATGTGAAACTGTATTTGTAATATGTAAACTCCTTCTTCACCACGCCTAGAGGCACCCTGCATCAGTCACATCAGCACCACAAGCTCCACCAAACTCTTCTGTAGCTCGCTTATCGAGTTAGCGCTCATTTTAGGCTTTTGTGTTTCACTGTCACTAATTTCACATCGTTGTAATAGATGATGAAGTGAAATCTCTGGCTCAGTCTTTTTCACCTTTACAACTATATTTAAATTATCTGAAAGTTTTGTAACTTTCAGTATATGTACTATATATTAGGTATTTTTTAAGGTATTTTTAATATAGCTGGAAAATAAAACCATGGTATTAGTTCTCAACTAATGAGCCAGCCATGAATTAAACCATTATCAAGACTTTAATTTAGTTAAAAGCCTGTGGTACAAATCTCTAAAATGGTTCTGAAGGCATTTAAATTAACATCAGGCGGGTCGAGTTTCTCTGTCCTTACACGTCTCTCTCTGTGTTGTTGGTTTACTTTTGAAGTGTTTTCTTCTTCTAAACAGTGGTTCAGCGAGTCCTTTGCTTTTTCCAGCATGCTCTATATAAATTTATTACTCTTTTTTGGTTTCATAAACATGTGACCAGTACAACATTTTTGCTTTAGTTAAAGTCTGATAATATTTCTCTGTAATTAGAACTGAAATTATTCCGTATTGTTATTCGAATTCTCACTGTTTGTATTTTAAGTCTCTCACTGCTTTCTGCCACCCAAGAGTTAGGATCACAATATCACATCAGGAAATACTTTGTTCAATTGTTAATGAAGTTATGGGACTTGTGGCAGCTGTCTATGTAAATTGCACTTCCTTTCAGTTTGGAGACAAATGCTTCCACTGTGAGATTGTTACGGACATTTATGAAAGTGAAAACATGTATATAACTGTTTGACCGGTCAGTGAGACACAGCATCTGAAAGGAGAGGTTCTGAGGTCTAAGTGTGAGAGCTGCAGCTCTTATTCAATAGTAATGCTTCTGCAGGGGATGTCCGAAGCTTCATATGTGGGTGAAAATAAATGCATGAATATGTAAAATGATTTGGAGACCCAAGCTCGCAAAATACACATCTGCAATCTGAAAGCTGTTTCTCTCCTTATTAGTAAAGACAAGTGTAAAAATAAAGCCTGTGCTGGTTATTACTTCAGGTTGTAAGGACATTCATATCAGCAGCCTCTAACAATAGTTATTCTTAGTATTCTTCTTAGAAAGACAAAAATTCCTCTTTGCTTCCTTTGGCCTTGCCATCATGGAGTTATTACTTAGTAAATGTGGATGTCTTGTTTTTCAGTTCAGGTCCTGAATTTTACATTTTCAAGTAATCCCTGAAAAATGGATACATTTATTAATAGACAATATTATCTATTGTCCTAATATACATAACCCTTGACATTACCAGTGCTGAAGCTGGTGGTGCTAATGTGGGGATCATACTTTCCCAGCCAGCATTAAAGAACAAAAATAGAAGAAGACCTCACTGACATATTACAAAACAATAATATGATAAACTTTTCAGATTGGAGTGGTAAAGGAATCAAATATTTAGAACATATACTAGAAGGAACAGAATTTATTTCATTTGACAGACTAGTTACACAATATGGGATCAACAAGAAAAGATTTTTAGAATATCAACAAATTAAATCCATAGTAAAAAAGAAATTTAAACCGGGTCAAGTTGAACTACAAACACCACCAAGTGTGGTTCAATTTCTTACTCTTAAAACCCCCAAATTTCTATCCAAAATATACAGAATGCTTTCTAAAACAGATGAATCAATATCACTTCCTATTGCAGAATGGGAAGCGGATTTATCGGTTAACTTAGACCTAAACTTCTGGTCTCAGATTTGCTTAAAAACCTTTCATCTAATTAGAAATCCCAGTCTTCAATTAATTCAATACAAAATATTACATAGAGTGCACTATACAGGTCATCGGATGTTCAAGATGGGCTTTACGTCTACCAACAACTGCTCACACTGCCAAACCAATTCACCGGACAATTATATCCACGCTCTTTGGTTCTGTCCACCAGTTCAGAAGTTTTGGCGCGAGATATGTGAAGACTTATCGAAGTGTCTGAAATGTAACATTCCAACTTCCCCCTTAGTGTGTTTGTTGGGCAGCTTAGATAATGTCACTTCAGAAAAGAATATCGCCCATATGGTTTTCACTGCCCTATGCATAGCCAAGAAAACAGTCCTCATGAACTGGAAAAATAAAAATAATCTTAATTCTAACCAATATAGAAATTATCTATTAGATTACATTAGTCTTGATACAGCCTCTGCCACCACATCAGATCAATTGCTCTGGGCTCCTTTGATCAGCTCCATCACCTAGTGGGGGTGGGGGGTCATAGTTTGGTCCCGCCTTCACTGTTGTGATTGGTGTGGGGGTAGGGACAGGCTTAGGGCGTCGGGGGGTTCCCCGGAGGCATCTTCCTTGGGGGGCTCAACCCGGGGTAGCGGTCATGTCCGGATAGGGGCTCTGTTGGCTCTCAGGTGACTGTTTCCTCGCGGCTGCGTGCAGCGGGGCTAGGGGAGGGTCTGTGCTGACGGACGTGGGTTACTGACCTGGTAGCCTGGCTGCCCCTGGGTGGGTCCGGGATGGGCGTGAGGTTCTGGGGGCGCTCCGTCTCTGGGCTGGGGCCCGGGCCGGGCCTCGGGGGCTTGGGTCCTGGTTGGTGTGTTGCCGGGGTTGTGGGCGGGTGGGTGCATGGGGGCCCAGCCCTGGAGCAGGGTGCCGCCGGTGCATCGAGCCACCTGGGGGGCTCTTCAACTGGTGGGGAAGATACAGGAGAGGTGGAGGAAGATCTCAGCCTGGGTGTTTATTGTCTTATGTAGTCTGGAAGATGAGTGGATGGTGGGGTTGGTGCAGTTTTCTCTGTGGTGGGGTTGGGTGGACTGTCCTGGGCTCTGTGGGGCCGGGGGGCGCTGCTGCACTGGGCCCCGGTCTGGATGGGCCTGGGCCCCCTTTCCCTGGTGGGTCGTGGAGTATGGGGGTGCCTACTGGGGTCAGCGGGGGAGCTGGCCCCAGGGAGGGGTCACTTGCCCCTCCCTTCCTTCCCTCCCCATCTCCAGCTGCCTCCCTCTTCCCGCTCCACCACAACCACCCACACATGCAGGACCTTGGAGTAGGGGTATATCACCAGGGTGCAGAGGAGGCCACCCCCCCCCCCCCCCCCCGTCCCCCCCCGTCCCCTTCTGGCTGCCTCTGCCTCAATTTTATCCCACAACTTAGACATTCACATTACTCACTGGAGTGTGGGGCCTCCCTGCTGCTGCGGAGTCGGGGCGGTCTCCCTCCCCCCACCGCAGGGAAAAGGGTAACACCACCTGGGTCTGGGTGCAGTTCCCCCCCTCCAGGGGCAAGGGTACCTAGACCTGGGGCTTAGAGTACGCTTGGGGAGTGTGATCGTGTGTACAGCGTCTCTTTATGTCTGTCTCCACGTTGGTTGAGTGTGGAGTAAGTGGATATGAGAGCATGAGGGTGGGAATGGATGTTTGTATCTGTGTGTGCCTGTATGTCTGTGTCTATATGTCAGGTTGGGTGTCAGGCGCCACCTCTCTGGGGACATCTCCCCCTACCACCACTTCCCCTGCCAGTGGTGGACTCCCTCAGACATCGGTGCGTTGGTGGTTCTTTGTGTCCGGGGATGGGCGTCCAGGTACACACCGGCTCACTCCTTGGCGGCCGCCTGGAGCCTGGGGCTTGCTCAGGCCACTTCGGAGGTGGGGTGCCCCCGGCCTCTCGGCCTGGGGCTCGGTCACTCAGGCACGGCTGGCTGCCGGCGGAGCTCACGGGCGCGTCACTGCAACCCCCCCTGGCTTCTGCTCCGCGGCTGCTGAGTGAGCCCTCATCTGGGACTCTCCTCAGCTCTTTCTGGAACAGTGGCGCGGCTGCCCCTCTGTTGGTCTTCCTTGGTCTCTTGTGTTCTGGGGGCCTCTGGATGTCTGGAGTTTTGATCTCCTCCATACCTGCTTCATGCCCTGGAGGACGGGGCTGTGGCCCCCCACACCCTCTAGCAGATCATTACATGAAGGAACCTTTTAAAAAAACAAGCGCGTCCATGCTCACAGGTGTACACACGGGTGATCACACCCACAAACTACACCCTTTTTGGCTTCTACCTCAAAGCACACTGTGTTCTGTTGATCTTATGTGCTGCACAATAATGTTTAATATTTAGTATTTACTGTCATATTCCCATATATCATTGTGATGTTGTTTATTCTATTACTCTTGTTCTCTTCTGCTTGTTTTCTTTTTTCTTTCTCAGCAGGTGACCCAGGTGATTGATATATGCATTTTTTTTTCTTCTTTTTTTTTTCTTTTCTGCCCGTTCTGTTGGTTTTTGTCTTTTGCCCTTCTCCCCCGTCCCTCTTCTCAGCTGTTTCTCTTTCCCTCTTTCTTTCTCCCCTTCTTTCCCCCAGTCAAGTCTGTCCCATATTCAGTAAGTGAAAATAAAATAAACAATAAAAGGTGAATCAAATGGACCATTACGGCAAGGCTGGGATGGTCAATTTGATAAAGTAAATCCGTTGGGCATCTTTGTTTGCCTTTAGACAACAATTCTGATGGCAAAAGAGCCAAACTGGACAGGCAAAAAAAAAGAAAAGAAAAAAGAAAAAAAAAGAAGACCTCACTGTCAAGCAGGACAGTTTTGAATTAAAATGTCGCTCTGTAGCGATGTTGCGATGAGGTCGGGGGGACTGGATTTAAAGGTTTTAGTTTTCATTACCTTAATTCAATGTGGTTACTGAGAGGATGTCAGAGATAATTAACCTGCTGAGGAGAAGCTTCATGACCATCGCTCACTGCCTCAGATACTGTCAGCCTTTAATGATAAAATAATGAGCCTGATCTGTCTGAGTGATGGGCGACTGACAGCTGACAGAGCAGAAACACGTCACACCGCCGGCTAATCCCAGCTGCCTCTATGTTTTCATTAAAGTAAGTTTTACTGGTTAATGAATTGAATTAATTAAAATGTCACAATTGGGATGATTTCATTTTTGTCTTGCTGATAGCAGACTTAAACTAATTTGGAGCCTGTAGCAGTTTGATCTTTTTTTAGAACACAGAAAGTTCCATGTTGTCATTGCTTGGGTCAGGATTCACTGCCTGACTAAATTTAAAGGGCCCAGGCACTTTTACTTGACAGCTGATAAATCCTTATTGAACATTTGTGTATATAAACCTTTTATATTGGCTGTTATGGAATTATGTGAACATATAAAGATCTGCAAAAGAATTTTAAAGTTGCTTTGTTACAGGCAGGGGAAAATGAAGTTACCTTTACTCAGAATCTATAACTTTCATTGATGCTTATCATGGACACTAAAGGAAGTGATGATTTGTGACTCTGTTATTCTGAAAGCTGGGCACTGGGCAGTTATTTGGTACCTAACTTGCCCCGGAGCAGGCTGGGTGTGCAGCATCACCATCACGATATACTCTGACAAGAAGCAAATCACTTTTGTAAATGGCTTATGTCACACACTTTGTTCATAGCAGCAGACTTATGATTAAGTGTTTGTGGAAATATTTGCTCATGGAGGCGTTTTCATCCACTGCTGGTCAGACTGGTTGTGGGGTTTTTAAACTACAGTATGAAGAACACACACAGCGGCTGCAGTGGACACTGAATAGTTTTTAACACTCAGTTTCAACCCAGCTCTTGTATATTATACCTTTGCTCTTCTCCACCGCTGAGTGATAGATCAACAACAGCAGAAGCAGCAGTGGCCCACTCACTGCTTGCACCACACATTCTTGACACTGCCCCTGCCTAACAGCAGAGCCTGTCTGCAGGTAGACGGGCTGCGTGTAGCTGCCCACAGACTGCCGATATGCTAACTTGATATGTTTTGATATTTGTCATATTCATGCTCTAATTATTCATGATTTCATAAATGACAAAACCTTCAGCTGCAGATCTGTCATCATCAAATCCCAGTATGGAAGAAAATGCTGTTCTGGCATATTTGTGTATGGATTAGGAAATTACAACATTGTCCTCTTAATTTGCATTTCACACACCCAGAAATGTAATTCCCGGCTACACCTTGGCTAACATTTTTTTCCATAATAACAACAGGAACACAGATGTATAAAAGATGAATGTAGCTACTGCGATGTCACCCATTGTTTGTAGACTTTGTAATCTAAACCTTAAACTGCAGCACACACACATAAGTCTGAATTATTCTAAGAAACAGATTCATAAAATACTAGAATTTTACTCACCAAAACTTTGGCGCCTTCTTGGATCGGCTTTGTTGCCTTTGAAATCGAACTATTATAGTTGCCTTCCTAGTCGGATCGTGCAGACAGAGAAAAGCACAGATTTTTCCTGGTCGTATTTTACTCTGGTAAAATGAGTGGCTGTCTAGTGCAACTAAAAGGTAATAAGTGGTTAGTGCCTTAGTAGAGGTAAAGCCAAGAAGAAAGCTATCAGCTATCAGTCAGCTTCATGTGCTAACACAGCAGTCACACACCATGACGCTTTATCTGCTGTGATCAGGGAAAACTATCCACAGTGGCCCAAACCTGTTTTGTTTCAGGCTGCGAACATGATCTTTGTTGCTGTAAAGCCTTTTAACCTGGGACTGACTGACTTGCCTGCCTCAGGTGGCCATTAGAGGAATTGCAGGTTTTACCACTTTGCTTTATTTCCATCCCGTGAGGTTCCCACTTGGGCAGAGCACCTAACTTTCACTGTGGACCTACACTATTCTACTATGGGTGAATCATTACTCTGACTTTGTGCCGGCACATTAAAGACCGTTTGATGTCTGAAATGATTGAGTTGGACATTTGTATTTTTTACAGCTTTGACAGCTATCCTGCATTCCCACATTTCCCACAAATACCACATAAATGCAGTATTAATATTACTCTGATGTTTATGATGTGGGAGCATGTATGTGCTAATGTTAGGTGAAGTTTCCCCGTAGGATCACAGTGAACCATTGTTTAACCGATCAGCCGTTTTCTGCGAGGCATGTCAGACGCTGCCTTTGATGTCAGTGCATTTTTATATCCAGCACTGTAGGGTGGGGTTGGGGGGGGGGGGGGATGATTTGCATACAAAGCCTCCTCTTTGTTCTTGGACTGAGTGTGGAAAGAGTCATTGTCTTCATGAGTCAGAAGTGTTTATCTCAGTTGTTGGGTGGAGATTTGGCGTGACGTTTGGCAACGCCTGGAAGTAAAGACTGGGAATAATTCTGGAGCAGGATTAGTGTTGAAGACAGTCGTATTGTATGCTCGGATTGGTGCTGAATGTCTCACAGTGACGTAGAGAAGATGGCGTGCTAACGGTGCTGACAGAGGCAGCTGAGGCTCCTCTGACTGAAGCTGCGTAATAACGGCACTACTGAGTTAATAAATCACTTCGCCACATAAATGATTCCTGCTTTCCGATCCTATTTGTGTCTTAGGTGACCACCATTGGAGTTCTGCACATCTGTAATTCAAATATTTTATTCTAGGCTGCAGAGTGTTGTTTGAATAAGACTCTTGAACTCATTAGTACCATGAACAAGTCTAACTGGAAGCTCCATTAGTTTCAACTATGGAAGACCTTTTTGTAATGTACATCTGAACCTCTGCACAGTTTCATAGCTATGTTTTCTGACCCACTGTCAGATGATCTTAGGTGTGTGCGTGTGTGTGTGTGCATGTTTGTGTGTGTGTGTGTGTTTGTTGGTAGATCCCTGAAGACTCTGCAGCAAAGAGAAAAAAGAAAAATGTTTTTTGCTGTGTATCTCTGTTAGAAACCACCAGGGAGCAGCATGATGCAAAGATGTTTGTTTTTCTCACTGAGTTCAAAAGAAAGCGCTTCTATTACTCACACTGTCTCATCTGCAGTCTGTTCCAGCCATATGTTCAAGGTGACAAACTTATGATCCCCAGTGTCCGTGGCCGCTGAGGAGTGCCTGTCAATCCCGGCGTCTCGAAGTATTTCTAATCTTTACATTAGGTAACACTTTAAGCTGCAGCCGCTTCATCAACTGGTTGATGTTAATTTGTAGAACCTCTTATTAAACAGTGAATTTTACTGTTTTGCCATGAAACACAATGTTGTTGTAACCCAAATACACATGTCAGAAATTCCACAAACTGGGCTCTTTAAATCTTTTTTTTCTTGCAGCCTAGATTCCAGTTAATTTTCATTTACACCGACTCTGGGAGGAGAACGTGGGGCTAAACCCATCAAAAAAAACAAAACAAAAAAAAAACACACAAGGAAAATTTCCATGAAATTTTGTTACATAAGCGCAATGTAGAATATTACATTTAATGGAGACTGGTCAATTAAAATTTACTTGACTGGTATGCCCGTCATTTACAGGAAGCACTTTTCCTTAATAATTACTTCTTTGAGCAAATAAACATTTCTACATTTCAGTTGTATTTTAGTCAAAATCATCATTCCTCCTCATTAAACACTCATTAAAAACATCTTTTTCGAGTTTGTATTTCCTGATAAATTATGTAAATTTTCTCATTAACAGCTGAACCCAAAAACAAGAGTTTTTTTTCCATGACTCAACTCGGTTTTCCATTACAATGTAGTACCTCCTTATGTGCGTGGTGGTCAGTGTTGGGAAGGTTACTTTTAAAATGTATTTCACTACAGATTACAGAATACTTGCCCCAAAATGTATTTTGTAACATATTCTGTATACTTTGGATGTAGGGCTGTTCGATATAACGATATATATCGGATGATGATATAAAAACATCTATCGTTTCATTTTACGATATCGTTTGTTTCGTGGTGTCGCAAAATAAACTTACAGTTACAGCAATATTTTCTCATCGTTTTGATGGTCACTGTAGTGGCTATATTAATTTATTAAAGTTCTCTCTTTCTCTTATATTTAATATAACCACACTACGGACAACAAGCGCCTGTTTTTATGCGTTGTCGTTAGCAACAACGGCGGTAAAACCATTGCGTGTCCGCTTGTTTATTTTCCACATAAACCTTTCACAATAAAGCTCAAGATCCTGTTGAGACTTTTCAAAATAAACTAAATCACGTGAAAGAGGATGCAGAGTGTTTACGGATGAGAAGTAAAAAAGAGCCGCCAGGTGCTAAAAAATAAACCTTAGACTCAAACGTTAGAACAGGCTTTTCTCCGCAGCACGCCGTGTAATAAACACTCACAAAGAAAACGGCGGCCGTTACAACTTTTATCTAAAAATGTATCGTTTCATGCATCGGTTAAAACAACCCACCTCTGGCACTGGTGCCCTACCCTCAATTTTAAATGCATATAGACACTGAGGGTTTTGTGAGGAGCCGTGCTGCTCTCTGGCAGGAAGCACAATGCCCTCCTGTGTTTTAAATGCAGCAACACTACATATGAGCGGGCGGAGGAAGGTTTGGGATCTTCACTCACCCCCGTTCTGTTAGCCGTCGGGGCTGAGGGGCTGGGAGGAGGTGCGGGGCCTCCCTGCTACTGCAGATAAGGAGGTGGTCAGCTTTCCTCCACCCCAGAGAGAAGGGTTACATCTCCTGGGTCCGGGTACAGTTTGCCCCTCTGGGGCAGGGATACCCGGACCTGGGATATAGAGTATGTTTGGGGAGTGTGAATGTGTGTACAGTGTCTATTTGTGTCTGTCTCCACGTGTGAGTGCTGAGTATTTGTTTGTGTATATGGGGGTGGGAATGCACGTTTGTGTCTGCGTGCGCCTGTTCGTCTGTGTCTATATGTCAGCTTGGGTCTTAGACTCCACCTCTCTGGGAACATCTCAGGCTCTCCGAGGTATGGAAGCCTATCTCCCCTCACCACACTCCCTGCCGGTGGCTGATGCCCTTAGACGTTGGTGTGTTGGGGGTCCTTGGTGTCCGGGGCTGGGCGCTCATGTATGTACCGACTCACTCCTGGCGGCCGATTGGCGGGGCCTGGCGCCTGTGGCCTGGCTGGGCCCCTTCTGGGGGGTGGGGTGCCCTCAGGCCTCTGTCCTCTCTTGCACAGCTGGCTGCCGGCAGAGCTCGCGGGCACGTCACTGCAACCCCCTCTGGCCTCTGCTCCGTGGCTGCTGGGTGACCTCTCGTTTGGGGCTCTCCTCAGCTCTTCCCAGGAGGGTGGCACGGTTGCCCCTGTGGTGTGTCTGGGGCCTGGATCTCCTCCATATCTGCTTCATGCCCTGGGGCACGGGGCTATGGCTCCCCACACTCCCTAGCAGATCGTTACATGGAGAAACCTCTTGAATAAAAGAGTGGCGATCCACACAGGTGTGCACAGACACAAACTACACCTTTCTTGGCTGCTGCCTCAAAGCACATTGTGCGCTGTTGATCTTGCGTGCTGCACAATAACATGTAATATTTAGTATCTACTGTTATCTACTGTTAGCTAGTTTATTGAGATGGTGCTGTATTTATTATGTTGGTCTTTTTTGTTTGTTCTCTCTTCTGTTTTTTTTTTCTTATCTCCATACAGGTGATCCAGGTGTCTTGTTTGTTTTTCTTGTTTTTTCCCCCCTTTCTCACCATCTCTTCTCCCCTCTATTTTTCTTTCTCTCCCTCTCTTTCTTTCATTCTTTCTCCCTGTCCTATCCCCCAGTCATGTCTGTCCCGTCTGTAACAACCAAAAATCAAATCAAATAAATACATAATTATAATAAAGGTCAATCAAATGGACCAATATGGCAAGGCCACGATGATCCACTTGGCATCTTTCTTGGCCTTCAGACAACAATTCTGACGGCTAAAGATCCAAACGGGACAGGCAAAACACCCCCTCCAAAAAAACAAAAACACTTCCCGCAAGTCGAGCTGCCCGAGATTCAGAGAATTTACAGAAAATGTTAAATTTTTGTGATTTATATCGTTATTGGGACGGTAGATGTCTTATATCGGGATATGAGATTTTGGTCATATTGCACAGCCTTACTTTGGATTGCTTAATATATTGTCATGTCTTTTACTATTCCTTTGTGATTTATTACTTTTACTGAAGGTTACTCACCATACCAATACCAACTAGATGTTTAAATCTTAATATAAAATGAGTAACAGTAGGTGGACATTAGGTAAGGCTGCACGTTGTGTAGCGATCTCGTATAGAAAATTATTTCTGCATCAGTAATATGTTTTCTTTCTGTCTGTTAATAATCATGTTAATAATCATGTGGAACTGCATATGATTATTTGCAGCTAGCAGGTTTTTAATCCATCAAGTCTAAAAACAACATGTTAATATGGCGAGATCCTAAAAATGATCAGATTACGTTTTAAATATTTGTTCAGTTCTCTTCCAAAGCTGCTGTCTATTGTAAGTTTGAGTGTTTAGTAAAATAAAAATGAAAGTGTTCTAACATCTCACTTGTTTGTTTTTATCAGGCATACATGTGTACTGCTTTTATTGAGACAGATTAAGCTTGTGTTTCTGTATGAAGCTTGTGAGACATTGTGAAACAGATGATACGTAAAAGCAAATTTTGCCAAAGTGCTTAAGATACTCTTTTAAATTATCTTTTTTCCCCTTAAACAAATCTACTACATCATGTGTAATTTCCATTGCAAATATTAATCACAGTTAAATTAAGAGGGGATGGAGCTGTGATGTCATCAAGTACACTGCTGTTCCAATTGTGGAACAATCGCTACTTCTGTGTTCTAGTCTGAATTTATGAAGTCCGGACTAGCAAGAACGTGCTTACAAGCTTGTGAACATGAGTATTTAACAGTCTGCAGTCTGTGAACTAACTAGAGATGGACCGATCCGATATTACGTATTGGCATCGGTCCGATACTGACCTAAATTACTGGATTGGATATCAGAGAGAAATAAAAAATGTAATCGATCCATTAAATATCACAAAAGCACCTCACAAAACTTGCGACACGGCATAACTCGGCTCATAACCGTAGCACGTGGCAGCAGTATGCCTCACGTGATAGAGCGGCTGTGTGTATTTGTAGCCTCCCTACCAAACCAGCATTTCATCTCTGAGGAAGTTATCCCAGAGAGAAGTAAAGCAAGTGTGTAAGTTCATCTCTGAATGTTTGTAAAGAATTCCCGCGTTAAGCTTAACAACCGATATATGGAGCGACTGCCTCTCTCTCCCTCTCTTTCTCTCTCTCTCTCTCCTGCTGCTACTTCAATCGTGACACCATCAATGATCAGCTGATCGGCTTTTCTGTCGCCCGTCTCTCTTGTTTGTTTTTGGCCCACTTTGCACCAGAAAGAGGAAACCAGCGGCTGAATAACAGCAGCACGTTTAAGTTTGATAAGCTGTTGTTAGAATTTATTTAATATTACTTTCTACACCAGGATCTTTTTCTATGTAGCTGACGGCTGGTAACTGTGCAGGGGCGGATCTAGAAAGGTTTAGCCAGGGGGGCCGATAGGGCATGAACAGGAAAAAGGGGGCACAAAGACATACTTTTCTTTCTTATTCTCACTTAAAATGTCTAGCTTTTAATAAATAATTATCTGAATCTTACATCCAAAGTTTTAACCTGATGTAAAATGTATAGAAGTCCATTACTGTATATAGTAACTGTTAAGTCTAATATACCCTAGTAAGCTATAGTACTTTTTCCTTTGGGAAGATACCATCTGTGCAGTCTGCAATTCTGTTGAAGAAAGATGTTGAATCTATTTAATTATTCTTGAAAAATAATTTATTTCTGGGCATTTTTTCCACACTGCATCAAATTAAAGTCGATTACGTCAATTAAGCATCATGAGGTGGAGGGTGGGGGGTTCCTTATTTTTTAATTTTTAATTTTTTTTGCTGGGAGTTTGCAACCCTATTAGTTAGGTTGCTTAATATTTCTGCTAAGTACTCTTTAAAATACCAGAATAGGGAGGATGGTGCAGGTTTAAGTTTATTAGATTGATCAGTATTGTTGAACTATGAAATATTTTGTGTGCAGTGTATTTTTTGCATACAGGTATAACAGAATAGCTTTAGTGTTTTTGTTGTTTTTTTAACTTGAGTATGAACTTATACAAAAAGCAGCAAGATATTAAAAAAACAGTTTTATTGATTAAAAAACACACTGTATTGGATTCATATCGGTATTGGCCGATATCCAAATTTATGATATCGGTATCGGATATAAAAAAGTGGTATCGTGCCATCTCTAGAACTAACCTCAGCTAACACCAGCTAACAATGTTAGCTCGGTGGGGAGTAGCCTTCAGTAATAGTAATAAAAATCACACAGCAATAGTACATCGAAGATACTGAAGTTTCGTCCGTCCCATTCTTCTTATTAAGTGGTGTCGGAAACGCATTCCTGCCCGTGCACTGCTGCCTCTGGGTCCATGGTGTAACTGACGCCACCAACATTAACAGGACGTTTACAATATTACATGTTTTGTTTGTGTTTCCAGCAATCAGAATCAGAGAAACTGTATTAATCCCAGATGGAAATTGAGTTGAAAAAGAATTAAAAGACTTAAAGTCCGCGGGTTGGACTCAAACCCGGGCCGGGTGCTCTCAGCCATGTGATATATGACTACATGCTCAGCCAACTGAGCTAAACCTGCAGCCGACTGCATTTAATCACCATAATTGGTGTATTAGTGTATTCTATTTATTTCAACAAAGTAACTGTATTCTGAATATCACCGATTTAAACAGTAACTGTAACGGAATACAGTTACACAGATTTTGTATTCTAAATACGTAACACCAATACATGTACTACGTTACTCCCCAACACTGGTGGTGTTTGTCATGTGTGTCTTGCGTATCCAAGCGTCCCAGGACACAGTTAATATAAGACACGGACGCTGAAATAAAGGTGGACATTGAGGCAAGAATATACCTGCTGGTCGATCCGTGGCTTTGCGTCAGACCTGGGGAACATGGCGTTGTTTTTTGTAGCCATTTCCATCTTTGCTGGGTTTCCAAAATGGTGGTTTTGACTTTAGTGAATGAGAGTGAATGAGACGCTCTCATGACTCACTGAGTGACGCTACTGACCAGCCAATCGGCGACATGCAGTCTGACGACGTCACATTTTAGTACCTGCTTAGAAGCCTAACAGGTACGAAAGCAGTAGCAGATAGTATGAGCTGATTAAAAACCCTGAAAACCATGGCGACCAGCGCCAAATCGATGCAGGTGGGTTAAAATTACACACTACAGGCTTAAATCACTGGGAATCTTTTTCAGTTTCTTCCTTTACTTGTTTAAACTGTAAACGGTTTTAGTTTGTATATACCTTACATCAGCGGTCCCCAACCTTTTTTGCGCCACGGAACGGTTTATGCCCGACAATATTTTCACGGAAAGGTGTCGCGGATAAATACAACAAAATAAAACTAGTACCGGTACCGAAAAAAAGATTTATTCATAACACACGTGAAAAGACCCAGGAAAACTGAGTTAACAATAAAAACGATAACAAAATAACGCTAAAAACCATACGTTTCACACCTGAGCCTCTACTCTCGCGGCCCGGTACCAAACGACTCACGGACCGGTACCGGTCCGAGGCCCGGGGGTTGGGGACCGCTGCCTTACATAACAAGTATGAGAAATTCTGAATTTTGTGCCTTTTTTTTTGCAGTGCTTTTGGTCTTTAGATTCATATTTTAATTGTAATTGGTGGACTGCCCCTTCAAAGGTACACGATGATTAATTTAATACGTAAAGGGTATTGTGAATTTATCAATTATCTGATCAAATGTCATTACCACTACAGTAATTTACAATTAATGTTGCTTTTCTCCACCTGCACAGTAAATAACCTGTAAACAGCCGATTAAGCATCCGTCTGCCTTTGGCTGTATTAACATTAAGCAGTCACAAGAAGACACTTTGGTCACATTTTGCATTCATGAAACAAAATGACTGACCTGCATGTGTCCTTGCTAACTCGTCTGTGGGAATCAGTTAAAGGGTTAAAGCAGCGAGGACCCAATCGCTGATCTCACCAGAGACATCTGTCTGTTTGATTTATATCACAGCACATACCTTCAGAGAGAGAAAGAGCTGAGGGCAAGATGCAACACACACGCGAGTACATGCACAGACGTACACGTCGCTCCCTGGGGGTCCCACAGCCTCGTGTCAGGCCGCAGTTAGTCTGTTCAGGACTAAGGACTAAGAAAACCAATTACTAGATTTTGGACAATAAAAAGAATGCTGCCTTCTTTACCTGTGAAACATGACTCATGCTTCAGAGCAAAGACACCTAACCTGACACAGCCATACTAGAATGACCGCAGCAGCTGAACCTCACTGCCCCCCGACAGCAAGATTCACAGATGATACAGAAACAGAGAAGCAGGGCTTTGATATTAGCAAAATCTGAACTGCCTATAAAAATATACCATGTGGTATATAAACTCTGAGAGCACATCCAGAATTAATTTATATTTTCATTTTAACCCTGAAAGCAATCTCAGTGTGTGAGGTTCTGGAAACATTTCAAAACTCAAAATTCTGTGATGTAAAATTGAAAACTATTTTAGATGCACTGTTTCTAAGTCAGGAATAAAGTAAATGTGTGGTATTGACCACTAATGTGTCCCTGAATTAAGATAATGTTTAGAGTTCCTCCATCTCGATAGCCTCCACGGCCAAAGAGCTTGCTTTTGACATGAACTGTTAGGAACACAGAAACATCTACTGCACTAGACTGGAACTCTGCTAACTTCTGCCAATCTTCAGGCAGTGGATCAAAGACGTGTCAGAGAGATATGAGACAGACAAAGCTCGCCCACATGGAAAAGATATATATAAATCTTATAAAGTTTGTATCTGTCTTGTGTGAAACTTGTATGAAAAGCATACAAGAGTGAAAACAGATATAAGATCCCTTGAAAAATATATAAATGAAACTTGTATGTTTTGGATACTTCCTAAAACAATATGTGAACGTAATGAGAAAGTGGCCACTTTCATGAGTAAATCATATAAGCCTTACAGTGGGGCAAAAAAGTATTTAGTCAGCCACCAATTGTGCAAGTTCCCCCACTTAAAATGATGACAGAGGTCAGTAATTTGCACCAGAGGTACACTTCAACTGTGAGAGACAGAATGTGAAAAAAAATCCATGAATCCACATGGTAGGATTTGTAAAGAATTTATTCGTAAATCAGGGTGGAAAATAAGTATTTGGTCACCTCAAACAAGGAAGATCTCTGGCTCTCACAGACCTGTAACGTCTTCTGTAAGAAGCTTTTCTGTCCCCCACTCGTTACCTGTATGAATGGCACCTGTTTGAACTCATCATAAGATAAGATAAGATAAGATAAGATAGAACTTTATTAATCCCTCGGGTGGGTTCCTCTGGGAAATTCGACTTCCAAAAAAAGCACAGCAACGACCAAAGTTACAGTTACAGAACTGTTATATATATATACACACACACACACACACATATATAAATACAGAGACAAATATAAATAAAATATACAAAGGGGATAAATAGAATAAATAGGAATAAAAAATAAAAATACAAGTGAATTGCACATTTCAAGTATTGAGTCTATTGCACTGTTGACTATTTACAAAAAGTATTGCACAAGGTATTGTACAGTGAGGTGAAGAGGCACTACAGCTTAGTTGTTCCCCCCTCCTTTGTCCTCCTGTTTCCCCTCCCTCTCCCCTCCAGAGAGGAGTTAAACAGTCTGATCGGTATAAACATCTGTATAAAAGACACCTGTCCACAGCCTCAAACAGTCAGACTCCAAACTCCGCCATGGCCAAGACCAAAGAGCTTTCGAAGGACACCAGGAAAAGTATTGTAGACCTGCACCAGACTGGGAAGAGTGAATCTACAATAGGCAAGCAGCTTGGTGTGAAAAAATCAACTGTGGGAGCAATCATCAGAAAATGGAAGACATACAAGACCACTGATAATCTCCCTCCATCTGGGGCTCCACGCAAGACCTCATCCCGTGGGGTCAAAATGATGATGAGAACGGTGAGCAAAGATCCCAGAACCACACGGGGGGACCTGGTGAATGACCTGCAGAGAGCTGGGACCAAAGTAACAAAGGTCACCATCAGTAACACACTACAACGGCAGGGAATCAAATCCCGCAGTGCCAGACGTGTTCCGCTGCTGAAGCCAGTGCATGTCCAGGCCCGTCTGAAGTTTGCCAGAGAGCACATGGATGATACAGCAGAGGATTGGGAGAATGTCATGTGGTCAGATGAAACCAAAGTAGAACTTTTTGGTATAAACTCAACTCGTCGTGTTTGGAGGAAGAAGAATACTGAGTTGCATCCCAAGAACACCATACCTACTGTGAAGCATGGGGGTGGAAACATCATGCTATGGGACTGTTTTTCTGCCAAGGGGACAGGACGACTGATCCGTGTTAAGGACAGAATGAATGGGGCCATGTATCGTGAGATTTTGAGCCAAAACCTCCTTCCATCAGTGAGAACTTTGAAGATGAAACGAGGCTGGGTCTTCCAACATGACAATGATCCAAAACACACCGCCCGGGCAACAAAGGAGTGGCTCCGTAAGAAGCATTTGAAAGTCCTGGAGTGGCCTAGCCAGTCTCCAGACCTCAACCCCATAGAAAATCTGTGGCGGGAGTTGAAAGTCCGTGTTGCTCGGCGACAGCCCCAAAACATCACTGCTCTCGAGAAGATCTGCATGGAGGAATGGGCCAAAATACCAGCTACTGTGTGTGCAAACCTGGTAAAGACCTATAGTAAACGTTTGACCTCTGTTATTGCCAACAAAGGTTATGTTACAAAGTATTGAGTTGTATTTTTGTTATTGACCAAATACTTATTTTCCACCCTGATTTACGAATAAATTCTTTACAAATCCTACCATGTGGATTCATGGATTCTTTTTTTTCACATTCTGTCTCTCACAGTTGAAGTGTACCTCTGGTGCAAATTACTGACCTCTGTCATCATTTTAGGTGGGGGAACTTGCACAATCGGTGGCTGACTAAATACTTTTTTGCCCCACTGTATATGATTCACTATATGAAGTAGGCCACATCTGATGCAAGTCTTTTATAAGTTTTTACGATTTCTTTTCCATATGGGCGTCTACATGTGCGGCACTTTCTCCTTTCAGAAAGAAAGTGTGGATGACACAGATAACCGGACCAGCACAAGGAAATAAGTGAGATTCTGGAATGTGGGTATATATTTATAAAGGCTCTGACACAGCAACGAGAGATAATAAGGCATAGGTAAACTCTACCAAGACAATAACCAGGGCTGGAAAAAGGATCTAACCTTCAATAAAAAAGCAGGCAGTAATTGAAAAGCAGAAACAGAATCTAATGTGTACATTTGGTGCAGTGGCACACTATAAATCCAGTTAAAGCTCCCCAGCATTGTTTCATCTCTTCCTGGACTGTAGAGACTCCCAACCTCTGGCAGCCTGCAGCTCTTTAAAATGTAAAACTAAACCGCTCAGCTAAGATCAAAGCAGGTGTTTCCTGACAGCCTGATCTGATGTCAGCACACAGCTCACCCTGCTGCTGCTGCTCCAAACAAGCTGCGCTTGAGTTTTGAGGCCTCGTCACGCTCGTGACATCTCCTATGAAGAATAGAGTGAAGCGTCTGCAGCCACTGATGACAACATATGACTGCAATCGCATCTTTACAGGAGCCGTCATTGCACTCTGACACTGTAGCTCACAGGAATGCCATGTAAGAATCCCTGTGTGATCATTTAGTCCTCTTTAAATAAACTGGAGTGCATTCATTGTATTCTTTTCTGCAATAGTTCTTAGTAACAGTTGCGTAGCTGTGGCTCAGGAGGTAAAGTGGATTGTCTACTAATTGGAAGGTCAGTGGCTCGATCCCCAGCTTCTCTAGTCTGCATGTATCAATATCCAAGGGCTATCTTCGGGCAAGACACTGAACTGTGAGTTGCCCTCGATTGTAGCAGAGCTTAGAAAAATGTGAGTGTGAAGAAAAGCACTTTGACTGGTCAAATTGAGTATAAAAAGTGCTATATAAGTACCACTTTACCATTCTACAGTGAAAAGGCCAAAAGTAACTAAACTGGACTTTAAAAGCAGGATGTAAGGATCAAATATTACATTTCATGATCATGTTTATGTTCTTTAGGGAACATCTGATAGAAGATATAAACACCATGTATGAACTTTCCAGAAAATGTGTTTCTTTAAAAATGGATTTCATTGACCTTTAAATATAAATTAACTAAAAACTGAATGAACACTGGAGGATACATTGTGATTGGAGCTATTTTTAAACATAAAGCTTATTTAGGAATTCTCAGTACTCGCAAGTTGTAGCCTCACAAGTGCAACACAAGGGAAAGTAATTGGTGGGGTTTTTTGTTCACCGGACACTGCTCTTGTGTGAGGTTTCTTCTCCGTTGCAATAAGCTCCACTACTACCATTGCTTTATGTCAACACTGAGGGTGTTTTCACACCTGCGGGGTTTAGTCCATCTAAATCGAACTCTGGGTTATTTTCCCTCTTGGTGCAGTTCATTTGTGCAGATGTGAACACATTAATCACACTTGGGTGTGAACCAAAACAGCCACATTGAGATTCTTTCGAGGAGGTGTTCTTGGTGTGGTTCCAAATGAACTCCAGAGTGTGTCGTTTAAATGAACGTGATCCTACCTCGATTCAACCCAATAAGCAGGTATGTGTTGCAAATCTAAACTATTAAAACCTCCTGTCGCCACATATGCTTTGAATTCTAGCATGTAGCTAGAAAGATCTGTATGGGGTAGTAACTAGCTGTGATATGAATGCAAATTCTCCATGTTCTTCAACAGTCCACAATACTGCACCTTCTTTCTGTATTTACTTTTGTTCCTCCTGCCCCAGAAACATCTGGCCATTAAGCAGATTTGTAGTGATGTGTTTTGATTTGTTTGAAGTTCACTTGGACTTTTCTTAATGTAAAAAAAAAAAAAAAAAAAAAAAAACCACAGAGAAAACTACAAGTTTACAAACTCATCAACTGATTGGGGCCAGAATAAACTAACTGTAAATGTGAAATTGTCCTTATACACACTGGTAGAAATTCCATGGACTTTTGAATATTCTTTCAGGGCTTTTTTATGGTGGCCCTGAGAGGCCAAACTGACTACAACTTATGAAAACACCAGCAATAAGAAAAATGCTGCAAAAGCACACAAAACACAACGGAAATAGTCAAAAGCAAACGGAAATAGGAAAAACCACAAAGGAAGTGTTTCTGGGGAGACAATAACCCGACGGACCAGTTGCAGGAACCCAAAACATGGTAGGGTAGGTGTGTTTTATCATGATTCATTTATCATGTTAAGATGATAGTTAGCCTAACACACTTACCTCTCATCTTTTCTTTCCTCACCAAACCGATAGATCCTCCACGTTTTTGTCTCCCAGCACAATTCTTAGCATATTTTGGTTCCTGCAACTGGTCCGTCGGGTTATTGTCTCCCCAGAAACACTTCCCATGTGATTTTGGAAATCTGTTTTTTCCTATTTCTGTTTTCTTTTTTCCTTTTCCGTTGTGTTTTGTGAGCTTTTGCAGCGTTTTTCTTATTGCTGGTGTTTTTTTAAGTTGCAGTCTGTTTGGCTCTCAGGGCCACCGTACTTTTTGGTTTTTAAATGCTTCTTTAGCTTGTTTGATACAATGTTAGCACTAGTCAGATTAGACTTTCCTTTGACAAGAGTTTCATGATATATAATTTGCCATTGTATAAATGAATGAACAACTTATTCAAATGTTTTTTCCTCACATTTGAACATATCTCTCCTCAGTACAGCATTTAGAAACCATTTGGAAAAGGTGTCATGTCTTCAGTGTCTCTCAGCACCATGGACAGCTGCCGTCATAACCATTGAGTCATGATTGCTTATCAACCCAACAAAAAGTTGCTTATTACAGGGGTGGTTTGACAAGTTTCTATGAATGTGTCACTGCTTTTTTCCCTGTCATTATAACTCAAGCATTAATCATAATAGTGATAATTCTAATTCTCTTTTTAAACATGCCAAACATCTAGTTTACTCAGAAACTCCAGAGAGCAGCAGGGAGTCGTTTAGCTGAAAGTTGAATTATAACAATAGATCAGGTTAAACCTTTATAGCAGTTACTGAGCACTTTGCCTTGTTTTCTCAGTGCTCACACACCTGGTGAGAGGTTGATGCAGTGAACATTACTCACACTAAGGCACGGCGTGGCCTGCTTTCTGCTCTCTAAGCTTCAGGCCAAAACTGCAGAGATCACTTTGATCTACCGCTTTTGTGTCTTAGCTGATCAGGTACCTGCCGCTGGAGTCAACCAATCACTGTTTCCCTGCTGGGTGAGCGCAGCGCAGGAGGGCCTTTTTCATCTCCATCCTCTTATCCACTTCTAAAATATTTTCACATTTCACATCACCAAAACCGAGTTTATGTGGATTCTCAGTTGCCTACCACGTGTACAGGTGACAGCAGCCAGTATGATAAATTGACTGGTACCTTTATATCACTATTCATTAAATTTAATTCAGTTTTATTTACACAGCACCAAATCACATCAACAGTCGCCTCAAGGCGCTTTATATTGTAAGGCAGACCCTAAAATAATACATACAGAGAAAAACCCAACAATCATATGACCCCCTATGAGCAAGCACTTTGGCGACAGTGGGAAGGAAAAACTCCCTTTTAACAGGAAGAAACCTCCAGCAGAACCAGGCTCAGGGAGTGGCGGGGCCATCTGCTGCCACCAGTTGGGGTGAGAGAAGGAAGACAGGATAAAAGACATGCTGTGGAAGAGAGACAGAGGTTAATAACAGGTATGATTCAGTGCAGAGAGGTCTATTAACACATAGTGAGTGAAGAAGAAACATGCAATGCATCATGGGAATCCCCCGGCAGCCTACACCTATCCCATATGGAAAAGATATATATAAATCTTATAAAGTTTTTATCTGTCTTGTATGGAACTTGTATGAAAAGCATACAAGAGTGAAAACACATATAAGATCTCTTGAAAAATTATATAATGAAACTTGTATGTTTTGTATACTTACTAAAAAAATATATATGAAAGTAATGAGAAAGTGGCCACTTTCATGAGTAAATCATGTAAGCCTTATATGATTTATATATGATTTACTCATGAAAGTGGCCACTTTCATGAGTAAATCATATATGTTTTTACTATTTCTTTTCCATATGGGATTGCAGCATAACTAAGGGAGGATTCAGGGTCACCTGATCCAGCCCTAACTATATGCTTTAGCAAAAAGGAAAGTTTGAAGTTTGCTCTTAAAAGTAGAGATTGTGTCTGTCTCCTGAATCCAAACTGGAAGCTGGTTCCACAGAAGAGGGGCCTGAAAACTGAAGGCTCTCCCTCCCATTCTACTTTTAAATACTCTAGGAACAACAAGTAAGCCTGCAGTGTGAGAGCGAAGTGCTCTAATAGGTCATTAAGATAAGATGGGGCCTGATTATTTAAGACCTTGTATGTGAAGAGCAGGATTTTGAATTCTAGATTTAACGGGAAGCCAATGAAGGGAAGCCAATACAGGAGACATCTGAAGGTTGGAGATTGGCCTATAATTAGCTAAGGCTGCTGGGTCTAGAAGGCCTGTGGTACATAGCCGATTATTAGAGATAGGTTGATCATATTTAAGATTGAAGCATTAATTAATGGCAGGACTTCTTTGAGCAGTTTTGTAGGAATGGGGTCTAAAAGACACGTTGATGGTTTGGAGGAAGTAATTATTGAAGTTAACTCAGAAAGATCAATTGGAGAAAAAGAGTCTAAATGAATATCAATGGTACTGAAAGTAGCTGTAGATAATATTACATCTGTGGGATGATTATTGGTAATATTTTCTCTAATGATAAAAAATTTATTTGTGAAGAAGTTCATGACGTCATTACTAGTTAATGTTAAAGGGATGGTTGGCTCAACAGTGCCTCTGACTGTTTGTCAGCCTGGCTACAGAGCTGAAGAAAAACCTGGGGTTGTTCTTATTTTCTTCAATCAGTGACGAATAAGATGTTCTGGCTTTGCAGAGGGCTTTCTTAAGAAGCAGCAAACTATTTCTCCAGGCTAGGGATACCGGTGCCAAACCGGTACTTTTGAAACGGTGCCGGTGCTTAAACGGTGCTCAAACCGGTGCTTAAAGAATGGAGAACACAAAATTGGTCCAAAAACCTCTCATGTTCAGCTGTTTTTTTTGTAAAAAGATAACAATGTTAGCCTTTTCTGCAGCTATGGGGCATATATGGTATCACTCTTGGCTGGAAGCAGTGCTTAATCAATGGAAAAAACACAAAGTTTGTCCAAAAACCTCTTATGTTTAACTGTTTCCCACTTTTTCTTTGGTCATTTTAGCCTTTTTGGCCAGGGTGAAGGGAGTATCTGCCATCAAACAAGAAGACAGCCGCATGTACAGTGGGGCAAAAAAAGTATTTAGTCAGCCACCGATTGTGCAAGTTCCCCCACCTAAAATGATGACAGAGGTCAGTAATTTGCACCAGAGGTACACTTCAACTGTGAGAGACAGAATGTGAAAAAAAAATCCATGAATCCACATGGTAGGATTTGTAAAGAATTTATTCGTAAATCAGGGTGGAAAATAAGTATTTGGTCAATAACAAAAATACAACTCAATACTTTGCAACATAACCTTTGTTGGCAATAACAGAGGTCAAACGTTTACCCTTGGCAGAAAAACAGCCCCATAGCATGATGTTTCCACCCCCATGCTTCACAGTAGGTATGGTGTTCTTGGGATGCAACT
Organism: Copadichromis virginalis; assembly: GCF_057382275.1. Classification (NCBI taxonomy): domain Eukaryota; kingdom Metazoa; phylum Chordata; class Actinopteri; order Cichliformes; family Cichlidae; genus Copadichromis; species Copadichromis virginalis. The sequence goes on from NC_140618.1 coordinate 38,048,880, forward strand.
CAGTATTCTTCTTCCTCCAAACACGACGAGTTGAGTTTATACCAAAAAGTTCTACTTTGGTTTCATCTGACCACATGACATTCTCCCAATCCTCTGCTGTATCATCCATGTGCTCTCTGGCAAACTTCAGACGGGCCTGGACATGCACTGGCTTCAGCAGCGGAACACGTCTGGCACTGCGGGATTTGATTCCCTGCCGTTGTAGTGTGTTACTGATGGTGACCTTTGTTACTTTGGTCCCAGCTCTCTGCAGGTCATTCACCAGGTCCCCCCGTGTGGTTCTGGGATCTTTGCTCACCGTTCTCATGATCATTTTGACCCCACGGGATGAGATCTTGCGTGGAGCCCCAGATCGAGGGAGATTATCAGTGGTCTTGTATGTCTTCCATTTTCTGATGATTGCTCCCACAGTTGATTTTTTCACACCAAGCTGCTTGCCTATTGTAGATTCACTCTTCCCAGTCTGGTGCATGTCTACAATACTTTTCCTGGTGTCCTTCGAAAGCTCTTTGGTCTTGGCCATGGCGGAGTTTGGAGTCTGACTGTTTGAGGCTGTGGACAGGTGTCTTTTATACAGATGATGAGTTCAAACAGGTGCCATTCATACGGGTAACGAGTGGGGGACAGAAAAGCTTCTTACAGAAGACGTTACAGGTCTGTGAGAGCCAGAGATTTTCCTTGTTTGAGGTGACCAAATACTTATTTTCCACCCTGATTTACGAATAAATTCTTTACAAATCCTACCATGTGAATTCATGGATTTTTTTTTCACATTCGGTCTCTCACAGTTGAAGTGTACCTCTGGTGCAAATTACTGACCTCTGTCATCATTTTAAGTGGGGGAACTTGCACAATCGGTGGCTGACTAAATACTTTTTTTGCCCCACTGTAGCTATGATGGTGTTTGCTAGTTCACCTTACATGCATTAATTTAATAACGTGGTTAGCCTACTCAACGTAAATTACACACAAACAACATTAAGCTACTCACGCAGAGAAGAACGGCTGCTGCTGCCATCATCACCCGTCATTCATTTCTGCTACACTGGCAGGGCTATGGGCCAGGACTCTCCTCTTCGTGTTTTTGGGGGATGTTGCTCCGGGTCCGATAACTGGCAACCCACCCGCAGTAGATGTGCTCGGTGTGAGGTCTTGCAGCAAGCTATCAAATACGGCGCATTTTTCGGCTTAAAAAAAAATGCTATGCGTCGCCAGGTGTTTCATCGGATTTGAGGTGTTACCTCCTTTGACAGTATCACAGTATCACCTTAAAGCACTTGTTGCAGGCTGCTGAGTTTGCATCTTTTGCTGTGAAGTACAGCCAGACTTTTGACCGCTTCGCCTTGGGCATTTTAATCTGTAGCTCTGCATAAAAGAACGTACGTACCTAGACCCGCCTACTATCCTCGGAAATGTAAAATGATTGGCTAGAATCTAAAGTGTATCACAGCTTAGGAAAAAAAAAGCACCGAAATAAAGCACCGAAATGTGGGCTGCTTTTCGGTCCGGTACCCATCCCTACTCCAGGCTAAATGATGATCCTCTAATTTTGTGACACGCCATTTCTGCTCTAGCTTATGAGTCATCTGCTTTAGGGTATGTGTTTGAGAATTATACCACGGAGTCAGGTACTTCTGATTTGAGGCCTTAGTTTTCACAGGAGCTACAGTATCCAGAGTCGTACGTAGTGAGGAGGCAAAATTATAAGCAAGATGATTGACCTCTGTTGGAATAGTGTTCAGGTAGCTGCCCTGCTCTGTGTTGGTACAGGGCATTGAAGATGATAACAGTGGGTGGATTATCTAAAAGCAAATGGTAAAATGGCCTGTATTTGTATAGCGCTTTAAAAGTGACACAGTTCACATCATTAAGTATCTTGGATATTTGGAATCAAGTGAGAATCCAGTACTGGAACTCATTCTACTGACCTTCTGGTTGGTAGATGACAAACTCTACCACCACTGTAGCTGTCTGATAGGCCATACAAGTCTCGAAAATCCACAAAACATGCTGGCTACATCCATCTTTTTTACTATTCTGTGATAACAAAGTGTGATATGACTGTAACCACAGTTACACTGTGTCACAGAGAGGGAGAAGAGAAGGTTCAGTGGGAGAAAGGCACAGAACATACAGGGGGAAAAGTAGATACATCATACTACTACGTGTATGGACAGCACTGTCCACATAATGTAATGATTTATGGTTTTGATAGTTTTTCCATTTTTTCTGTTCTATTTTGCACTCGGTTTTCAAGGCACTTGGCAGTTAGGTTTGGGTCAAGCATCTTGCAAAACTTGACACTTCTATGGATTCATGCAGTCTGACTGGCTAAGACTGAAAGAGGGGTTAAACCCTGATGCTCACTCTGTTTTACCTTTTCTCCTCTTTGGTTATTATTTGTTTTTATTCCCAAATTCCTGCAATTTTTCTTTAATATGTCTTTAATGACTGCTGGCATTTGGAGAAACATTATTTTTTGAAATGCTCTATTGGAACAACTTGTTTTGAGGGGAAACGTATCACACTTTAAGAAAGAAACAGGATTATAAATCTTTTTTTATTAGTACTTTGAAAGCCTAAATGAGTGCTGAAGCATCTGAGAGAAGTTTGTTTCCTCCATCAGGTCCCTCAATGGGGACTTTGCTCACCTTGACCCTGCTTGTGTTTGAGAATCTCTGTGAAGGACAGACGGCGGCCTTCTTATACTATGAAAGTGGGGCAAAGTTTTAACAGCTGTTGATTGATGAGGAAGTTTCTCCCATCTTTTACACTAGCAGGTCTGAGCTGGTATTCTTAGACTGACCTGATACACACACACACACACACACACACACACACACACACACACACACACACACACACACACACACACACACAGTGCCGTCTTTGTGTAATCATTTTTCTGAAGGAGGTCGGTGTGTCTTTTTGCTGTGTCGTGATGGATCAACTTTTGATGCTTTATTTGTCTTTGGTAACTTTGAGCAAAGTTAACCGAAGTGAACGAAAGTGATGTCTCACATTGCTGGAGGAGTTTTTTTTTACTATTATTTTCATCTTCTTCTCTCTCGTTCACCTTGAGGAGCTTAGCAGCTTATCATAATGATTTACTTCTGTTTCCCAGATGAGATATTTAGGGAGAAAACCCGGCATGCAGTCTCACATAATGATTGACAGCACAAAGTGAAAACAAGCCCAGGTGTTTTTTTAAAAGACGCCAGGGAACTTTTCTCCTCAGGTGACAGAACTTTGTGGAATATTAAAGAGTATTAAAAGCATTTTGATTTTATCAGAAGACAAAGTTAGATATTTTTACTTCTCTGCGTCTTAGAGTTAACAGACTAAGATCAATTTGTAACTGTCTGCGACCGTGTTCTCCAAAAGTGCTTAATGTACCTTTAAAGTAAAAATTTTGAGTTGTTTAAGGCACACATAAAAAAACATGAAAAGACCTAAGTGCATGGTGGAGTTACACAGTTTTTCATTATTGTTGGTGAGGGCTTCCTCACCTCTCCATGGACGATGCCATCACCATCACCCTTCATAGAGCACTGAGAACAGGAAGAGTTATTTGAGGATGCTCTTCATGGACTACAGCTCAGTGTTCAACACGATAATACCAGACATCCTCACCACTAATCCTGGATCCCTGTGTAGGGCTGCGTTCTCAGCCCCCTACGGTATGGCCTGTACACGTATGACTGTGCACCAACCCACCCAACCAACAGCATCATCAAGTATGCCAATAAAACCACCGTGGTTAGGCTCATATCTGTAACATACAGGGCGGAGGTAGAGAACTCATCCCACTGGTGCTCAGAAAATAACCTGAAACTGAACATCTTTAAAACAAATTATTATACTGGACTTCAGATTAGAGAACTGATAGAATCTGTCTCCACCTTAAGGTTTCTGGGCATCCACATCTCCGCTGATTTCACCAGGAACCACAACACCAACGCCCTGGTAAAGAAGGCCCAACCTTGGCTGCATTTCCTCCGAATCCTGAGGAAGAATAACCTGGACAAGAAACTGCTGCTGGCCTTCTACAGCTCCACAGCGTGCTCTCCTACTGCCTGGGTGTTTGCTACGCAGTTCGCTCTGTGTTGTGGCGTACTGATGATACCAAGTTTGTGCTCCATTGGATGATGAGAATCAAACTTTTAATAGATCTGTATGTGTTGGTTTATGGTACACATCAACATGTTAAATGTCCCCTATTGCTGATAGGAATCTCCCAGAAGGCTAATCTGTCATTTTTCCTATCCTCCCTGGTGAACTTTATATGCTGGTTCAACTAGTTTATGTGGTCATTATTCCACAGTGGACGGTTAACACAAGTGCTACACAAGTTTGAGCGATACACGTTGGACATCCTGGGCCTGAGCGAGGTAAGATGGACTGGAAGTGGGCGACAGTGACAAGAAGATCATACTTTACGCGGGACATGTCACCGATCACATTAAAGGTGTGGGATTAGCCCTATCGGAACGAGCGCCGGCCGCACTGGCCAATTGGTGACCAGGCTCTGAATGACTGATCGTGGCTAGATTTATTTCCGCCCATGCGAAAACCACAGTGATTCAAGTTTATGCTCCAACCGAGGACGCTGATGACGTGGACAAGGACGCCTTCTACGACGAGCTTCAAACGGTCCTGGACGAGGTGACCTCATTCATACTCATGGGCGACTTCAACACACAGATTGGACCTGATTGAGATGGCTTTGAGCAGGTGATTGGCCTGCATGGATCTGCCACAAACACCAACGACAATGGCCTGTGATTGATTAGCTTCTGTGCGGTGAACAATCTTTGCATCAGGAACTCATACTTTCGTCATAAGCAAATTCATAAGAAGACGTGGAGAAGCCCGGCTGATCAAACAGCAAATGAGATCGACTATGTTTGCATATCGAGGCGATGGAGGTCAGCTACCGCTGACGTTGTCACTTGGCGTGGCACGGATGTTGGCTCTGACCACTATCTTGTTATGGCAAAGATCCAGTTGCAGCTCAAACGAACAAGAGAAGATGCTTGCCGCGTGCGACCTTTCGACGTTGCCAAGCTCAAGGATTGCGATCTCTGCGACCAATATAGTGTCAAGATCCAAAATCGCTTTGCTGCCTTGGAAGAAGCCTAAGATCTGGAGGCGCACTGGAAGTGTCTTCAAACCGTCGTGGCGGCCAGCGCCAAGAATGCCATTGATCGGCGAAGAGGGACCTTCAAGGAACGTTGGATCAGAGATCGAACATGGCAGCTAGTCGATGAACGACGAAGAGCGAAAATTGCCTGGGAACAGACGACATCAGATGAACAACAGCAAGCCGCAGAGGAGCGGTACCGACGCCTCGATCGGCAGGTGAAGCAAAGCTGTTGAAGGGATGAATGCGAATGGGTCAAGCGGAAAGCAGACGGAGCACAGGAAGCTGCTGATCGGAACAATACGAGAACGCTATTCCGGATCGTGCACGATCTTACCGACACCTTTTCGGTGAGCACTGCTGATGGTGAGCACAAGGGTTCATGTAGAGGTCCACATGCCTGACTGTTTTTGGGAAAGAGGGCTTGGTGAAGAAGCACTGTACAACAAAAATAAGGTCAAGGCTTGAGCCTGAATGCACCACAACCCTCCTGTGGACTCATGATGAGCAAGATGGTGTTCCACAAACTGTGGCAGATTCAGTTGCTCTGGAGATAATGGCCAGAGTCCATATGGAGTAGGCCTGATTTCAATAGCCATTTTATTTGGTTAAATCTCTCTGAAGTGATGTTTTGTCTCCCTAACGTCAAGTTAACTTTATTCTACCCTTACCTAAAGTTAGCCCAATAACTCTAACTTCCACCCCTGTTTAAGACCCTCCATGGTTTAGGATTAGGTTTAATTGATTTTAACCAAACCTAATCCTAATACAATGTTAATCTAGCCTTATGCTAAACGTACCTAATACTTGGCAAGTGTATTCTGGTCTCCTCCCACTAACCCTTATTTGCATTTATGTGACTTGATTTTACAAAAAGGAGGCTGATCCTCCAAATTCTGACTGTGCTAACGGATTTATCCCCACAGTGTCAGTAATACAAGTGCTCACCAAGGGCAGTGCGTGTAAGTTATCTCGCAACCACACGTGTGAGCAGGAGGCTGGCATTTCCAACCCCATTTAAATTCCAATATCAGGTCTGTACAGCTTATCATTCACACCAGTCTGACAGCTGTTTTCTGTATGTTGTTTATTCACAGAAACTGTAATTAGACCAAGTTGTTTGGTCAGATGTCAAAAAAATGTGTCATTACACCACAAAAGTGTGTGAGTTTTTAGTGGTTTATAGCGACATTTAAATAATAAACTTTTTTTGGTTGAAAAATGTTTTACAAAATAAAAGCTTGTCCTCATTAATATTCTCAGTGTCACCTCTCCTCTGTCACCTCTCACTCCTGCAGAAATTAAACTCAGATTGGATGCTTGCCTCCCTGCTTGGTGGAGTAAATTAACTCGGGGAAATTGAATTTTTGGGGTCTGTAATATTTCTGGCCTATCAGTTGATGATTCGTATGTAGGATGGGTGGTGGGGTATCAACTTCAGCTATACAGCACCGGGAGAATCATTTGGTTCATTAACAGCCCAATATCACAGAGATTGTGATTAATCATTTAAAGGATAATGATAACCACTGACAACTATTTCATTCCACCCTAGTTATGTACTTCACTACAAAACACGCCCCGTCAGGCAGTGGAAGGTACTACAAGCAGGCTATATTTACATCATTGAAATGAGCTTAGAGGGAAATCTCAAAATCTCACATCATCTGTTGTTCTGTTCTTTATTTCTGTGTCTGTGCATGCGTCTGTGTGTGTTTTAAAGATTCTTCTTTCCTGTGCTTCCCATGTTCCCTCAGTCATTGTTTCAATGTTGTTGTCTGTATTAGTTTACTCGTGGTCTAGCCCAGCCACTTGGGGGCACGGGCATGGGGGGTGGTGGGAGTGGTCAGGCTCAGATAAATGTGGAGGGTTGTGTAAGGGAGAGGAAGATGAGAAGAGAAGGCAGTGAGAAGATGGAGGCAGTACTTTAAGAAATTCATGAATATAGAAAATGAAAGAGAGAGAGAGAAGGATGAAGGAGGAGGACAGTTAGTAAGAACAGCAGTCCCCAACCTTTTTTGTTAAACAGACCGGTTTATGTCCGACAATATTTTCATGGACCAGCCTTTAAGGTGTCACAGATAAATACAACAAAATAAAACCAGTACTTGTACCAAAAAAAGTTTTATTCATAATACATGGGAAAAGACCCAGGGAAACAGAGTTAAGGATAAAAATTATAAAAGAAAATAATGATTAAAAACCCTGAAAACCATAAATTTCACACCCGAGCCTCAACTCTCACAGGCCCGGACCAAACGACTCACGAACTGGTACTGGTCCATGGCCCGGGGGTTGGGGACCGCTGAGTAAGAAGGAAGTGAGAACAGCTATGAAGAAGATGAAGAGTGAAAAGGCAGGTAGTCCAGATGACATACCTGTGGAGGTATGGAAGTGTGGAGAATGAGAGGAATGCCTGAGGAACAGAGAAGGTGTACTTGTGCCGATTTTTAAAAACAAGAAGGATGTGCAGAGCTGTAGTAACTACAGAGGGATAAAGTTAACGAGGCATACCATGAAACTATGGGAAAGAGGTGTTGAAGCTATGAAAAACTATTTGCCCCCTTTGCTCTTATTTGTTTGCATATTTTTTGGAAATTACAAACACATTTTAATATCAAACAAAGAAGAAGCTATCTAAACCTAACCGCCCCTACTGTAGTAGAAGTCTAACTAATTGCTGTGCCAGCCTTACAGCAAGAACTGCAATCAAGCATTTGCGATGACTGGCTGTGACTCTTTAATATCAGTCAAGTCAAGTCAAGTCAAGTTTATTTATAAAGCACATTTAAAAACAACCAAGGCTGACCAAAGTGCTGTACAATAAAATACAAATATAAAATACAATAAAACACAAGTACATAAAACACCTCACTGATAAAACAATAAATTAAAACAGTAAGTTAAACCTTGCTAAAAGCCAATGAGAAGAGGTGAGTTTTAAGAGCAGTTTTAAAAGTTCCTAGGCTTGTGGAGAATCTGATGTGAGGAGGTAAACTGTTCCACAGTCTGGGTGCAGCCACAGCAAAAGCCCTCTCTCCCCTAGTCTTTAATCTGTACCTGGGAACATCTAAAAGCATCAGGTCTGCTGACCTCAAAGATCTCCTGGGGCGGTAAATGCTAAGAAGCTCTGCCAGGTAAGGAGGTGCAGTACCGTTAAGAACCTTAAAAACCAACAGTAAAATTTTAAAATCAATCCTAAAAGCAACTGGGAGCCAGTGGAGAGAGCAGAGGACCGGAGTGATGTGGTCTCTCTTTTTGGAACCGGTCAGCATGCGAGCAGCAGCGTTCTGCACCAGTTGGAGGCGATGCAGACAGGAATGATCTAAACCAGCATAAAGGGAGTTACAGTAGTCCAGCCGTGATGTAATAAAAGCATGGACCACCCTTTCTAGATCGTTCCTGCACAGGTAGGACTTGACTTTAGCTAAAATCCATAGATGATAAAAATCAGAATCAGAATCAGAATACTTTATTCATCCCGAGGGAAATTAGGGGTTACAGCAGGCAGCACGCTAATGGTGCATGCGCACTCACAAAGGAACCTTCTGACCAACTTTACACAAACATCACATTGGGCAGACATGTCAGAAGGTAGGCTGTTAGGAAAAAAACAACGAAAATACACTACATGAGGTAAGAGGAGGAGAAAAAAAACTCCACTCAGACTGAGCTCCTAGTGGGAGAACAGTTTGATAAAGAAAAAACACCTCAGCACAAAAAGCACATGACTATCAATACACCATAGAAACACGAGACAAGCAACAGGGGCGGGTAAAGGGTAAGAGAGAGCCGGCGTAGACAGCGCATCCGGTCCTGCAGCATCTGTGCTGGTCCAGTTGACTGCTATCATCCCCGGTAGGGCACAAGCATCGAAGGCGTTGGAAAGGAAAAGATCCCTTGACTACGGAGCTGATTTGTTTATCAAATTTAAAAATATCACTGTGAAGGAATATTGGCCCACTCTTCCTCAGAGAATTGTTTTAATTCAGCCTCGTTGGAGAATCTTTTGTCATAGCCCAGCACAAATACTGTTTTGCTTGAAGGCTCTAACTCTGACACCAGGATGGGTGGATCAGGGACCTCCCACACTTCAGCCAGACCAACCGCACCTCAAAATGGACAAGATTAGAAATGAGTACATCAGAGGACCGGCTCAGATTGAGTGCTTTGGAGGAAGTTAGAAGGAAAATTCCTCAACAAAGGAAACACAAATTAAGATTTTTGCCTATTAAACAAATTTCAGCTGCTCCCACATTCACTGTTGGTTGCCACACTGGATGGATCCACATGTTTAATTTAGAAGTTTGTTTGTTTTTTTTTGTTTTTTTACATCGGATGCTCATCCTGACGCATCCTTCTCATGGTGTCTCCTAGTCTTAAACCACGGGGCTTTCACTTATTAGGTGACTGTGTGTGTAAATCACTACATTATGGAGTCATTATTCCACAAAGGAAACAACCTTGTGTTATAATTTATCATTAATTTAAATTCATCATTTATTGACTGAAAAATGATCATTTCTGTTAAATGCATCAAGCCAGTATTTGCAGATTTACACACTGTCATAGATCAGGTTAGCTTTAGATCAAGTCTGGGGTTAACATTATGTAAATTAAAGGAAAATGAAAAGGAGAGGAAATTAATTTTTCCTTACTTTCCTCAGTCTAACTCTAAGCTCTCATTCATCTTGTCTCATTTGAAAAGGAAATCTTATTTCTTCCTCCCTGCTTAACTGGAAAGGATGCTTTGCTCATCCATGCTACCTAATTCAAATCCTTCCTATTTAATTCCTTCTTAAGTAGGAAAACTTCTTGCTTCCTGAACTTAAAAGGCTGTTTTTCCCTCTGATTTTTTTCCTTTTTCTACTCATACCCAAATCTTCCTTTCTGCTGCCTCGCAGTACATTTCCCATTGCACTACTGTTTTTACGTCCTACATTAGAGGCTTTCTTTCATTCTTCTATGTTCTCATAGTATATTACTTAGCTTCTTTCTCTTCCTAGCAGAGAATCTCCTGCCTGTGTATTAATGTTAAAGGCTTTTTGTCTTTGTCATTTGTGTCTTTTCACACCAACTGTTTATGACACTGTGTTAATGTCATACTGTAGAAAGAAAATTCATGGACATGAAATGTGTAATTTTAGAGCATCGCAATTCTCAGTGTGAACATTTCCTCTCTTTCCTCAGTTTGTTTGTAGTATTATATTTATTGGCAGCAGATTCAAAATTCTTTACCATTCACATAAAGAAAATGAAAAAGTATTAATGAGAGATACACAAAGGTACACAAAGACTAACATTTTTAAGGTGTGCTACGTCAACAAAAGAGCATTCTGAGGTTTAGCAACAAACACTTATGTGGTACAGGACAGACGTCCCGGCTACAGATGTCATCATGAGAATCTGCAACTTTGAAGAGATCAGAACTTTTAAAAAGCTTTCATTTTCTAAGACAAGTGAACAAAACCTTGGTCTCTTTACCTTCCACATAGACTTTGTGTAGTGTTCTGTTGCAGAGTGTAGCAACTCTGATTAAACACCAAGCTAAACCTTTGTCAATGAATACAGGAGTCCGAGTAGAGTTGACCTTTTACTCTCAGAATCTTCATTTGACAAGCGGTGAAAACTGTAGATGAAAAGAAATACAGAATAGAAAAAATGACCATGTTTACATAAATATTGCATTACGAAAGAACTCAAAATATGACTTTACATCTTCGTATTAGCTTGAGCAACAGTAATGATCATCAAAACGAATGCCTTTTTTAACACGTACAAATCGACTTTCATGAACTACAAATAAAATGTAGTTTTTAACAACTACTGCTATTCATACTTTCTTAACACCTTCATCATGAAATATATACACTTAAAGCGTTGCCTGAACAATGTTCCCAAGTGGATCGCTGTGGATAAGCCTCAGAGAATGACCACATGTCACTCTCCCTCTTAGAGCAACCACGAAGAGGAAGTAAACAGGAAATGAACCAATACAGGTAACTCACCAGGAAGTGAGGTTATTAGCAAGTTCACCTTCAAAATAAAATCTTCTTACTTAACATTTTTTAAAACCCTTTTACTGTTCTTTCTAATTTAAATACATACAAATGAATTATTTTAAAGATAAATGACATAAATGTCTTTGAGGCATCACACTGCATGGATTAGTCCCAGTGTGTGCGCTCGAGCTAAACGTTATCACTGTCTTGAAACTATGATGTGATAAGTGAGATATTGATGGGAAATGCATTTCCCTACCTAATGTCAGTACGGACATATCATCCACAATTTAGTCTTACTGTGAGCGTACCCTGCTTTATCCTTCATTTTTCACACTAAAGAGGACTGTATTTTTTTCTTTAGTAGCCCTTCAGATGCAATATTGTTCTGTAATTTCTCTTCCATTAAATTTCAGCTGTGAATAATTCAAATTGTAATACTCAAACACAGCTTTCTGTTCTCCACAAACTGAAGTTCTGATTTTATTAACTAAATACGTAGAAGCCCATATGTTGTTAAAATCTCTGCAGTGTGCAGCCATCTTTCTACTAGCAAAGCCACATCTTTCATAAACTCATGTTCCAGTGCATTTACAAGGAAGCTGCTTTCACTTACACCCTTGTATGTACGTAGTTTAATTGATGTAAAAAGATAACAGGTAGATAACAAAGTTTGAATCCTAATTTCACATTGACCTCTGCTTTATGCTGTCATTTGGCATCTGAGTGGTTGTTATTTGTTTCATTTGGTGACTCGATCCCGACAGTTCCAGATATTCCTGTTCAGTGTGAAGAGTATGAATGCCTACAAAGAAATGCAGACAAAGATTCCTCCTGATCTTATTTTCATGATGGTTAAAACCAGGAGTGGCTGCATACATACTTGAATACTGGGCCAATACTTTTTCATAGCACTGTAGCTTCAACAGTTCTTTCCCGTAGCTTCATGATATACCTCGTTACAGCTCTGTACATCCTCCTTGTTCTTAAAGACGTGATGGTGTTTGATTTGTTATCCTGGCTCTCACCTTCTGACAGAGAGGTGTGCAGAGGGCCACCTTTTTACATTCTCAGTCTGCTAGGAGCAGATGGAGGAGGAGACACTGTCACCTCCTCTCAGTCATACATACTGAGGTGACAGAGCCAGAGCAGATTATTCTCCACGGAATCACACTTTTCCCACACTGAACACACAACACTGCACACTGGGTTTGTTATAGATTGGAAATTAGAAGGACGTTTATAAAGCATAGTCAAATAAGCCACTCACCAAGGTTGAGTTGCAGGTGGTTGATGTGTCTGGGTTTATGTGGGTTTGTGTGTGTCTTTTTGTCTTGTTTCCCTTCCTTGTGTTTCTTCCATGTTTCCACGTCTATCATGTTTATCCTACGTTTCCCCAGTCCGTCATGTGTTTCATGCCCTATTGTTACAGTCTACGTCTCATATGTTCCTGTTTTATTCTGACAGTCTCAATGTGTTTAGTTTTGCTTCCTCTGTCTTGTTGTGTCTAATTTGTCTCAGCTGTGTTCCCCATGTTTTCTGTTCCCTCCTCAGTCCTCCTGTATTTAAGCTTTCTGTTTCCCTTTGTCCAGCGTTTCATTCTCCCTCATTCCCCGCCGTGTGTTCTGCCTCCCTGCCTGTTTACTTTTTCATATATATATTCCAAGTTTAGTTAATAAAGTTGTATTTTTGAGTTCATTTTCACCTCCATGAGTCTGTGTTTGGGTCCTCTCCTGCCTGCTTCACATGGCCAGTTCATGACAGATGAAGTGATTTATGAAAAACAAAATGAGTTAGATTTGGGAGCACAAGCTTTAATGTTATTGTCAGATACTTAATTCATCCACTTCAAAAGGAAATAAATGCAAATATGGGCCTGGACTCTTTTGAAGTTTTCAAGGGGGCCCTTCAAAACTTCAATGAGGTATTTGTTGTAAAAACGTTGGTTTTGTAACAAGTGTCTTCTGTGAAAGCTGCCAACAGAGTATATTTTATTCTGAAAAGAACAGAGAAACAGTGAGACGGTCCACAGGTCGTGCGTTTTCCTCTCTTACCAACCTTACCAACATCAGACTAAAGTGGAATAGAAACCGATATAAAGTCAAATAATATAAACAAAATCACAAAAAATCATATTTCATGTGTGATTTTATTACTTATGGGAGGTGCCACCTTGTGGCATAACTTGAGCACTTACACTACTCTCAATCTGTCAGAAGATCAGAAAATTAAGGCCTTTATTTAACGAAATTACACACAAAAACTCTACAAAACATACAAAAATGAATTACAAAATGCAACCACATATCACATGGTATCACTTGTCCCCTCCTTGATTTGTTTCCCACAGCAGGTTCAGGATTTCTGGCCTTTGGTGCTTATGTCTTGTAGGCTTGAACATGGACAGATCATGATTTCTCTAATGGGAATCAGCTGTGTTTGATTTGTCTGACTGGTGTTTGAACAGAAGTGTTTTGGCCTTTGATTTCTCTCTGACAGTTTAGAGCTGCAGAGGCAGCTGATGAACCAAATGCTGTGTTCAGGCTCCAGAAACAGCTTTGTACTGTTGGTCTGTGATGTCAGGCTGATGAAATCTTGATGTAACAGGAACCCTCAGAGCTGTTTCTAAAGTATACAATAAACACCATCAAGACAACACATGCAGTACACACCGAGGGGCCCACATGTCTGAGATCACTAATAGGTCCGTTTTTCCTTGTTTGGAATTCAATACAAATGATCATGTCGGTGATTTGAGTAACATGTTGATCATCTGAGAAACTCAGGATTTGTTTGTGCTCGTTAGTGGCAAACGTCATCTGTAAAAAATGTCATTCTGCTCTTCTGATGGTGTGTGCTCGTTAATAAGGAGCTGTTGATACAAATACACATTAGCCAAAAAAATGGATCTTTAGGAACATTTGCTATCTGTGTTAAACAAAACCTTTACAAAGCTTATTGTATTTCCATTGACTGGGTTCAGGGTGACTTGAGCCTATCCCAGTTGTCGTAGAGTCTTATGTACTCCCCGGCAGGTTGCCAATATATCACACGGCTAACACAGACAGACAACCATGCATGTGGTTTGAACCTGCTTGCTGTGAGGCATTAGTGTTACCACCACCCTCTGGTTGCAAAGATAAGTTCAACTATATAGAAGAAAATGAAAAGGAGGCTATTTACCTTTCCCAATTAGTTTAAGTTCTTGCAATACAGCATGTTGTAAGACCTGGATCTGGTAATCTTTAATTAATTTAATTAATCTTTAGTTTAAAATCCACGATGAATCAGGTTATGCTGTAGTCTACCTTCTGATTACAAGTCAGGATTAGACATTAGTAACCAACAGGTGACTTCACAGTGGCTGCCATCTTTTCTAATCAGTCCATGCAAGTGACACATAACTCAGTGTCTTGTGTCTCTTATACAGTCCAGGAGAAGGATCCTATAAACGGTGCTGCCTTCAGGGTTATTCTGTAAATGTCATCTGATTTGGTTTAATGCATCACTGATAATTACATCAGATGAGCCTTTAGATGCATCTTCTGTTTCACTTTCACTTTACTCTTCATTGTCCTTCAAACATTGATTTTACATTGCAAACACTTTTGATAAATGAAACCAGTCAGAACAAAGTGTGCGTGTGAGAGCGTGTGAGTGCATGCATGTGCGGACAGATTTTGGGCTACAAAGCAGTAAACCAGGGACGGACTGTTAAAATGAAGTGAAAACTGTTTGGTTTTACTCCTGGTGGATTTAGAAGATGGGGTAACATTCAGGTGATAGGAAGCCTTTGGAATACAAATGGGAGTGAGTGCAGTGTCCCCTATAGAATACTAACGCTAACGCTGTGCTTACTCGTATAATATGTGAGCAGAAATGCAAGTCTTTATTTGAATTTTTCCCCCAAAGTCAAGCTGTTTGAGTCAGCTTAGTGTCAGTCCATTTACGGGACACACACTTTAGCTGTTGGCTGTACTAAACCAAAAGATAAGCCATTAATTTTAGGCTTTGTTGAAATTGTAGGTGAGATTTTAAGGGGTCTTAGAAAGAATCCCTCCCAGGGACTCTGGTGTTGACCTGATTGATTCTTGGGTAATTTAGCAGGTACATATCAGCAGGTATTGCCTGCAGTTGCAAAAAGCAAAAACTTCTGTTTAGCAAGAGAACAGATGGTGTCACTTTCACTAGCTGTGCTGTTGAGTGTTGGAAAGAGCACTTTGAAGAACTCCTGAATCTAAGGGACTTGTTTTCTATGAAGAAGAATTTGTCAATGTCTGTTTTGTTGACTCTGTGAGGGTTTGTAATTGTTGTGTAATTGTTGAATTACATGGTGCTATGGCCACAACGTGTGTCTCTTAGCCCTGTACACTGGGAAAAGCTGTGCCAATACAATCGAATAGCATCAGACTTGTTATTGGGCAGTGGGCTTCAACAAGGCCTCCTCTGTTTACTTTGCGAGTGTGTATGATTCTGTATCAATCATTCAGTACTCAATAATGATAAGTAATCAAAGTCAAATTCTGACAACATTTGTCTTTAAGTTAATCAACTAAACGACAGCAAGCGATTCAGTTGTGTTAACTTTTTGAGGTCTGCCAACATTTTGGTGTTTACGTGTTATTAAAAGCAAGAAGCTGGCTTTTATTCTAAGAATGACAAACACAGTCTTACAGTGTGGCTTAGAGTCTGGTCATACGTGAAGAAGTAGCATCCACCATTTCCTCAGATTTCATAGTGACCAATCTTCTATTCACTTTCTCGAATGTGTAAGTGCTGGTCTTGTTCTTAAAGTTAGACAACTTTGTGTGTCACAGTGATCTCTTCTTTGGTTCAAGTGTTTTTCTAGTTATTTTCCTGTTGTTCTCGGTCTGCGTCTTAAATAACCAGAGTTCTTGAAGAACACCAGCCCCCTCCTTTTGTGTCTGTCTCAATCATCGGCCTCCTGTGGTGGCAAAGCAAACAGCCTGTTCCTTCATTAGCCGGCTGTTGCTCTCCCGCAGGCTGAACTTCACCCTGAACTGAGAATGAGGAATAGAGCACGAGCTAATCAGACTGTTTGGGATCTCCCACCGTCTGTACATCCACGTCATCAGTCGCAGGGCTTTATATGTTTAATGTTACAAACCTCCTATTATTTTTTACTGTTACGTCACTTCAGGTAAGAGGTAAATGTAAGAACCTTTATGCAAGCAGGCAACTGAACATGACACACAATCACAATCAACACCCAGTGTTTAAGAAACATTAATGTTACAATTCTTAGAGAATACAGTTTTCAGTTTTTAAACAGCATCAGAATGACAGAATGATTATTTCCTGTTCCCTGATTTCTAAGACTTGAGAAAACATTTAAAACAAAACAAAATATATTATGATTATTTTATAGGGGTGGGGTAATCACCAATGTCAACCTCAGAGGGTATCTTGTACTTCAAATTCTGTCAGATATCTTGATTCACTGGCTGTGGAAATACTGAACTGAGATACAATTACCGTATTTTCCGCACTCAAAAATCTGTCAAAAAATGTTTTAGTATGACTTTGGTAAGCTACGAAGCCGCACCTCTTGATGGATTGTCGGAGCATTACAGCTACCGTAGTCAGGAGCCTCGCGGAGTAATCTGGGTCCTAAAATCCGTCGGCTTCAGGTCCCAAAGTCAAACGAACACTGCTGCATCACTGAGAGTTAAACTGTCTAAATTCTTTCATCTTTAATAAAATGATCAGCGTTGCTGCTTTACCAGGTGTAACAATTAATTTTAACGTCCAGGCATCCATGAAAACAGGATTTATTAAATTTAATGGAGTTAGAAGTTAGCAGGAAGTTCGCTCGCTAGCTTCCACCTAAACATGATATAACATGTTCTGACTGAGAGATTTCTGAAAAAATGAAAACGTACAGCTCTGCTATCACTTCCAACATAAATGAAGACAGAAAACTAAACAGCAGTGACGTTTGTAGGGTTACCGAAGTTGGGCTAGCTGGTATATAATGATGTGGTACGTGATTGCTAGCGACACAGCTATGTTAGCATAACATAGACTTAGACTTACTTCCTCCTACGCCGGGCGGCGCATCAGGCAGCTGATGATCTCCATCGATGTCGGTCAGCAGCGACTGCTTCAGCTTCATCCCAGGCAATGTCGACAGTTCTTAGATCATCCATAAACGTTCGACGCCATGTGATCTTTGGTCGGCCTTGCTTTCGCTTGCCAGTGCGTGGGAGCCATGCAATGGCAATCTTGGCTGGGTGATAAGGGGGTAGACGTAAAATTTGGCCCGCAAAGCCGAAGCGCCTTTCTGCAACAACAACATCACTTAGCATAACATAAACACAGTGAAGCTGGAGGATGAATGCTATCTTTTTTCCACTCGATAAAAGTTAACGTGAGGGTTCCCGATGGACAAATGCAGTCGCATGGCAGGATGCTGTAAACGGACCAAACTTCAGTCAGGAGAACAACTGAGATAATCCATCCACAATACGAGGTTAGTCATTAATATACTGCAACAACATGGGAATAGAGCAGCTGCAGAGAATTCAGAATTAATGAATCAATGGTACGGAGGAAGAAAAAAGAATGAGTTAAGTAAAGTTTGACTTATCTGACTGTTTTGTTTCGCTTTATGTGCCTTATAATCCGAAAAATACGGTACCCTTTTTCAGAGATCAACAAAATCAACATGAGTTTATGAGGTTTGAGGGGTAGCTAAATGTAATCTTAGTTTGTGACCTTGCACTAAATTGTGGGCATGTCATATTAAAATGAACTGCTTGCATCTGTGTTTAGAAAAGGGCACAACTTTTGTGAGTCATCTAACAACACTTGTCAGCATTATTTGGGGTCTGCATTCACATGCTGTTTTGCCCCATTTGCACCCATAAATCTGTTGTCTCTTGTGACCATCAAGAAAATAAAAAAAAAATAAAAAAAATCTTTCAAAGAAACCAAGAACTGTTGAGCATCTAGAATCATCTCTTGTCAGTGTCGGTGTGGAGAGACAGAAGAGATTACCCAAATGCAGGACTTGCAGGCAGATTGAGGATGTGGATGGTGTTTATTATAAGCACATAATTTGAGTGAAACTGAATGACTGGCTGACTGAATGGAAGCGGGAAACACACACGTGGATTAGACAATGACAAGACAATGAACTGGAGGAAACTTAAATACACAGCTGAACTAAATGTAACTCATGACACAGGAAGTGGAACAGAACATAATGCACAGAGAGAAAAGGCTAACACAATAAAACAGGAAACACATGGAAAATAAATAGAGGCAAAGTCTGAACTGAAAACACTGGGTCAACGGCCCAGGAACCCTGACATCTCTCAGTCAAGAATGGGACACTGAGATGTGTGCGACCATCAAACTCAACATGACCTTATTTTTTTGTTAACACCAGCTGTGTTGGGTAAGTTACTTTAAATTAGTAACTTAGTTACATTACTAGTTACTTCTATCAAAAGTAACTCAGTTACTTCAAGTTACTCGTTACTTTCAAAGTAACTAGTTACTAGGGAAAGTAACTTTGGTTTTACTCAGAATTCTCTTGTTAATGTGTTGCTTCTGTAACTGGATACCCAGCCAGTCTGTCAGTCTTCTTGCTTACTTGCCACAAGTGCACTGTGCCACCTACCAATAGAAAGGAAAAGATAATGTGCATATTTCCACGAGACAAATCCCACGCCTGGACCGTCATTGACCGCCGCCATGATTCTAGCCTACGTCACAGCGTCATGTGTGCTTTTTACATCCAACACGAAAACTGCAGTTGTGGTGCTTTGATTGTACTAAGAACTCTGAAATTCTGCCTTCTGAGTAGGAAGATGTAGGTAACACCAGACTGCAGATGAGCTGCATACAGGGCTGGACTGGGACAAAAAATCGGCCCGGGCGTTTTGACTAGAGACCGGCCCGCCATTATAGGAAAAATCATAAAGCCTTTGAATGCAAACAAACACTGTTGTGACAGTGATGTACACTGTTCTGATGGTATATATGCATCAATCTATCAATCGTTTGCTGTAAGATTCAGATAATTATTTATTAAAAGCGAGACATTTTAAATGAGAATAAGAAAAAAGTATTTCTTTGTGCCCCCCTCTCCCTGTTAATGTCCTACCTGCCCCCCTGGCAACACTTTGCTAGACCCGCCCCTGCACAGTTACCAGCTGTCAGCTACCTAAAAAAGGATCCTGGTGTTATTTGTCTCTCAGAAACAGTTCATAACTTCCCTTCAACTCATTCATGTCACCTAAAAGGTAAACCTGTTTCTCCATCACCTGTTCAGCTCTGATGATTCAGTAAGGACATCTCCTGGTTTCATCTTTATGTTTCCCTCTCACCACATATCCAAACCAACATCATGACCAGCAGCTTTACAGCTGTGGCTCCAGCAAACATCAGCTGATACTAGAAATTAATATTAAATAAATTCTAACAACAGCTGATCAAGCTTAAACGTGCTGCTGTTGTTTAACGCGACATCCGCTGGTTTCCTCTTTCTGGCGCAAAGTGAGCGATAAACAAAAAAGAGAGACGATCAGCTGATCATTGATCAGTTTCATGATTGAAGTAGCAACAGGAGAGGGAGGGGGAGAGAATGAGAGAAGAAGAGGCAGCTGACAGCAAAGACACAGAATAACTCCAGCTTTGTGTCTTTTCATTGTAGCTGAAGTCCGGGACAAACTGTGTTCCTTTTTACCTCAATACGAAATGCGTAATATTTTCTCTGAAAAGAGAACGATTTCGTTTTTTAGGGGACGGTTGGCAACTCTACTAATTAACCTTATGAACAAAATAAAGTTCAGCATCAGTAACATCATAGCACCCACCCAGCTGTATAGAAACTCCGTCATGCTAGCTAGGACGCAGTATGAAAAAGTCAGCATAACGAATATAAACTCCACCTAAACTTGGTTTATATCTTACTGTCACGGTTTGCTCTGAGGATCCACTCGCAGGACTCCGGAGTGTGTCGTAACAGAGACAGTTTATTCACAAAAATCTTCACCAAGTGTATTTACAGGCAGTGCGAGGACAGTGCTATATACAAGATGTGCGAGGACGGGTTCCAGGGCTCCAGGGAAAACAAGGGGATCACACACACGCTCACGCAAACCTCTCTCCGCTAGTGACCAGCCACCTCTTACACGCTCCACACGGGGACGGGTCCGGGGAATCTAGAACAGAGAGACAAATGTTACTTTCTGAGGCGGAAGTGTGGGAAACTAGGGCTCGACGTGTACTGACAGGAGTCTTCACAACAATCCAGCGTTGAACAGCTGATCTCCTCCTTCTGATATACCAGCTGGTCTGATGAGGCCCAGGTGTGCATGATCCGGGAGGGCGTGGGCCGAGGGCGTGAACCCGCCATGAGTCCCGCCCCGGCAAAACAGGGGAGGGGGAGAGAGATTGCTGATCAGTGCCTTGCCGACCCCGCAGGTCGTGACACTGACCCAGATAGACTGCAGGTCATAAGATCTTACCTGAAGGTCAGTTCACCTGACACTCGGACCGGCGGCCGCTTCGGGTCTCTCCTCTTGCCTCCCCTTTCCTTCATCCACCTGCTGGCCTCCAACACTTGCTAATGTTACTGAATCCGTGGAAGCTCCGCGATGCCACCACACAAAGTAACGAATAATGAGCCTATCTAAATCCTAGTAACGAGTAACGTGTTCCTGATTTTGGCATAATAACTAGTTACCGTGCTCGTTACCACAATAATAACGTAGTTACTGTAATGCGTTACTTAATAACGCGTTAGTCCCAACACTGAACACCAGTAACAAGTTTTGTCATGTTTTCGATGTTCTATTGTGAATGAAATATTGGCTTATGAGATTAGAAAATTTATACAGCCTCTCCACTGGATTGGATTTTAAATACACACAAGTCAGACTACACTTTTAATGATATACAGAAATGCACAATAGTTCACACACATTAAAAAATATAAATAAAATCTGAAGTAAAACCCCCATAGATCAGAGCTTGTTGAAAGAGAACACACTGCTCTCTGTGTGTTTTCAAGTGTGTGTGTGTGTGTGTGTGTGTGTGTGTGTGTGTGTGTGTGTGTGTGATAGATGTAGTGTGGAGCCTCAGGTAATAATAGCCATGATGGATTCTCACCTGGCTCGGCAAGCTGCGGCTCACTCGAGGAAGATAAAGATGCCCTGCAGCCCCGAAGCTCCTCCCGGCTGCTTTGCTTCGAGTCGAGCACGAGCCCAGGGAGATATTAATGACATCCCTGCAAAGTCCCAATTTCCAGCAAGCCTCCCTGATTCCCATCACACCATTGGTCACTGGCTAACAATACTTTTAGTCTGGTAAGAGCATCAATCTGGGCTGTACCAACTGAGGCGGTTAAATCCACAGGGAAACCATGTAGAGGTGTGCGTGTGAGTAATTAAGGAGAAATAACATCAACATGTTGGATGTTGCATTAGTTTCTGCCGTGCAACAGTAGCAGTTTCACTGCATCATGACACGGCAACAAAGTCTCTGCTGAAACAATAAATCAGTTAATAGAGTAACAAAATTATTTTGGATACAAGTTTTGGACATTTGTCCAAAATCAAAGGAAGGCACCTTGATAGAAACCACTTAGGCTACGTTCACACTGCAGGCAAAAGCGCATCAAATCTGTTTTTTTTGACCCTATGCGATCCATATCCGATCATGGTATGACAGTGTGAACGGCACAAATCCGATATTTTCAAATCCGATCTGGGTCACTTTCGTATGTGGTACTGAATCAGATACATATCCGATGTTTTAGAAAGCGACTGCTGTTTGAACGGTCATGTCGCATTAAATCCGTCTTTTACGTCACTGACACAAGACAGACGCTAATTATCAGCGCAGGAGAAGCACCCAATAAGACATCGCAAATGCTTCCTGGCCATCCAGTGTAGATGTCAGTGAAACTGTTGGGAAGACAGCGTGAACATTTTATTTGTACTGTATAATCGGCAGATTCTGACAGAAATCTGCAACTATCCTTTGAAGCACCGCTCCTCTCTAAAACAGCAATAAGGATAATTATTAGGTTATTTACATTATTATGTAAATAACAGAATAACTTAAAGCAAAAATTGGGAAACGTAAAGTCCGAAGTCTTTATATTAAGGGCCATCAGTCAAACAATACTGTTTGCTCTAAACAGAGCGCGTGGTGTGTGACGTCTGCTTTTGCGCATGCGGGCCGTTTTGAGCGTTCACACTAGAGCACGTTTGCTGTCGCATTTTATCTGTAGTGTGAACAAGCTGACAAAAAAATCGGATTTGATATAAAAAAATCGGAATTGAGCATTAAGATCTGCAGTGTGAACGTAGCCTTAAACACTCCCTAAATGGACCAGAATATGACAACGTGCCATTTAAATATTTATGCTGCCTGTTTGTCCTGTGTCGATTGTCTCTCTCTTGTATCTTGCTGCACCCTACCTGGACACCTTCAGTCCTAACTGAACAATTGCCCAAAGTGTTATTTCTTTGAACTTGCTTAACGTTTAAAAGATGGAGTATAAAAATTAAATATCCTCAAATAAGTTTTGTAGTGATGATCAAAACATTTACTATTAGCTGAAAATGAGCAATAGTGGAGAAAATATGTTACTTTAGATCTCTTTTACTTTGATGTGGTTCTGACTGATGACTGTTTTTAGATTTAACTGTTCAACCATGCAAGCCCATGATTCACACATTAGCAAAGGTTCTCAAATGCAACAATCTTTTTTGGTCCTGTCAGAAGGTTAACGTAAGCTTCGGGCACTTTTGTTTTTAAAATTATCCATAGTCTTTTCTCTGGAGTCTATCGTAGCTACTATATGGCAAGAGGGGGGTACACTCTACACAAATTGCCCATCTGACATATGTCTAACACAGAGAGAGACAACCATTCACATTTATGGGCAATTTAGACCCCCAATTAACCCCTACAAATTGCATGTGCTTTGACTGTGGGAGGGAGAGAAACCGCACAGACACAAGAGAACAAAGAGAACAAGCAGCACTGAGTTCAACTCCATCACCTGACTTTGTATGCAAACTCTGCATACAAAGTCAGGTGATGGAGTTGAACTCAGTGCTGCTGTGCTGCCCTTGGTTTTTATTTTTATTTTTGAAAATGACATTAAAACCAAATATTCTTAAATGGCTCAGAGAAAAGGATTCATTTGATGGATTACTGATCAGTTCATCACTGAATCCAAAATGCTGCAGGAGGAGTCTTGACGGGGACTAGAAAGAGAGAACAGATTTCTCCTGTATTGGCTTCCCTTCATTGGCTCCCTGTTAAATCCAGAATCTAATTTTAAATCCTGCTCCTCACGTAGATCATCTTAAATAATCAGGCCCCATCTTATCTCAGTGACCTCATAGTACTGTATCACCCCAATAGTGCACTTAGACTGGTTTACTTGTGGTTCCTAGAGTATTTAAAAGTAGAATGGGAGGCAGAGTCTTGAGTTTTCAGGCCACTCTTCTGTGGAACCAGCTTCCAGTTTGGATTCAGGAGACAGACACTATCTCTACTTTTAAGACTTTTAAAACCTTCCTTTTTGCTAAAGCATATAGTTAGGGCTGGACCAGGTGACCCTGAATCCTCCCTTAGTTATACTGCAATAGACGTAGGCTGCCGGGGGTTCCCATGATGCACTGGGTGTTTCTTCTTTAATCACCTGTTTTCTTTTTCTTTTCTCTCTCTGTCTTAAGACCATTTAGCATTAATCATCACTTTTGCCCCGTCTCCTTCCACTCAGCACCACCTGGTCAACACAGATGGATGAGCCTTGTTGGGCCAGAGATTTCTTCCTGTTAAATGGGAGTTTTTCCTTCCCACTGTTGCCAAGTGTTTCCTCATAGGAGTCATCTCATTGCTCTCTATTATTGTAGGGTTTTTACTTTACAATATAAAGCAACTTGAGGCAGCTGTTGTGATCTGGCACTATATAAATGAAACTGAATGGAATTGAAGTAAAACTTTAATGCTTTGATGGTACTCCTGTACTCTAACAGTGGTCCAAGAAAGGACAAACCACATTCGCACTAAGGAAATCGCTGTAGCAAGTGTAGCCCACAGTGGATCCATTTCATAACATATCATAGGGTACCTCTGGTTTTGTCAGTTGTAGATCTTGTTTTTTTTTTTTTTTTTTTTTTTTTTTTTTTTTGCCTGTCCAGTTTGGCTCTTTTGCCATCAGAATTGTTGTCTAAAGGCAAAGAAAGATGCCCAACGGATTTACTTTACCAAACTGACCATCCCAGCCTTGCCGTAATGGTCCATTTGATTCACCTTTTATTGTTTGTTTTATTTTCACTTACTGAATACGGGACAGACTTGACTGGGGGAAAGAAGGGGAGAAAGAAGGAGGGAAAGAGAAACAGCTGAGAAGAGGGACGGGGGAGAAGGGCAAAAGACAAAAACCAACAGAACGGGCAGAGAAAAAAAAAATGCATATATCAATCACCTGGATCACCTGCTGAGAAAGAAAAAAGAAAGCAAGCAGAAGAGAACAAGAGTAATAGAATAAACAACATCACAATGATATATGGGAATATGACAGTAAATACTAAATATTAAACATTATTGTGCAGCACATAAGATCAACAGAACACAGTGTGCTTTGAGGTAGGAGCCAAAAAGGGTGTAGTTTGTGGGTGTGATCACCCGTGTGTACACCTGTGAGCTTGGACGCGCTTGTTTTTTTAAAAAGGTTCCTTCATGTAATGATCTGCTAGAGGGTGTGGGGGGGCCACAGCCCCGTCCTCCAGGGCATGAAGCAGGTATGGAGGAGATCAAAACTCCAGACATCCAGAGGCCCCCAGAACACAAGAGACCAAGGAAGACCAACAGAGGGGCAGCCGCGCCACTGTCCCAGAAAGAGCTGAGGAGAGTCCCAGATGAGGGCTCACTCAGCAGCCGCGGAGCAGAAGCCAGGGGGAGTTGCAGTGACGCGCCCGTGAGCTCCGCCGGCAGCCAGCCGTGCCTGAGTGACCGAGCCCCAGGCCGAGAGGCCGGGGATACCCCACCTCCGAAGTGGCCCGAGCGAGCCCCAGGCTCTAGGCCCCAATAAGCGGCCGCCAAGGAGTGAGCCGGTGTGTACCTGGACGCCCACCCCCAGACACAAAGAACCACCAACGCACCGATGTCTGAGGGAGTCCGCCACTGGCAGGGGAAGTGGTGGTAGGAGGAGATAGGCCTCCAAACCTTGGAGGGCCTGAGATGTCCCCAGAGAGGTGGCGTCTGATACCCAACCTGACATATAGACACAGACATACACACACAGACACAAACATCCATTCCCACCCTCATGCTCTCATATGCACTTACTCCACACTCAACCAACGTGGAGACAGACATAAAGAGACGCTGTACACACGATCACACTCCCCAAGCGTACTCTACAAACCGGGTCTAGGTACCCTTGCCCCTGGAGGGGGGAGCTGCACCCAGACCCAGGTGGTGCTACCCTTTTCCCTGCGGTGGGGAGAGGCAGACCGCCCCGACTCCGCAGCAGCAGGGAGGCCCCACACTCCAGACCGCAGTCGGACGGCCAACTCCTCCTAGCCCCCCCGCTCCAGCAGGCCGCAGAGAATGGGGGTGAGAGAAGACTCCAAACCTCCCTCCACCCGCTCATTGTAGTGTTGATGCATGTGTGTTCTAAGGTGCATTTAAAACCCAGGAGGTCATGGAGCTACCTGCCAGAGAGCAGCAGGTAAGCGCATGGTCCCTCCTGCTAGCCCTCAATGTCTACGTGTATTTAAAATTGAGAGGTGGGCAACGACGCCAGGGGTGGGGTGTACACCCTGATGGTACTTTGGATTCCGTGTATCGTGCCCACCCCCAAGATCCTATATGTATGTGTAATGAGAGTGTGAGTAATGTGAATGTCTAAGTTGTGGGATAAAATTGAGGCAGAGGCAGCCAGAAGGGGACAGAGCGGGGGGGGGTAGCCTCCTCTGCACCCTGGTGACATACCCCTACTCCAAGGTCCTGCATGTGTGGGTGGTTGTGGTGGAGCGGGAAGGGGGAGGCAGCTGGAGATGGGGAGGGAAGGAAGGGAGGGGCAAGTGACCCCTCCCTGGGGCCAGCTCCTCCGCTGACCCCAGTAGGCACCCCCATACTCCGCGACCCGCCAGGGAAAGGGGGCCCAGGCCCATCCAGACCGGGGCCCAGTGCAGCAGCGCCTCCCGGCCCCACAGAGCCCGGGACAGTCCACCCAACCCCACCACAGAGAAAACTGCACCCACCCCACCACCTCCTCTTCAGTTGTAGATCTTGGGTGGTTGGAGCCATTTGAGTAATATGTAATAGCACTGTAGGCGTGACATATGTATAAACTACTTACAAAAGAGTGCGTGTCACAGTAAAGACAGAGGTTAGAAACTAAAATTTCAACAATAATGAACAGTCCAATAAGTTATGTTGCTTTGCAGAGATCTTGTTCTGGGGCAGCAGCAAGGACTTTAGATCCATTTTTCTTGGCATAGCCAGCAGCGCCACAGCCTGCGGCCTTTGCAGGGCAACAAAGATATTTCAGGTGTTGTATGACTCTCCTCGGGGACCAGCAAGCCTGCCTCTTTCTGTCTCTGCTGTCCTGCTTTTAGCTCCCGTGATTTATTCAGTCTCTCCACAGCTGCTTTCACTGCTGCCGTTCAGATGAGAGTCGACTGAACCATCGGGATGAATGAACAGCTGTTACACCTGCTTGCTGTTTTACTCACACACACATAAGTTTCTTTCAGGCTAAAGGAAAAAGGCACTGTGAGCTTTTATAATTGTATGCTTTAAAAAACTGAAAACCATTTAAGATTCAAAATAGCTAGAATGTAAAGAAATGAAAACTTAAAAGAGTGTAAAGCATCAAATGGAGTGCCCTTTGTTGTGAGTGCAGACCCCTCTGAAACCCTAACCTGCCTATAAATGCATCTACACATCAGATCGACGCACTCCACAACTATCGTGGTTGGCCTGTTCAGCACCGTCGATTTCTCCCGTGCACGTCTGGGCAGCTAACCGCCACACGGATTTATCAGCAAGAACATAACAATCATTGTCTCAAAGTAAGAGAAAATAATGATCTCATCAATATAAGGACTCATAAATATCAGCAAATTCCTGGAGGGACAATGCTGAAACCTGACATGATGAAAGTTGTGAGACTAAAATGTTTGCACCTGAAATAACCCGTGACCATGTAGATTACATAGATTTTGTTGTGGGTTCTACAAAAATCAGGTGTCAGTGTGGAGAGGGTCATTTTAGGTATATAAAGGAAGTTGTCAGCAAATGTAACCACTTAACCCTCTCAAGGCAGGCGTTGCAGATTTGCAACAGTTAAAAACTAACAACCTGATTACCCCACATACATATTTTATTAGTTTTTTTTACTCAGAAGTACCACTGCAGGACTTGGCTGTGCATTAGCAACAAAAAGTTTAATTTGAGCCTGAGAGGGTTAAATCAATTAAAGTGTCAGTGTGTGTTATAAAATAAGGGTCTTTACTGAAAAGTGAAAAAGTCGGTTTAAGTGTTGAAAGAGGACAAAGTGTATCTTTAAGTATATGAGGTTATGAGGTTTTTACAAACTTAGAGGTTTAAAGTAAAGTAAAAGTCAACTTACTGCATTCATCCAAACATCCACAGTGCCCTCACTTTCTACATGGAAACTAAGCTTACTGGCAATTTTATTTGTGTAGCACTTTTCATTATACCTAAACTCAGTGTGCTTAACACAGAAGATAAAAGCCTGTGGAGGTTTTACAATGCCTAAAAAGAAGTGAAAACATACAAATAAAATACAGAAATGACACAGGTGTAGCTGATCCCAGGTCAGCAGGCAGCTTGTTCCAAAGTGTTTGGCACACTGAGGAGCAACACGTGAAGAAGCATGCTGACTTGGCTAAGAGCTAAGCTATTAGCTATAATCCATCCATCCATCTTCATCCGCTTTATCCGAGGCCGGGTCGCGGGGGCAGCAGCCTAAGCAAAGAGGCCCAGACCTCCCTCTCCCCAGCCACCTCCTCCAGCTTATTCGGGGGAACACCAAGGCGTTCCCAGGCCAGCCGAGAGATATAATCTCTCCAGCATGTCCTGGGTCTGCCCTGGGGCCTCCTCCAGGTGGGACATGCCTGGAACACCTCACCCAGGGGGCATCACCCGATGAAGCCAACAGAACCACATCATCCGCAAAAATCAGAGATGAGATTCTGAGGCCACCAAAGCGAAAGCTCTCCGCCACTTGGCTGCGCCTAGAAATCCTGCCTATAAAAATTATGAACAGAACCGGTGACAAAGGGCAGCCCTGGCGGAGCCCATCACCCACCGGGAACGAGTCCGACTTATTGCTGGCAATGCAAACCAAGCTCTTGCAACGGTTGTATAAGGATCGAATGGCCCGTAGCAATGGGCCAGACACCCCATACTCCCGCAACACCTCCCACAGGACACTAGAGATGGACCGATCCGATATTACGTATCGGTATCGGTCCGATACTGACCTAAATTACTGGATATCGGATATCGGAGAAAAATAAAAAATGTAATCCGATCCATTAAATATCACGAAAGCACCTCACAAAACTTGCAACACGCCGTAACTCACCTCAGAACGTTAGCACGTCGGAGCAGTATGCATCACGTGATAGAGCGGCTGTGGCATGCGGGACCTGTTGGTGGTCTGGATAGCATGTGGAGCTTCGCTAGCAACCCGGCATTTCATCTCCGACAAAGTTATCCCCGAGAGAAGTAAAGCAAGTGTGTAAGTCCATCTCTGAATGTTTGTAAAGCATTCCTGCGTTAAGCTTACCAAACGATATATGGAGCGACTGCCTCTTCTGGCTGCTACTTCAATCATGAAACTGCTTAATGATCAGCTGATCGGCTTTTCTGTCGCGAGTCCGTCTCTCTGGTTTGTTTTTGGCCCACTTTGCACCAGAAAGAGGAAACCAGCGGCTGAACAACAGCAGCACGTTTAAGCTTGATCAGCTGTTGTTAGAATTTATTTATTATTACTTTCTACACCAGGATCTTTTTCTACGTAGCTGACGGCTGGTAACTGCAGGGGCGGATCTAGCAAAGTTTAGCCAGGGGGGCCAATAGGGCATTAACAGGGAAAAGGGGGCACAAAGACATACTTTTCTTTCTTATTCTCATTTAAAATGTCTAGCTTTTAATAAATAATTATCCGAATCTTACACCCAAAGTTTTAATTTGATGTAAAATGAATAGAAGTCAATTACTGTATATAGTGACTATTAAGTCTAATATATATACCCTAGTAAGCTATAGTACTTTTTCCTTTGGGAAGGTACCATCTGTGCAGTCTGCAATTTTGTTGAAGAAAGATGTTGAATCTATTTAATATTTCTTGAAAAATAATTGATTTCTGTGCATTTATTTTTTCACACTGCATCAAATTAAGGTTGATTACGTCAATTAAGCATCATGAGGTGGAGCGTGAGGGGTGGTTCCCTATTTTTTATTTATTTGTTTTTGTTGTTGCTGGGAGTTGGAACCCTATTAGTTAGGTTGCTTAATATTTACGCTAAGTACTCTTTAAAATACCAGAATAGGGAGGATGGTGTAGGTTTAAGTTTATTAGATTGATCAGTATTACTGAACTATGAAATATTTTTTTTTGCATACAGGTATAACAGAATAGCTTTAGTGTAGTTGTTGTTTTAAACTTGAGTATGAACTTATACAAAATGCAGCAAGATATTTAAAAAAAACAGTTTTGTTGATTAAAAAACACTATATCGGTATCGGCAGATATCCAAATTTATGATATCGGTATCGGTATCGGACATAAAAAAGTGGTATCGTGCCATCTCTACAGGACACCCCGAGGTACACGGTTGAATGCCTTCTCCAAGTCCACAAAACACATGTAGACTGGTTGGGCAAACTCCCATGCACCCTCAAGGATAAAGAGCTGGTCCAGTGTTCCGCGACCAGGACGAAAACCGCATTGTTCCTCCGAGGTTCGACTAGTGGACGAACTCTCCTTTCCAGCACCCTGGCATAGACTTTACCAGGGAGGCTGAGGAGTGTGATCCCCCTGTAGTTGGAACACACCCTCCGGTCCCCCTTCTTAAAGATGGGGACCACCACCCCGGTCTGCCAGTCCACGGGTACTGCCCCTGATCTCCACGCAACATTGCAGAGGCGTGTCAACCAGGACAGCCCTACAACGTCCAGAGCCTTCAGGAACTCGAGGCGGACCTCATCAACACCAGGGGCTCTGCCACCAAGGAGTTGTTTAACTGCCTCAGTGACCTCGCCCCCGGAAATTGGCGGGTCATTCCCCTCATCCCCAGACTCTGCTTCCTCCTCGGAAGACGTGTCAGTGGGATTAAGGAGGTCCTTAAAGTATTCCTTCCACCATCTGGCAATTTTCTCAGTAGACGTCAGCAGCGCTCCGCCAGCGCTATACATAGTGCAGGTAGAGCACCACTTTCCCCTCCTGAGACGCCTGAAGGTTCGCCAGAATCTCTTCGAGGCAGTCCGAAAGTCTTTTTCCATGGCCTCGCCGAACTCCTCCCACACCCGAGTTTTTGCTTCAGCCACTGCCCGAGCCGCATTCCGCTTGGCCTGTCGATACCTGTCGGCTGCCTCTGGAGTCCCACAGGCTAACCACGCCCAATAGGACTCCTTCTTCAGCCTGGTGGCTCCCTTCACCTCGGGTGTCCACCATTTTGTTTGGGGATTACCACCACGGCAGGCACCAACCACCTTGCGGCCGCAGCTCAGTGCAGCAGCTTCGGCATGTTTAGCGTCTCGCTAAACATGGTCCATTCGGACTCAATGTCCCCAGTCTCCCTCGGAATGCTGTTGAAGCTCTGCCGGAGGTGTGCGTTGAAGATCTCGCGGACTGGGGCCTCTGCTAGACGTTCCCAGCACACCCTCACTATGCGTTTAGGTGCACCAGGCCTGTCCAGCGTCCTCGCCTGCCCCTCTCTTTACCCGAGTGTCCAGAACATATGGTCGCAGGTCTGGTGATACGATTACAAAATCGATCATCGACCTACGGCCTAGAGCGTCCTGGTGCCACGTGCACTTATGGACACTCTTATGTTCAAACAAGGTGTTCGTTATGGCAAAACTGTGATTAGCACAGAAGTCCAATAACAAAGTACCGCTCGGGTTCAGATCAGGGAGGCCGTACCTCCCAATCACGCCCCTCCAGGTCTCGCTGTCGTTACCCACGTGAGCATTGAAGTCTCCCAGCAGGACAACAGAGTCTCCAGGTGGAGCACCTTCCAGCACCCCCCCCCCAGGGACTCTAAGAAGGCTGGATACTCCGAACTGCCACTCGGCGCATAAGCGCATTAGAATACCCACCCCAGCCCGCCGCCTCTCACCAGGGGCAACTCCAGACTGAGACAGAGTCCAGCCCCTCTCCAGGAGACTGGTTCCGGAGCCCAAGCAATGCGTAGAGGTGAGCCCGACCATATCTAGCCGGTGACTCCCAAGCTAGGCGAGTGGCTCCAGCAGATCCCAGGAACAACATCGGAGATCTCTGTCCAGAAGAGCGCAGTCCTAGGAACAGCTAAGATATACTGCAGTAAATGACGTCCATATGGAAGAATACTGATCGCTCCAATGCAGTATTACAGTATTGGATTAACCACTTCACACCACAGATACCTCGTGTAATCACATATTATGACTGCATCAAATTATACCTTGCACTAAGGAAATACTGAGGATTTTAGCCCAGAATCACCACATTCTTAAAAGCATCTGGTGTTTGAAGAAACCTTTTTTTCCACATGAACTGACTTTAATATTCAAAGATTTTTAACTGTAAATTTCCAACTTTAGTGCAGGACACTCTCATCTCTCTCTAACCCCCTCTGCTTGCTTTATAACGATGTTTTTTACTCCAACAATATTTTCATTCACCTCTCATTCAAATAAAAACGAACATGTCCTTCATCTTTATTAATTCCATCTGGTTTTTCCCATTCTTTACTCTCCCATCACATCCTTTCTACTTTCCTCTGTCTCCAGATTTCTCTCAGCTCCCATTTCAGCATCTATTTCAGTCGCCCTGCAGCAAGGATTTGGATAAAAGGATTAACTTATCGTCTACCAGTTTAGGGCTCTTAAACTCAGCCTGACGGCCCCCCTGAAAATTGAAAAGATGGAAGCCATTCAATACATGTTAAATTCATTTCCCCTGTTTATTACACTGAAGGATTTTGGTGTCTAAAGCTGGAAGAGTTTGGAGGCAAGAAAGATGAAGAAATCGAAGCAGCAAATGTTCATCTGTAGAAATATGAGCAGGCAGCTCAGTATTCTGTTTTTTCCCTAAAATTATGGGTTGTTTGATAATCGTGAAAGGGGCCCGACTCCATAAAATTTTAATCATAATTAGGTGGAGAGCAGATTTGAGCCAAAAATGAGAAAAAACTGAAGTGAACAGTCACCTTAGATTCATCAGTTGCACAAATCACATCTTTCTTTGTCCAGTAACATGAAGATGACCACTTAGAATAAAATAATACTGTGTGATTGTCATGACTGTGTGCAGGCAGGCAGGGAGGAAGGACCCAAAATGCAGGACTCGGAGGCAGACGTAAACTCAAAACACTCAGCTTTATTGCTGGGCAGTAATACAACATAAACTTAACTAAACTAAGAATACAAAAACAAACTAAGCAGACAGGCAGGCAGGCAGGCAGGCTAGCAGACGGAACACACAGTTAACGTGAGGGTACAACGCGACAACGAGTAGGGGAAGACGCAGACACTAAATACAAGAGGTGAACGGAGCGAAGAGGAAATAGCTGGGAGACACGGCTGGCGCTGATTACACTGACGAGACAGGGAGAGAACACGGAAGGTGGGACCAGGGCAGGTACAGAACAGAAACCTAACAAATGGCAAATCATAATGGAATACATAATCAGAATAAACAAAAGCATAAAGAAACACAAAACACTGAGTCGGCAGACTCAGGACCATGACAGCGATTGATATGTTTTTCTTTCTCTTCTTTATTTTCAGTTATCTTTTCAATTAATTGGGGAAAAAAATCCTGTCAGAATTCCCCCCGAAACCAAACAAAGAAAAATTGAGTTCTGTTATCACTATCATTTGACACCATTACCACATGACTCGGGAAGTACAACTGAAACTTTATCCTCTGGACAAGGACACTTGGTGGTGGGATGACGAACTACCAGAAAGCATTCAGAAGAGGTCAAAATAGAAGAAGTGAGAGGTTACAAGGAGGAAAAGGCTGATAGTGAATCTTCAGTTTTGGAGAGACATTGCAGAGAATTACGTGAAGTTGATCAGGATATCTACGAGGACAGAGAGACAGAGGTGTTAAAGGTGGAGGTGGGATTACAGCAGTGTAGAAGTATCTCAGCACGAGTGAGTGTCCCTGACTAATTTTTCACTCTTTTGGCTAATTAGCTAAAAGAGTCACAGGAATGCTAAATGAAGAAGTTAATCCAGTAGCTAATCCAACAGTTAGTCTAGAGCTAATAGTAACAGCAAAAAGCAAAATGTATTTCTCTCTTTAAATTGTATTTTTTAAAAATATTTTGAAAACCTGATTTTTAATTATGATTCAGAATTGATTGATTTTTTTCTTTAAATCTCTTTTCTTTTTGAAGCATTTATTAATGACTTCATTGTTCATTTAGAAATGTTTATTTATAATCCCCCTTTTTTAATATTTGTCATGAAATAATCAGATAATGAGCATGGCAATGATCTTAATTACATTTGTACCCCAGCAGAAAAACACATAGTGGAACACTATCAGTCATGGATTAGCCTCCCCAGAGTCCGAACCTCAGAATGATTTGAGTAATGTGGAATCATCTTGACAGAAAACAGAAGAAAAGCCAAAGAAGGCTAGATGGTGGTTTTTAGTAGCAAATGTAACCCTGATATAATCTCATTTTCCTAGTTTGTGAGTGTGATAGATGTCATTCTTACACGTCTCTATATCCTGCACCGCTGTCTATGTATTTATCTTTTATGCCCCAAAATCTTTATCTAATATTTTTCATTTTGCACCCTTTAGAAAAAGCATGATATAATGAGCATAAATTAATAATTTGTCAGCTGGGCTGTCACGCGTCTCCAGATGCTGGCTGGGTTGTTGTTTGACAGCTGATACGATTATATAAAAGAGATGTAGCTGTTTTGATGTTGCTCAGGTGTGTCACTGCCCACTGAGCTTGCTGCTAAAACAGCTACAAATGTGTATTTATATATGTAAATGATTATTTACAGCACCAAACAAACAAGCTAAACCCACAAACACAGACACACACACACACACACACAGGGACGCAACCATGAAGCTGCAGCCCATTACCATCACCCACTCTATTCCCAGCAGATGTCAGTCTTACATAATGACTCTCTGATGTAACACTGAGCACACACACAGAGCATGTGTTCACTGGTGAGTTAACACAATGATTTCAAGAACGAGCACAGCCATAACACCTGAAAACATCAGGTAATTGCTACACCGTTTGGTTTGATGGAGTAGAAAATCTTTAGGTGTTTCAACATAATGGATACAATTCTTACTCCTGTTTTAATGAATTAGAAAAACTTTTGCATACTTTAGCATTCCATGTTCATCTTTTTTGCTTTGACTTTATTTTAGCTGCTTTCTGGAGATTCACCTGGATTATTGACAAGTTTTATGTCACAACTTCTATTTTTGGGCAAAACCTCATGTACTTGTTTCGTATTTGTGGGTTTAGGTCACAGGTTAACGGATGAGTAAGCTTCTAGGATGAGAGGTGAAACGTCTTCAAGCAACTTAAAGAAGTCCAGATGCTTTTCTTTACAAGCTCCTTTGACTACGATGACCTGGATAACTGAGAACCTTCACAGACATGTCACAGGTTAACATGAATAACATGACAAAAGGTGAAGCTCCATGGTGTCCCTCGACACACGTGAACAAACAGGGCATGAACCTAACTTAAAAACAATCAAAGGACACATCAAATAAATGTTAGCCAAACATTAAAGCACTTAGTATGATTGTTTGTTCAAGAGTTGATTTTGATCACTTTGTTTTGGGGGTTTGCCCTTTACAAAGTGTGTTGGTTGTCATAAATCATAACTGTGGTCATGTTAATAGTAAAGATACCACTCGAAAGCTAGGAGCTCAGTCTGTGGGGATAAGTATATAATGTGTTGCCAGACAGCTTACAGTAACTACTATTTTTCAGTCTATTACAACGGTCATAACATAGACAGGTAACCATGAGAGATATACTGAACAGCAGTCAGCGTGTGATTCTTTCACCTCGTGCACTTTGTGCTCCTTTGCAATGCAAGATAAGATTTATATTGCAGATAAAAGTTGAGGGAGGTGTTGTTTCTGCAGTTGGTGTTGATTTAGTCAATGACATTATAAGAATGTCAAATTTACATGGCTCCATACACCACTATACTTTTAAATAAGTTGGTGTTAACCTTGTGAGATGAAAATTGGCCTTTTGATTTATGTCAGTCCCATCTGTCATAAGGTAAGGGCAAAGTACTGCACAGGACAGAGCCCATTGCAGAGAGTGGGTGAGAAGTGTTACAGCTGAAGTTTAGGATTTAGATTATTTCAGTGCAGATCATAAAAATGTAATATATATTATAATTACTAATAAAAAGAGCACATCAAACAAAATAATATCCAACAAATGTAAATAATTAAATTCTTCTAACATCAAAGAATGTTAAAGTAGATAAGGTGTGGTTTTACTTACACCAAAAAAGCTGGGACCAAAAAATAAAAAACACATTGAAATGTATTAATTATTGTCAGTGTAGAACAAAAAAAGTTGATTACCAGCAGCTGTGCACAGCGGTGCTCCTCAGGTCTGAAACCCGTCCGATTTAGATTCTCTGGACTCTTATCAGTGCTGCACAGTTTACGCCTGCTGCTCTGCATAGACATTCTCATCCATCGGCTCTCGCTAGCTCTGGCTCGTGTGTTAGTAGTGTTCATATTAAAATGTGTATAGAAATGAATCTGAGTTGCTAAATTAATAAAGATTTTTTAGGAAAAGTCATGAAATACGAGATGATGGGGTTTACATCAATTTTAAAAAAAGGTCAAAGTTTGCAGGCTCACGTTTTGGCTGAGCGCAGGAACCTTATGTATGTCTTATACTTACAAGTACAGTTTGTACATTCACATCACAGTGAAAGGTATTACTATTATTACTACTATTATTATTAGTAAAGCACTTATATCACAGAGAAAACTGCTATCAGGAAAACTGTATATCTGGGATAATGATATCTACATATTTGTTACATGTATTAATGTTTGATGAAATTACATTACATATTATTTTTATAGCACCAAATCACAACAACAGTCACCTCAGTGCGCTTTATATTGCGATGTAAAGATGCTACAATAATGCAGAGAAAACATGAAAGAGCAAAGGAAGCTGTCAAGTAAAAATATTTAAATCTGCTTTGAAATCTCTTCAGATGAATTGATATTTGTTTAAAGACTGGTTAAAAGGTTTACTTTGTAGTTTGTAACTTTTTTAAACTTCCACAAATGTTTGGACCTGTCTGATTTGTCGCCACAGGTTTCAGAGACAAGCAGAACAACAATCAGTGTGTGAGTCTTTTCCCTCATGCACTTTGTGTTGTTTTGCAATGCAAGATAAAATTGCTGATAAGAGCTGAGTTGGTTTCTGTAGTTGGTGACAGCTCACTAACATCACCAACACAGCAAGTAGTTCTCTGCCATCTGTACACTCCGTTACATGTTCCATATGTATGGGGAATGACCCCCCCAACCATCAAATCATCTGATTGGCTCTGCAGCCTTGTGTTGTGGATTGGTGAATGTCTCGTTCACTTTTGGCATACAGCTTCATGTCATCCGTGTACAGGAGGTGGCTGATGCCTGCTCCGTTCTGTAGTCGGTATCCGTAGCCAGTCTTGTCAATGACCTCACTGAGGGGGTTCAGGCCTATGCAGAGAAGCAGTAAAGAAAGGGCACCTCCTTGGTGGTGACATAGTATATGCTTGAAGTGTTGTTGATCCCACTGAGTTCCTGATGAAACACTGACTGTGGCACATGTTTTTTCGCTTCTTTCATCTCTTTTTATGTCTTTTTATTCCCTGGTGATTAATACATGAACAGGACTGCCTTTCATGTGTCTGACTGTTTAGGCTCAAATCAGTTTGATGTTTGAAGCCCGGCAGTGAGGTAAAGTAAAAACTGTCCTCAAATGTTAAATCAAAAGTAACAAGCCTGTTTCAAAACTGTAAGGAGTAGAAAGTGCAGATATGTGTTTTAAGATGTGGGGAGTAAAAGTAACATTTTTCATTTTAAAACTTCTCAAGTAAAGTTTATTTATGTACTGTAACTAAGTATTTATACTTACTTTCCACCTCTGAAAATGAGCATGGGAGATCCCTTAAAATGCACCTGACAGAAACATTAGATTGTGCTCATCATCCTAAGACAGATACTCAACACACTGAAATGAGTCACAATCACAAAATCAAACCTTTGCTTTCGCATAGTTATCTTGTAAACACAAAATGTCTTTCTGAGAATCACAGTGGAATGATATATTTTAAAAAAAAAACGCTGATAAACAACATTGGGTTTATTGCAAATGTGGAGGGCATGAACATATAGAAGAACAAAGAGAGATGGAATCTCACACAGGCATGTATGCAGCTGGAGTATCGTCAGTCCCTGAGCATCTCATCTATCTGCACAACGGAACAGCTAGTGCAGATAACACACACTGCACTGTCACAGAGCTGTTTACCCCCGAGGCCTCCCAACACGCAAACACACACACATGCACATAGATCTTGTCAAAAACCTAGTAGCTTTAGCATGTCACTTGTCTAAAAGGCAGATCTATTTACATATTAAGCTCAGTGTTTTCTGGAGTTCTTGAAACAGCCCTTCTTTTAACAATGCAACTAAATGAAAAATGCATGTTCCAAGTTACATTCAATGCCCTTGCATTATTGTTCAGTCATGCCTTTCTGCATTTTCAATCAAATTTGTTGACTAGCTAACCCCACCCATCACATAAAACCACACTTTTCCACACATTTGCAAAGAATGCGGCTGAGGTCTAATTTATTCATTTAACCCTCGCTCCCTCCTCTTGATCTCACAAGTGAAGAATGTGTGGGTGGAAGTAAACAATCCTGCAACAACACTATTTACGACAACTGCAAAAGCTAGTGGGAGGCGAATAATACAGCAAAAATGACATTTTCACTGTTTTTCTATCTGCTCAGAGTGCACTGTCTGAGCAAGGCTGGATAATAATTGGTATTCTAATTTGAGCAAGCACTTCCAAATGAAATTGAAATCCTTCAATAGTTTTATGGCCAGGTGGCTAGAGAGAGAGAGAGAGGGAACGTGGACCCAAACGCGAAGGCAGGAATTACTTGTCACTAGTTTATTGTGTATTTACAGTAATGGTGATGTGGTGTGAATCTGGGAGCTCTGGTCCAGCCATGCAAGTGATTAGGGTCTCTGGGAACAGACACTCCAACACAGGAAAGAACAGTTAATGATCAGAGGTAAGAGGATCAGAAAACTAAGTGGGTGTGGTGAGTGGCTTACTTGAATCTGCAGGGAAGTGGACGTGAGTGGAGGAAATCTAAGTGAGTGTCCAGGATAAAGCTACTTCCAACCTGATTTCCAGATGAAACTGAAACCGGTGGGCTAGAGTGAACTGGCTTGATCTGTGAGATGGGGAATGT
This sequence comes from Copadichromis virginalis, assembly GCF_057382275.1. Classification (NCBI taxonomy): domain Eukaryota; kingdom Metazoa; phylum Chordata; class Actinopteri; order Cichliformes; family Cichlidae; genus Copadichromis; species Copadichromis virginalis. The sequence continues at coordinate 38,087,796 of NC_140618.1, forward strand.
AGGATGAATGCGAAGAGCTGTAGGTAATTTGAGTTTAACGGCTAGTGGGCTCATGACTGTCTCAATCTCAAAAGTGCCTATGTAACAGGGTGCGAGCTTGCGTGACAGTGCTTTAAGGGGCACATCGTCGATGGCAAGCCAAACCCTTCAACCTGGTTCATACCTAGGGGCAGGCGTCCGGCACTGGTCATCATAATGATGCTGCCAGCAAAGCCTCCCGGGCATGCACCCAGATTTGTTGTGTGCATTCCATATGGTGTTGCACCTAAGGAACACCTAGGTCCAACTCATTTTCCAGGAATAGTGGTGGTTGGCATCCAAGAGCCAGAGGAGGTGAGTGAATTCTGGGTGTATTCCACCCAAGAGAGGTGTGAGGACCAGGTGTCTGGGTTATGGGAGGTGACACTTCGGAGGATGGTCTAAAGCTCTTGATTTAACCTTTCTGTTCGACCATTGTTTTGGGCGTGGAAACCAGAACCTAAACTAACCTTGGCACCAATCGAGGTGCAGGTGGTCTTCCAGGTCTGAGAAGTGAAGGGGCTACAGTCAGAGATTATTTTTAGTCAAATTCCATGGAGCCTGAAAATATTATGGACAAGGTTAGCTGTTTTTACTGGCCAGTTCCACAATGCTTGAAAACCAGCAAGCATTGCAACAGGAATACCCTGCACCCACCCAATTCCCCGTAGAAAGCATCAGGTGCGAGAGAAACTGGGTCACGGAAAATGGGCTCTTCAGGAACGGCTGCGGGAAAACTGAGCAGCTGGCTAGGGTTTCCCCTTGCTTATCACTAATGAGTTTACATTGATTACCTGTAACGTTCACTCTTGTTGGCCTATTACAGTGCCCTGTTTGGTGAGTGCGTTCGGGATTGTGTCTGCTGGGTCCATAGTGGCCAGTCTGTACTGTTAGTGCTGGGTGGCCAGAGAGAGAGAACGTGGACTCAAATGCAAAATACAGTGCGGAGGCAGGAATTGCTTTTCATTGGTTTATTGTGTATTTACAATAATGGTGACTTGGCGTGACGGACTGGTGGAGAAGTGGTGGAGACGCTGATCTAAAATACACCTCCTGCTGATTGCCGGTAATGACCAGGCAGGTGTGGATTCTGGGCTCCACCCAGAATGGGCGGACACAGCAAGACCAGGCTGGAGCAGAAACACACTGAACACTGTGACAACCATGACACTGTAGAAACGCAGAGTTTGCTACAAAGAGCGACTTTCCCGTCTGACTTCAAATAGATCATCACACACACATCCACACGGAATTTCAGTTTTATTTGACTTATACAAGAACTTAGAAACTGTTACTACATCCTTCTGAGCTGTTGCAGTGTAGTCTGATTGTTGTGCTAGCATTATAACTCTAAACTATAATCTGATTATAAATGTGGTTGTGAGAATAATTTGTACAGAAAAGACTGAAATGGCTTCTGGGTATAAAAGGTGAAGACAAAGTGCCTAAAGCTTGTAGCTTTTCTCTGGCAGGGGCCGACTCTTGCACAGCTTGCATAGAAATTTTTGGGAAAACAGCCCTCAGCTCTTTTGATCGTTTCAATTCAATTAAATTTTGTTTATGCAGCGCCAAATCACAACAACAGTTGCCTCAAGGCACTTTATATTGTAAGGTAGACCCTACAATAATACATACAGAAAAAAACCCAACAATCATATGACCCCCTATGAGCAAGCACTTTGGTGACAGTGGGAAGGAAAAACTCCCTTTTAACAGGAAGAAACTTCCAGCAGAACCAGGCTCAGAGAGGGGCGGGGCCATCTGCTGTGATTGGTTGGGGTGAGAGAAGGAAGACAGGATAAAGACATGCTGTGGAAGAGAGACAGAGATTAATAACAGATATGATTCAATGCAGAGAGTCATACTTGTTATTAATCTCTGGCTATGACCTCAGCAAACACTTTGCTGTTGAGTTTATGGGCTCAGTCAGTAGTTTCAAATATTACTGACTAGAACACAATGTCAGTTTTGATAATAATGCTTCCACTTTAAAGTTAAAGAGTGTTACGTCCCCTGGCTATTGTGATTGTGATCAGTGAAGACCTCCACAGGTTGGGAAGTAGATCCCACATACACGTCAAAATGCTGAAGAGCCAGAAGCATGGCCAGAGTCTCCTTTTCAATTGTCGAGTACCGCCTTTGATGAGTATCGAACTTCTTGCCAAAGAAGCAGACAGGATGACTCACTCCTTGTCCATCATCCTGAAGAAGAACAGCTCCAGCCCCCACCTCACTGGCATCCACTTCAAGCTTGAAAGGTTTCGAAAAGTCTGGAGCAACAAGAACAGGTGAACTCGACAGAAGACCTTTTGCACATTCAAAAGCATGTTGACACTCAGGACTCCAAATGAATGGTACCTTCAGGCTGCACAGGTTTGTCAGTGGTGTTACGACTTCAGAAAAATTCCTACAGAAACACCTGTAGTAACCAACCATCCCCAGAAATCTACGCAGCTCACAGCATGTTGTTGGCACAGGAAAGTTAAGAATGGCATTAACCTTTGCACTGATAGGGCGAACCTTGCCCTGCCCAACTTCCTTTCCAAGGTAGGTCACTGTAGCCTTACCAAACTCGCATTTAGCCAAGTTGAGGGTCAAGGAAGCATCAGCTAAACGCTTGAACACAGTGGTTAAAGTGTCGACATGCTCTGACCAGTTGGAAGAATAGATGACCACATCATCAAGATAAACATTACAGTTCGCCACACCAGATAATACAGTTGACATTAACCTCTGAAAGGTAGCAGGAGCATTTCTCATTCCAAATGCCATGACTGTATATTGTAAAAAGTGATCAGGTGTTACGAAAGCTGAGATTTCTGATGCTCTTTCTGTCAGAGGTACTTGCCAATAACCTTTAAGAAGATCAAGCTTACTCACATAAGCAGCAGATCCGACGCTGTCAACACAGTCCTCAATACGGGGCAGTGGGAGGGAATCAGGTACTGTTACTGCATTTACCTTGCGGAAATCTGTGCAAAAGCGAGGTGTTCCATCTGATTTTGGCGTAACCAGGCACGGAGAACTCCATGGACTATAGCTTGGGATAGCCAATCCATGCTTCAGAAGGTAGTCTACTTCTGTGTTCATCATTTCCCTTTTCGCCATATTCACACGGTAAGCATGCTGCTTAATAGGCACTGCATTCCCAACATCAGTGTCGTGCTCTATTACAGTAGTACGGGAAGGCATGTCCCCAAAGAGTGTTAAATGAATGTTGACGAGCCTTTCAATGTCCAACTGTTGCTCACGGGTCAAGTGGGACAGATATATAGACAACTGGGACAGTACCTCAGAATTAAGCATTCTGGCATTCTGGTAGCTGGCATCACAAAGTTTGAGCCCGTCTTCATCTAAACTTGACCTCAATCCTGAGGAAGAGTTCAACAAGAGAGTTTCTGGAGATGAGACTTGCTCTGACGGAGATGCCACAGGCTTATCTGCGGTGCCACAGAAAGAGTCAGCTCTAGAATGAAAGGATTTGAGCATATTGAGATGGCACAAGCGTGTTTTACGCTTCCTATCTGGTGTTTTAATCACATAGTCAGTGTCATTTACTTTCTTATCCACCTGATATGGTCCACAGAAGCGGGCAGACAATGCAGAGCTAGCAGTTGGTAGAAGAACCAAAACCTTGTCACCTGGATTGAAAGATCGAGGAACGGCTTTCTTATCATACCAACTCTTCATCTTCCCCTGAGCAGAGGAGAGGGCTTCTGCAGCTGCCAACCTGGCCTTATGGAGGCGCTCTCTGAACTGTGAAACATAATCCAAAACATTAGTTTTCACAACATGATCTGTTGACAAGAACTGTTCTTTCAACAACTTAAAAGGTCCCCGAACAGAATGACCAAACACTAGTTCATTTGGGCTAAACCCAAGGGACTCTTGCTTAGCTTCACGCATGGCAAACACCATCAGGGGTACTCCCTCATCCCACTCTTTTCCAGTATCCAAGCAGTATTTCTGCAAAGTTGCCTTGAGTGTCTGATGCCAGCGCTCTAATGCTCCTTGAGACTCAGGATGGTATGCACTTGACACAACATGCTTAATCCCCAGAGTCTGCATGACCTGCTTGAAAAGTTTAGACAGAAAGTTAGTTCCTTGGTCTGTCTGGACTACTTTTGGTAAACCAAAAGTAGTAATAAAAAGGCTTCTTATTTCTTGGAAGATGGGGTCTTGATGCGCAAGTGGACTGCCCACCCAAGTTTAACAGCGGACGTAGAGGGAAGCTGTTCTGATGACTGACTGGAGCACTACTTATCAGATTGTTGTGCCTCTTGAGTATCGTCACTACGTAGTCTCCCTTGCACATGAGCACCCCCTGACAAAGTTCTTCACTAACCAAAAGTAGTGAAGAACTTTGTCAAAACTTTAATCACCAAAGGTGCAGTTATTCTCCTGAGTGGGACAGCTTCTGGAAAACGAGTCGAAGTACACATTGCAGTCAGTAAAAACTGATTACCATTCTTTGTCTTGGGCAATGGACCAACACAGTCCACAATGACCCGTTCAAAAGGTTCACCAAGTACTGGTATAGGATGAAGAGGAGCTATAGGAACTGTCCGGTTTGGCTTTCCTGCAATCTGACATGTTTTACAAGTGCGGCAAAACTCAACTACATCAGCCTTCAATCCTGGCCAAAAGAAATGGTTGAGTATCTTGTTGTATGTTTTTGTAACTCCCAAATGACCAGACAGGGGGTGCTCATGTGCAAGGGAGACTACGTAGTGACGATACTCAAGAGGCACAACAATCTGATAAGTAGTGCTCCAGTCACAGTCATCAGAACAGCTTCCCTCTACGTCCGCTGTTAAACTTGGGTGGGCAGTCCACTTGCGCATCAAGACCCCATCTTCCAAGAAATAAGAAGCCTTTTTATTTCCTGTTTCAGAAAGAGAAGTAAAGCATTTAGTCAATGAGGGATCAGACTTCTGAGCAGCAACAAGGCTTTCACGTGTGACTGGCAAGTCTAACTGTGGGAGATGGAGATCCTTCCACTTCTCAGTAGTATCCTTTGAACCACTTTTAAGATCAATCAGGGTTTGCAAATCATCTGTAGCCAGAGCCTGAGCCAACGAAGAGTCTGACAAATCAATTTCTGCAGCTTTACGTCTTGCTTGAGCCCTGGTGAGAACACAAGCAGGAAAAACATGTTGCTAGGTCGTTGCTCTTCAAGTTTGATTCTAGATCATTTGTTACTTCGGGAACAGGTTGCACTTTTCCACCAGCAATATCATTTCCCAAAATAAACTGCACCCCTTTTATGGGCAATGAGGGGCGTACTGCCACAGAGAAGATGCCATTAACCAACTTTGATTTGGTGTACATAATGCAAAGGAGCTTCAACATAGCCCATTTCAACTCCTTGAATCAGAATACTACCATGACAAGAGGAATGGTCACTCAGGGGTAATACATCAGATAAAATCACAGATCGTGACCCTCCCGTATCTCTGAGTATTCGAATGGGTTTTTCATCCTCAGGCTTCCCAGTCAATGACACAGTGCCATCTAAGAGGAAGGGTTTGAAGCAGGGATCAACTCCTTCACTTTGATCCCTTCTCTCAGCACAGATGGTTTTAATTAAGCCTACTCCTTTTGGTGACTGGTTCTTGCGCTTCAAAGCGGGACATTCAACAACAACATGACCAAGTTTATGACAATAGAAACATTCCCTTTCAGTCCTTGGAGCAAAAGTCTGTCGTGGGCTTGAAGGATCCTTTCGTGGGGGAGGTTCTCTGGTGGTAACTTCACGTTTCTGCACAAAAACAGTTTTATGAGTCAGCACAAATTCATCAGCTATCACAGCTGCTTCTTTCAAAGTGGAAACCTTCTGTTCATTAAGGTGTACAACAATGCGTTCTGGCAGGCCATTTTTGAACTCTTCCAGCAGTATCAGTTCACGTAAGGAGTTGTAGTCAGGAACTTTACTTGCTGTTATCCATCTATCAAAAAGAGTAGCTTTTTCACGAGCAAACTCTACAAAAGTCTGATTTGCTGTTCTTTTGTGATTGCGAAAGCGTTGCCTATACGCTTCGGGAACAAGTTCATAAGCAGCAAGGATAGCAGACTTCACTACATCATATTTCAAACTTTCTTCCAAAGACAAAGCAGAACAGACTTCTTGTGCTTTGCCTACCAATTTGCACTGAAGAAGCAATGGCCAAACTTCTCTCGGCCAGTGCAATGACGCCGCAACACGTTCAAACACATTGAAATATGTATCAACTTCTGATTCACGAAATGGAGGTACCAACACAATGTTTTTACTCACATTGAAACCACCTGGGTTTACATGGGAGGAGGTTGTTTCATCAACAGATGAATTTGCAGAACTAGGTTGAGTAGTACTTCCTGAAGTCTGTGCCTGTAACTCCAACTGACGCAGTCTGACCTCCCTTTCAATCTGCAACTCCAGCTCCAACCTTTTCAGCTTTAACACCTTTTCTGTCTCTGTTTCCAACTCCAACCTGCGAAGTTCCAACTCTGCCTGACGAGCTTGGGCTTTATCCTGAGCCTCCAATTGTAATTTAGCCAAACGTACCTTGAGTAATACTTCTTGTCTTGAACGAGGAGAAGATGGAGTAGGAAAAGAAGGTGAGCCATTAGTGCTTAACTTTTCCACCGTTTGTTGCTCCCCAGCAGCAGGGTTTTGCCCTTCTTCCTTTAACACAGCAGGCTTCACTCCTTCATTAGGGGACCTGTCAAGAGGAACTGGCAAACGAGGTGATTTAGAAACAGGAAGCAGGCCTTCTTCTACAAGTTTGTTTGAAACAGCAGTTTTCAAGTCCTCTTTCACCATTTGCCTTGATACATTTAACTCAAAGTGTGCTGCTATAGCAAACAAATCATGTTTTCTACATACGTTTAGCTCCTCCCAAGAAGGATTACTCAAAAATGCACTCAAAGTGAAAACACCAGTTGCCATACTAACTACCTCTGCCAAATACATCAGCAGAAACAAACTCCAAACCTTCACCATCCACAAATGGATTAACCAGGACTTTTATCCCGGACGAGCCGCCAATTTATGTTACGTCCCCTGGCTAGTCTAGGGGGTTGAAGGGACGAACATAAATGTGGATAGAAAAGGAGGAGCCAAGATGGTAATTCTAAAAGGTTTATTTAATACTGGTGATGGGATGTGGGTTCAGACCGAGGTGGGTTCAGGGAGAGCCAAGGCCAACATAACAAACAAAACATCCCTGACGTAGAAATAAAAGAAACTTACCTAACTCCAAAGAAACAAAATATACAACCTATAACCATAACCTACCTAACAACACATAAACAGGAGAAAACAGGGTGTCAAAACAAAAGGCAGCTCTCCCCTACAAGCAGTCTGAACATGAAACAACAATGCTCACACAAAATACAAAGGCATGCAAGCCTGGACAAGTATGGCAACCAAAATGGCCAGAGGGCACAGAAGCACAGCTCCACAGGCCTTAAGTAGTGCTCTGCTGATTACCAATTAGCCGGACTCTGCGCAACATCCAATCAGGACAGAGGAGGTGGAGCCTGGACAAAACAAAGGGTTAATAGGGAGAAGAGACATCCTCCTGGGGGATGTAACAAGGAGTATCGCCTGTTAACGCCTCTACACTCAGAGAATTTTGTGAAAAATTCATCCATAGAAAACACACTGTGAAAAAAAAAGTTGAAGTTTATGGCGTCATTTTTGTGCCTCTGTTCTGTAAAAAAAATTTGCAAGTACAAATGTTGCATTTTGAGGAGAAAATTATTTTGAAAGAAGAAACGTTTAATTTGAGAACAAATTTCATTGCTGCGTGCAAGAAATATATTTCAGTGTTTGCTATTATCCACATACACACACTATAATAGCACCTCTTGCTCAGATCTTTGCTCTGTGTGCTCACAGACATCTGCAGACCTGCTCTCACTGTGTCGCTCGCTCACAACATCTCTGCTCCGTGCACGCTCAACTCTCTGTACACCGTTGTAAGTGTGCCACAAAACCAAACAATCACAGACTTGGATGCAAAAATTCTGATTGGCCGTTTTTGGTCTCCAATCAGATCGCTAGCTACTGCATTCAGGAAACACGGTCAAGAATGTAGCTAAATCCATTTTCGGTTAGTATGTTTAATTATTTTATTTTTAAATATATAATTTTTTAAGTCCATTGTTGGTTTTAATCTAGTTTAAACCAAACCACTCCACTGGATTTAGCTACATTCATCTGAACAAATATATGCTGAAAATGTATCCTGTTTTTTTGCAGGTTGTGTTAACAGCTGCATTAAGAAATTTTACGTGTCCGGTATGTTAAGGCCTTAAGGGTCTGCTTTAGACCAGGACTAACTTCTAAGCCACCGTGGCATAGCAACACTCGGGCCATATGCCAATATATCACTTCAGTTTCAAAAGGTGGAAGGATTTTTGTCTAATTTGATCTAACAATAGTGTACAGATTGCCTTTATACCAGGGGTGGGCAATGCCAGGCCCCGAGGGCCTGCAGGTTTTACATCTCACCCTGGGTCAACACACCTGAATCACATGATTAGTTCATTACCAGGCCTCTGGAGAACTTCAGGACATGTTGAGGAGTTAATTTAGCCATTTAAATCAGCTGTGTTGGTTCAAGGACACATCTAAAACCTGCAGGGGCACCGGCCCTCGGGGCCTGGAATTGCCCACCCCTGCTATATACCCACTGAGTTCCAAACACAATAACCAACTAAATATGTCAAGTCTAATTACCATGAATTCTCCTTGTGCAGATCCAGTAGCATTTGAACTGAGGATATTCTCCTGCAAAGCTTTGGTGACCCTTACATCCATTATCAAATCGATTATTCGAATATATAGATTTAACATACAAAATGTGTCTATTTATAGTCAAGAGAGCATTAAAGCGACAGCCATATATTATCTGACCTTCTAAATCAGTCACTGAAGCTGCATAGGCTCCATACTGTCATGTTTGTCATGTGTAGGGATCAGATCATCTATCAGGTACATATGGGGGCCTTGAAGGCATGAGTGGGATATCGTATGTATGTGTGTGTGCATATGTGAGCTTGGAGACGGGCACAGAAGGCTGAGCAGCATGCTTCTCTCTCAGAATGAAACCATCTATTTAATATATTTAATAAGCATGGGAGGAGGTGGTTATGGTGTGTGAGTTGAGGAGACCAAGAGGCTCTGTAGGTATGTTATGCTGTATTTTTGTGTCATCAGTTCTGGACAGATACAAGCTAAAAATGAATGTGTCTTCTAGCAGGTGTGCATCAATACCTCACACATATCAAAAGGTTTTGACACACTATTTTTTTTTTGTCTAACAACCAGAAAAAGCACATCTAAGCATTACTGTTCAGCCAACTAATGTGTCAATATTTCCCCCTTTGTGTCAGGATGACAAAAGAGGAAATCTTTATTGAAAAACCAATTGATATGTTTCAACTTTTTCCAATGGTGGGCCTCAAAGATCCTCCACTTCTTTTAAGGGTTCTTCACATGTTTTGGGTTCTGTTGCCATGCTAATGTCTCCCCCACATCAGTTCCACAGTGTTTTGTTTTTCCACTGTTGTGTTGTATTCAGTTTTCTGTTTGGTTTTCTTCAGTGTTTCATAGCATTTTTCTATTTGCTGGTGTTCGTGTAGGTTTTAATATGTTTGAAATCTAAGGGCCACTGTTGCCTACATCACACAATTTTTGAACATTTATCTAGCAACTGATATCAGTGAATCACATCTTATTATTCAAGCAGCTCAAACCTCAAATAGTTCCAAGAGGCGGCTCCTGGTGTCCAAATAGGTCTGTATCATCGGGTAGAATAGAAAAATGGCCCCTTCTACCATACATTATGATTTTATTGAACACATTTTTTTCCCATAAATTTATGGGTTGCTACCTTGAAGTGTAAATTATGGCACCCATTGTACTTGAATCAGTACCACTAAAGTTGCCGCTCTAGTTCCCCTATGTTTAAACAGCTAACTCAACCGATCTCGGCACCTGACTGTGCCTCCCTGAGCCTGGTTCTGTCGGAGGCTTCTTCCTGTTAAAAGTGAGCTTTTCCTTCCCGCTGTCACCAAAGTGCTTGCACATGGGGGTCATCTGATTTTTTATTTTTTTTTTTTTTGGGGGGGGGGGGGGGGGGGGTTGTTAGTTTTCTTTGTATTATTGTACTTCCATTTACAATATGAAGCACCTTCAGGCAACTGTATACATATAATTGATTTGAATTGAAAGGCTGCAGTGGCGTTGAACTGAGCCCACCGCAAAACACTTCCTGTTTGTCATTCCCCCTCATTCTCTCTCTCTACGGTCTTTCCAAAGATCAATAAAGAAAAAATAAAGGCTTAAACTCATAAAGTTAAAAAATTAAGCAAAAATGTTATTGGCCAATGAGTGTGCAGTGTAAGTAGAAACTTGGAGGATTTATTTTTTACAAGCTGCAATGGCCCATTCACACACAAACTCATACAGCACTGTATTCTAAGCACTTTCTAACTATACTGCATGTGCTCACACTCCTCCTTTGGGGTTCAGTGTCTTACCCAAGAAACCGAGGGTCTGTGCATGCATGGTGTCACAGACCCTCGCTTTCTCCTTCGTAAGCATGCCTTGCTTATAATGTCAGCTCGGAATAGCTGGAATATATTTTAACATAGACGGCACCCACCATGACGTTCCAGGCTATAATCTAGTGTGTACAACTATCTTGTAAAATGCTTCTAATACAGTCATCATTCCCTTAATTATTTAATCCATTCACACAGAATTAGTCTCAATACTTAGAACAAATATGCTGATTCCAAATGATGTCCTACACCAGTCTACTGCACTCACACACGTCTCTGTTTGTCAGCATCAGCGCTGCCTTCATGAGAGTATTCCGAACATTCCAAGACTCCAAATGTGGAAGTTTAGCAGATATGTAGTGCCAGGCTCTTTCTAGTGATGGCATGTGTTACGCAGTGTTCAGATGTGCACAATAAATAAAAAAAATATGCCGTAGGAAAATAAAATGATTAATAATGGTTGCCATGCCATAAATCTATTGTAAACAATAGCTTTCCCTTATGTCTCTGACCCCCGATTACATCAATGCTGAAAATATTGCACGAACTGAGACGACTGCCTTTGTGACTTTTATGAAAAATTAAACAGGTTTTATTTTTGAGACGTGTTAAACAGCTGCTAGATGAAAGAAGAGCGTCTCATGTCTGAGTGATTTTTAGCTCAGCCCCATATACAAAGTCCTCGAACTACATGAACACCAAAACTTCCCTCTGTTAGTGCAAAACTGCTGAACGATTTCCTGATTTTGAATGAATTGTTCCGACTATTCTGTACTGAGACTGTTTAAGATGTTTTAGTCAGGTAACAAGCATGTCGAATAAAGCAGAGCTGTGACTATAAGCGACCACAGACAACTTTCTAATCATGTGTGACGGCTGCTTTGGTTGATTGGTGGCACTCGCCTGGGTTGTGTACCTGCGTCGGAGCAGCTTCAGTTGCAACAGCAGAGTGTCAGTTGTGTTTGGCTGCTGGTGATAAGCCGCTGCTCTTTCATGTGAGGCTGTGTGAGGTGGCAGTGAACGTTACTGCGGTTAAACAGGAAACAACTACCACAAGCTATGTGGGCCTGTGAGTGTGTTTGTACACTCATTATACTTTTGTCATTTATAGACTTTGTACATCTTCAGCTCAGGGAACTTTAGAGTGTATGTGGGCACGTTAACTGATCACAAATTATGTTGCCAAACTATTGTACTTTACTAATGTTTTGAGCAACCCCATATTGCTTTATATAATCCTGGGAAAATGAGAAATATGTGCTGCAATTTATTGAAACGTGCAAACGTAAAGGGAAATCCATTATATAAGGCAAAAACAGAATTTTTACATTTCCGAATAGCTTGAAAGTCAATATTTGGTGTGACCACCTTTATTCTTCAACACAGTCTGAACTCTCGGGTCTTCTTCAAAGACATTTAACCTCCTAGGACCTGGCGTCCACATATGTGGACATCACATTTTGGGTTGTCTAAACCAAAATACAAAATTTTGCTCTACAAGGGCCTGATATCCCCTTACGACGACACTATACTGACACTGTTCTATTGACATTTTAAACAAATATCCTCATATGTGCATCTCATTCTTGTCAGAAACAAAAATCAGGTAAAAAAAAAAATCTGGCAATTCTTTGTTTTTACATTCATCAGGTCCCAACATGCCCAAATATCAAAGAGAAATTAAAAATGCATGCCATGGAAGAGTTCGGGTCTTAGGAGGTTAAAACACCAAAGCTGGACGATGGCTGCATTTGGTCCTGTTCTCTGTCACGTTGATCTCAAACTGCTTGAATAATGTTGAAGTCCAAGTTCTCAGGAGGCCAATCCATGGCTCATTGTGTTACACTGTATGTATTATTATCCAGGTATGCTTTTACTGCTTGGCAGTGTGTTTGGATCTAAATGGTACTTTTGTGCATTCATAATTCCAATTTTTACAATTTTCCCAACACTACTGGCTAAATCTGCCCCAATCCATGACAAAAAGGTGGTACACAAATAGAAAATGAAGTTATGATTATCATTTACTGAAGTTGTGTGTTTTATCTGTTTTATTTCTCTGTGTGGTGACTGGTCAGTAGGTGTTTGTTATCAGGTGCCAAATGAAAACTGTTGATGGAAAATTAACATCAAGTGAATCAGCAGCAGTGAAAATATTTGGAACCAGAAGTCTCTTTTGTTAATTAGAAATGTAATTTTAAAAAGTTTTGGTGGGTTACAAGATATTTTCAGGTAACACAGTCGACCGTGGCAACACATTTGGATGCTTGACTCTGACCAGAAAAGTGAGTCACTGCCATGAATCCTTGTTACCTCAAACTTAAAAGTCGTGTTGACAGCCTGGTACAGAAAGCGGTTTGTGCTTCTAAGGAAAGCTTCTCACTTCAGTTCCTCACAATCATCTTAGTGAAGTGAGACGTGTGGTTCCTGTGATTGACATTACAGCAGGTGGGTGTTGGACCTGTTTGTGTTATTGGTACCTTTTAGAACATTTATATTAATATTATCTAACAGATAACATGACTTGCTTTTGTATTTTTTTAAATTTAGCGTTAATTGACAGAATGTCTGCATGTTGCATGTGTACAATTTATGAAATAAAAATGAATAAATTTAAAAAAAAACACTCAGACTGAGGCTTCAGAAACCAGCGGGTAATGTCATGGCTCCCATTCAAGGAGCTGCAGTTTTCAGCACTTGAGCCTGATATTTTCCAGAACGCACTTTTTGGCTGCTTGTCAGACAACGTTAATGTGTTGCCTTTTCTTTGCTGACCGACATTACTAAAACAAAAGAGTAGTTAAGCTTTATGTGGGTCCTGTAAGCAACTGCTACACAGACTTGCTGCTTACAGAAATAAAGGTTTTACAACAAACTGTCCCAATTTAACCTTGGATAATGACTGAGGACACGTCACAGTGGAGAGTCTGTGGTGCAAATTTAAGAAACATTTGCGTTTAATTAAATTATGTGAAGTAAATCTGGGCCGTTGATGATGTCATAGTGATGCCATCAGCCTCGCTTTGAACTTAGAGACAAACAGTGCATAACAGGAAGTGGATTGGGAAAGACTTGGGTGTGTAGCACTGCACATCCATGATCTGAGTTGAATTCTGGGAAGTGTTTAACCCACGACAGGGAGAAACTTCTGGATTTGTGCTCTGCTGCTTTAATTTGGACTTTTCTGCTTTCAGTCAGCAGCGATTCTGCTGTTGAGATGCACTTTGAAAACTACAAAGGACATGGCTCTTTATCTTTCATGTCATCTAAAATGAACTTTAAATCCACAGACATACATGTTATCATAGTGTTGTGGGTACTGTTGGCAGGTAAAATATGAAAACTCATGTTAAAAATATGGCTGCATGAGTCATTAATATCCTTCGCAGACTGATTTATCCTTTTTTTCAACATGAGGCGGTTTTATTTTAATCATCTTTGTTTGTTTCATTTCAGGAGATATTTTGGCGGAAGCTTTACTTCCTCTTGTCATTTTTAAGCAAGTCACTGAAAGTTCACACACATCTCTAATCCTTAAATCACATTTTATCACCACCATCTTAAACCCTCATTTCATTTGATGCTGCGGGCGACTGAAGGCAGCGAAAGAAAGGGTGTTTCTTCTTCTTTCTTTTTGTTGTGAGCTCCCTGATGAGTGGCGGTGAAATGACTTTGGTGGCTGCTGCTAATGCGCTATAATTGGTACGAGGAGCCACTCGCTCTGAACAATTATATGATGCAGGAGCTGCAATCTCTGTTGAGAGAGACAGAAACAGATTCCCTTCATCTTTGGTGTGTCAGCCTGCCGTGTTTTACATCCTTCAGAGCTTTAAAACAGATTTCAGACACGGCGTAGCAGCTCTGACTGTGGTGTTTGACAGCACAGGTTGTACCTGCTGCAGCCTGGAGGGGTAAATTTGACTTTTTTGTGTGTCAGATATATTTGTGTCAGATATATTTTGGAGGAAGACGAACTGTCAGCTAGTCGACTGTAAGCTGACACAGTGACCTGACATGTCAGCTTACAGCTTACAGGTTTTCTTTAGGTTATTAAATTGTCTCAAACACAGTCTGGTTAAGATCGTGTTTTGAAGGTGCCCTGCGGAGTTTTCCTGTAGACAAAGTTATTTTTACTTTACACCCACAAAACCCACTTTGATGACGAAGAAAATAGCATTTTCAAAACTCCCTCATACACTTATAAGATGCTTTCTTGTGTACAATTTTCACAAAATATAATGAAATGAAAATATATTTGTTTATTATCTAGCTGTCTTTATTTTATCAAAAAACAAGGCAAACAATTGAGGCAGCAAAAACATTGGTAACTGTGTTTTTGCCTATCCCTAAATAACTATTTATGTAGCACCAAATCACCACAACAGTCACTACTTTATATTCTAAAAAGGCTAAAAAAGGTACAGAACCCCCCCCCCCCCCCCTTCCCCCCAAAATCAGATGAGCTTCTGAGTAAACACTCGGTGACAATGGGAAGGAAAAACTCCCTTTTAACAGGAAAAAACCTCCAGGGGAAAGAGCCAGAGTCAAGGAGGGGTGGGGCCATCTGCTGCAATTGGTTAGAGGTTAGAGGAGGGAGACAAAAGGCATGCTGTGGAAGAGAGACAGAGGTTAATAATAACTAATGATTAAATGCAAAGTGGTGTATAAACCCATAGTAGTGGAAAGAGGTGAGTGAAGAAGAAACACTCTCTGCACTTAAAAGTAGAGATAGTGTCTTTCTCCTGAATCCAAACTGGAAGGCTGGAAAACTGAAGGCTCTGCCTCCCATTCTAATTTTAAATATGCTATTAGCACCGGTAAGCCCACAGTCTGAGAGGGAAGTGCTCTATCGACATGATATGGTACTGTAAGGTCATTAAGATAAAACTGGACCTGATTATTCAAGAAGGATTTAACAGGGTGCCGGTGAAGACATTATTATAAAGCCTCATTGGCTACTTCACAAGGTAATTCTTCCCAAACAATAAGAGAATGGTCTGAAAAAAGAAAATGGCCAATGAGCAGCACTTCTCTGACTGAAAATTTCTGTCCATAAAACAGGACAGAGACATTGTTAGATTGCTTTGAGTTGATTGGAAGGCAGCAGTAAGTCAAACAACCGTCTCTGAATGAACAACACACTGAACACTGAAGCAGATGGGCTGCAGCAGCAGAAGACCACACTGGTTGCCTAACCTGTCAGCAAAGAACGGGAACAATTCACGTGAAAGATTGGAAGAACAATGATACCTGTGCTGATGAGCCTTGATTTCTGATGTGATATTTGGATGGCAGGTTTTAATAATGTGGTCTAAACAACACGAAGCCATTGTGTTATCATGCTGATCTCTAGAGATTTTCTCCAGCACCTTGTTGAATCAATGCCAGGAAGCATAATGGTTGTTCTAATGGTAGAAAGGAGAAACCCAGTACTGGCAAGATGTACCCAATGAAGTGGTTGATGAGTAAATGTTTAGAAATCTTGTTGCTTTAATCACATATTTAAGAATTTAATACTTCGCTGCTAATAAATGACAGTAAAGTATGTGTCAGGGGCAACATGGGTGAGGCAGGTTGAAGACCATGACAGAGCTATCCATCCATCCATCCACCCATCCATCCATCCATCCATCCATCCACCCATCTTCTTCCGCTTATCTGGGGCCGGGTCGCGGGGGCAGCAGCCCAAGCTGAGAAGCCCAGACCTCCCACTCCCCAGCCACCTCCTCCAGCTTATCTGGGGAACACCAAGGCGTGGGACATGCCCAGAACACCTCGCTCAGGAGGCTCAATGTGGAGGAGCAGTGGTCTACTCTGAGCCCCTCCTGGATGGCTGAACTCCTCACCCTATCTCTAAGGGAGAGGTCAGCCACCCTTCGGAGGAAGCTCATTTCTGCCACTTGAATCCGTGATCTCATTCTTTCAGTCACCACCCACAGCTCATGACCATAGGTGAGGTTAGGGATTGACCAGTAAATTGAGAGCTTCGCTTTTACACTCAGCTCTTCATGACAACGGCATCTGCATCACAGCAGCAGCAGCAGCACCAATCTGTCTGTCGATCTCACGCTCCCTTCTCCTGTCGCTCGTGAACAAGACCCCGAGATACTTAAACTCCTCCACTTGGGGCAGGAACTCGTCCCGACCTGGAGTGGGCACTTTTCTGGCTGAAGACCGTGGCCTCAGATTTGGAGGTGCCGATTCTCATTCCCACCGCTTCACACTCTGCTGCGAACCGTTCCAGTGCGAGCTGGAGGCCATCACCCGATGAAGCCAACAGAACCACACCATCCGCGAAAAGCAGAGATGTCTCCTGGCTTCATGACGGAGCCAGAAGGACAATAAAGAGAGAGAATTAATATCAGTATGTTTGCGGTCTTGCCAGTTTCCTAACTAATTCAGAAATATTATTGACTTTCCTTTTGGTCATCTGTCAGCTTCATTGAAGCCACGAGGCTACAAACACAGGTTTGTGATGCATTTTGAATGTGCAGGTTTTGAACATAAATAGAAATCTTGCTAATACAGATCTGAACAGTTAAAATGAGTGAATATGACTTAAGAGATCACTGAGGGGTTACAGTCACCGATAAAGCATCATCGGTGATGCTTTGCAGGGTAAGAGATGCGCTGGAATGTTCTGGAATGTGTTGTTTGTGGCCAGAGACTTTCAGTCAAATGTTGGTTTTAGACCAAACTTCATCACAGTCCAGCTCAAAAAATATCCAGTGAAATGAAAGCATTGACTGGTGGGAATAGAATCAAAGTATTCTTGTTTGTGTTGTTAGTAAAGCTACTCTTGCTTATGAGGCTTCTGGTTGAGTAGATTGTTGTCAGAGCATTTTTAAAAATATTTTTCTCCTGCAGTTTTGAGCCTCAGCTCATTGTGAGCAAATGTTTCCCTGCTTCATCCATCAGAGCCCTGAGGGATCCTCTCACTCTGTCGCCAGCTTTTCTTCTTAAAACCTCGTCTGTCCACTGGGGCATCCAGCTGGAAGAAGCTTCTACGTCCCTCATGTGTTTCCTTATGTCGCCGCTTTCTGCTCAGCTCTACAGATGAATTATGGAGGAGAGCGAGATGACAGAAACACGCCAGTACTGAGTGCATACTCTATGTTTGATTAGATTCATTTAACTGTTTATTTTAATGCTTTTTGTTTGCTTTATTTTTCCAAAGCTCACATATTATTCCTGTCCGCCTCAGCCTCTGAAGGACTGCCGGGCATGCCGGTAAAACACAAAGAAAAACGTCTATTTGACAAAATCTATAATAATTCTGGAAAGGTGTGGTTGTCACTTACAGGTTTCAAGTTGTTCTTGTTGTTACATCATTCTGCAGCACACCAATCAAAAGTAGATAATCCTTTGTTTAGTTATAGTCGACCTTCAGAAGAAAATTTGCCATCTTTTCTTCTGGAAAACAACATTTTTAAAGTCATTTTTGTGTCCTGGATCAGAATCAGAATCAGAATCAGAATACTTTATTGATCCCTGGGGGAAATTATTTTTTGTTACAGTGCTCCATTTTAAACCAACATTAAGACAAGACAGACAATACGCTAACTAAGAATAGTACAATATATACATATATATACATACATACATAAGTCACTTATAAATAAATATTTGGAAAAGAAACATGTGTAGTTGTAGCAGCAAACAGTGTGTTAAGTGGATGCGTTGTACAGGGAGATGGCCACAGGCAGGAATGATTTCCTGTGTCGTTCAGTGGTGCTTTTCGGTAATCTCAGTCTCTCACTGAACGAGCTCCTGTGACTGACCAACATGTCATGGAGTGGGTGGGAGGTGTTATCCAACATTGTCTTTATCTTGGACAGCATCCGCCTCTCCGACACCACCTTGAGGGAGTCCAGCTCCATCCCCACAACATTGCTGGCCTTACGGATCAGTTTATTAAGTCTGTTGGCATCTGCGACCCTCAGCCTGCTCCCCCAGCATGCAACAGCATAGAGGATCGCACTGGCCACCACAGACTCATAGAAAATCCTCAGCATTTTCTGGCAGATGTTGAAGGACCTCAGTCGCCTCAAAAAATAGAGACGACTCTGGCCCTTCCTGTAAAGTGCTGTGGTGTTTTTAGCCCAGTCCAGTTTATTGTCAATGTGTACTCCAAGGTATTTATAGTCCTCCACAATGTCAACACTGACCCCCTGGATTGAAACAGGGGTCAAGTGTTTCCTGGTCTTCCTGAAGTCCACGATCAGTTCCTTGGTCCTTGATATCAAATAATATTTTGGAGGGTTACTCAGGCAAAATGACACATTTAGGGGGTCACTGGGGGACAGATAATAAAACAAAAGAGGGTTTTAATTCTGTTTTTCACTCCTTCATGATTTCTTAGACCTTCCTCTGTAAGTTAAACACAACAATAAGTTTAACATTGTGTCAGCTGTGGGGTTTGCATTGGTTTTGTGCCAGCTGGCTTTTGTACTCGCGTGCTTACAGAGAGCGTGACTGTGACCTTAATGTTGTCCATAATGATTCCCTGGCTGTCTTCTTTCTGCTAACAGGCAGTCAGAGTCGACTCCTCTCCTCTGTAAAGCTTTGAATATTTCAGCAGTGAGCTGCAGGTTTTGGGTCAGTGTGTCAGTGTGTGATCCACTGTGACAGACTGCAAAAAGACTGAAAGAGGAAGAGGGAGGAGCAGTCTGAGCAGACTGAAGAGGTGGAGAATGCCAGTCACTGAGGGAATCACTGGCTGTTCTTCACAAGCATGCACCAGTGTTGCAGACAGATGTTTATATGTATTTGTCAAACCAGACTCGTGTAATTGTGACAGCTGCAAACCTGTTGTTTCCACAGCTCAGGCTGGGCTGGACAGAAACTCTAATACATCGAGCCCAGTGTACTCCTAAAGCCTTAGAAAGTACGTTATCCTAGTTATTCCTAATGTTTACTAAATCCTTCTGATCCAGATTCTGCTGGATAACAGGCCAAAATCAACACTTTGTCACCAGAGTGTTCATACTGAAGAGTCTTGGAAAAGAAAATGAACATTAATCATCCTCAGAGAAAGCTAGAAAATGGCTACAGAGTAGCACAAATCATCCACAAAGACAGAAAAAAATGATTTGACTTCAAAAAGGTTAGTTAGAGAGGACAAAATAACTTCTGAAATACAAATTTAATTCAATTTTAGTTTGATTACATATGTCATCAATTCACAGCAACAACAAGGTGCTATATATTGCAAGTTTTAAGACCCTACAGTGTTATTGTACCAATAACATCACGAATCGAAAAGACCCACAAAATAGTTCAAAAAGAAATAAATGATCCAAAAATTGACAAAATCAGAAAGACAACAGAAATACACCAATCGTCAAAAAGAGGTATCAGTTTATCCCCATCAGGGTCATCTGGAGCCTATCACAGCAACCACAGGGTGAGAGGGAGGGTACACCTTGGGTAAGGCTAACACAGAGAGGCAACAGTGCTAACCACCATGCTGCCAAAGAGACAAATCAACTTCAATAAAGTTAAATGCAACTGGCTAAAACGAAGCCCAAGTAATCCACCAGGAGATACAAAGTAAATACAAAGTGGTCAAAAAAGAGCTACAATGTCAACAACAGGCTACGAGTGGAAATCAGTCTGACCGCAGCCCATGCCCCCCCCCCCCCCCCCCCCCCCCGTCCCTCTGCTTTCCTGTCTGTCTTCACTGTATGATCCAATAAAGCACAAAAATAAAACAAATACACACAATGTCCACCAAGAGACACACAAGAGATTAATTACACAACAACAAAAAAAGACACTGACAAGTTCACACAGCTGTTGTGTTTTTCTCAGGTTGTTGTGTTGCTCTGTGTAAATGTGTCGCTCTTACAGCCTAAAATGTTTTGGTTGGAGCTTCTCCTCTTCCTGCAGCCAGAGTTGAAAGGCCACAGCTAATGAATATTCTAACTTGACCCAGATTCTGTGATAAAGCCTTGTAGGTGCTTGAGGACAGCAGTTATTGCACGTCTTTGAAATATGAAGTTGTGTGCCGGGTGTGTATTTGTGTTGGTGTGCAGACAGGATTAATTTTCGGAGGAAGTCAAAGGTCACTGTAGATAAACGACGACAACTGCTGGAAACGGAGTAAGTGTATTTCTGCTGATGAGGCATTTTCTGGCCACATTAAATCAAGTTGTGTTCCAGGCCAGGGTTTGATGATCAATGAAATCATCTGAATCATTTGTTTTCACATTTCCTCGCCTTTCTCTTTTCTTTTCTTTTCTTTTTTCCCTTGCTGCGTACATGACTTTGTGCACGTTCAGGTTTGCTCAGTAATACCACAGCATTGGTTCTGACTAATCTGATAGGAAGCAGATTGGATGGAGAGGATGTAAACTTTAGTTGTGAGTGTTATCAGCCGCCATCAGGAGCAAACTCGTGTACATCACTGTATACTGATGCTACTGTTGTTTGAGAACAACATTATTCTAGGGCTTAACCTAGAATAAATAATGTCTTTAAGATCAAACTGACAATGAGCAGTTTGGGAACTACTCATGAGCAGAGATGGGCAGTAACGCGTTACTTGTAACTTGTTACTGTAATCTGATTACTTTTTCAGGTAACGAGTAAAGTAAGGGATTACTATTGCAAAAACTGTAATTAGATTACCGTTACTTTCCCGTAGGAACGCTGCGTTACTGCGTTACTAAAACCGTGAATTTTTTGCGAGAACATCTCATGACAGTGACATAAGCGAGTGCGACGTTCGTGACAACAGCTGTGTGCAGATCAACAATGGATCATATATCGAGTGCGGGAGAGAGTATGAGTGTGCAGCGTTTAAAGCGTGAAAGTATTGACCTTACTTTGAGTTTGATTCCATAAAAAGTGACAAAAACATTAGTGTCCGCTGTGCGTGGGAAGAAAACTTCTTTTTACAGCGAAAAAAACCCCCTAAACTTCCAAGCAAGCACCGAGTAGCTACCACGTAATGGGAAACTCACAGAGAAACTCGCGGATTCTTCCACTGACCGCTGCGGCACACCTGCACCAGGGTAAACCTCTGCCTACGCCACTCCTGCTTTACAGGTGAAAATAGAGCAACAGGACCACTAGTCTTTGATGTTATTTATTTTCTGCTGTGTTTTACTTGCATCTATTTGAAAGACTGAGTGTAAACACAAAATATATATATATATTTTATGTGCTGGAATGTGCAGAAAATAAGTTTAAATGTTAAACAAATTTCTTCCAGTCAGAGAATGTTGCATATAATTAAAATTTTGCTTGATGCATAAAGTTAAAAGATTAAAACTAATAAAACAAGTTTTAAAAAGAGACTTTTCCATTTGATTACATTTTGTATGATGGATTATGCAGAAAAAGTAGAATTGGGCTGAAAGAGCCATTGCTTTATCACCTATTCAGGTTGTAAATAATTTTTTTAAAAAGTAACTAAGTAACTAAGTAATTAATTACTTTTGAAAATAAGTAATCAGTAAAGTAACGGGATTACTTTTTGGGGAAGTAATCGGTAATTAGACTTGACAAGGGGAGACAGCAGACGGGGGAGAACGAGCAACTATGGAGCACAGACAGAAACCAAAAGAACAGAATTGATAAATAATATGAAAATCAAAGTTCAATAATAATGTAAAACTGAAAACTGTGGGTCGACAACCCAGGCACCCTATCAACCACTAAATGTGTCCACACTCCTGTCCAATCCTAACTGAGACAGGATTTAGAAGTATTTAAGTCAGAAGTTGGGTTATAAACCTTCCCGTCACATGTAGTGAGTCTGTTTGAAATGCCAATGGTCCCCATGGCTACTAATGTTTGGGTGCACAGAGGGGTACATAAAGTAGCTCATTGTACACACTTTCTGCCATAAAGTCAAAACAACGGCTTTTGAAGAGTAGTGAAAAATTTGACCCAGAAACAAAAACGAAGCCTTTTACCCTCCTAATGCTCATCTGGAGTACAGGCCTCCACACACAGTGTGAAAAAACAATGTGAGAAATTTCACATTTTTCAGATGTGAACTTGTCATGTAATGTATATACACACTGAAAGCTTTGTGTTCTTGTGAAAGATTTGCCCTCAAAAAGCAGCAGGGAGAATTTTATGGTTTGATCCAGGAACTGAATCTTTTCAGGAGGTTAGTGGGGCAGTTTGGGCTCACGTTGGCAGAGTTGGGACTACATCCGTGGACTCTGAAATCCTTTCAGAGAGCCGACGAACCAGGAGCAGGGTCTGGATGTGTGCCTGAGGTAACACAGTATTCTTTTAGTGTTTCCATATGATTGTATTTTCAGTCCCAGAGCCTATTTTAACCAGTTCACACTGTGTTCACAATGCATTGTGAAATGCAGTGATTAATTTGTCAAAGCTGTTGTTTTGCATACAAAAAAAGTTTGAGCCCGTCCCCAAAAATAAATGTTAAATTATGTGGTTGCTGTGAACATTAAGAATAGGTGAGTCTGAAAAATATTTTGAACACCAGAAATATTCATGTAAATCTTAGGCATCCAGTATAAAGAGTACATACGGCCTTGTAATTTTCTGAAAATGCAGCTTTTCTGTTGTTCCAATGTTAGTAATCACTGTAAAAAAAAAAAAAATTAATAAAGCTAAATAAGCCGAACTCTACTTATGCTAGGTGGGGGTTAAAAGGATCTTACTGTAAAACATCCACGATAATGGAGTTGAATGAATATGGTTAATTCTCTCAATGAAATATTTTAAGATTGGTTGGATACGTTCAGACAAGCGGAGAGACGGTGGAGTCTGAGTGGCAGTTGAGAATGTGGCAGGAGGACCGTGAGTGCCCAGGAAAAACTGTTTAAAAATGTCAGCTATCAATGGTTGTCACTATGGTAACTACATTCATTTTTATATACAGTCTATGCTCTGATGCACACAAAGCCACCAGAGTTTCACCACAATCTCAAACAAACAGGAGGCAAGTTAAATGACAATACAGACGTCCGGGTGTAAATTTTGCTTGTAAAGAACCAATCTGAATACTCTGAATTTCCCCACGGCTGGATGTGGAAAGGTGACTTCTCTCTAAAAGGAGTCAGTTTTCTCCTTTCGCTTTTAATAAGCTGTCAAGGTTGTTGCACTCTTTATTTTAAACTGTTCTCTGGTAGATTAAGGACAAACTGCTGTCAGTCTCAATCACAAAGACACTATTTCCCACTTTAACACCACAGCATCATTTTTGCCCTTCAGGAAGTAGCTGGAGGTAAAACAACAATTTAAAACTGATATCTCATTGCTGAAGATGGTAGCGGCACTTTTTCTTCCAGTGTTCATGAAAATAAATGTGAACAGGACGGAGTAATGACATTGTCCACTGCTCTTAAATCCCTGAGGTACTCCTGCTTCAGAATGACTGTTTTTCCTCAGCCCCATTAGTTTTTCAGCTTTACAACAGTATTATTGTCTGTCTGAAGAAAGGTTTGTGTAAACCATGGGTGCATTCCCCCCGAAAAAAACAAAGATAGCAGAAACAGACGTATCTGGTATAAAAACCTGCTGTTTGAACTTTGTCCAGAACATAAAATCTGAAAAACCAAAACCAAACATCTACATGGTTTTAAAGGCTTCTTTATACGCCCTTAGGTGACTGCAAGGACTGAACAAGGAGAGTCAGGGCTGTGTGCACACCTCCACAGGCTGTGCTGGACAGTGATTGACTGTCCTGTTGTGTTGTGTGCATGTGTGATGGTAGACGACCAGATGGCTGATGGGAGGACTTGACATTAGAGGTGAACTGTTCCTGCGCTGAATGAAAAAATATGCATAGCACACACACATTTGTACCTATAATTTTGAAGTTTGATTTTAAACATTTACTTGCAGCACAAACGCTCAGAGAACCACCACAATGCTTTTTCCCTCCGCCATGATGAACCCAGCCACACCGAGTGTTTCACGTCTTTGTGTTATGATGGATCAACACATACACAGGAAAACTCAAGAAAAGCACAGTTTACACTATGATTTCATCTGTCATAGAAGTTGTTTTACTGAGCCATCCATCCACCCTGACTTCCTCTAGCCTGACGCTATTTGTTTTAGAAGACAGTCCTGAGAAACTCACACATTGTGAAGGTGAAACAATTTTAAATAATTACAGTTTGATCAACAGAAAAAAGGCTGGTTTCCAAGCAGATATATATATAAAAAAAATACAGTATTGTGCAAAAGTTTTAGGCAGGTGTGAAAAATGCTGTAAACAAAGAACGCTTTCAGAAATATAAATGATTGTTTATTGGCCCCAAATGTATTCTGGACAACCACCCCAAACACCCAGCCAATGTCATTAAGAACTATCTTCAGTGTAAAGAAGAAGAAGAAGTACTGGTTCAGTTCAACTTTAAAGTGTTAAAAGAAAAAACATCTTAAAAAAGCAGGTTACCTTTGTAAATTATTATAATAAAATTATTTAAGCTCTCACAAACATTTTGTAATCTAGGCTGAATATTCTAAAAATGTCGTAAATCCACCTCAACCCTTTCCTGTCACTACTGATATACACATACACACTAGTGTACACACACGTACACACACGACACAGTCACTGCAGTGACCTCGTCCAGATGGGCAACGCGAGCCTATCAGAGGGTCGAGTCACTGTGGCCCCAGAGCGTCTCCAACCACCACCCCGTCGCTCCCACAGCCCTCTGGAGGAAGCTAGAGTATGAAGAGCTGTTGCAGCTTTGCATCATTCTGCTGCTGAGTGTCCACATTTACCCCAAAATAATGAGCCTCACTTTATGTTTGATGACACACTGAAATGCCTGTGGAAACTCAAAGGCCATTTCTTTCTTGGTTGTTATGGGTGTTCACTGTTCTTTGTGAGCCTCAAACCTCCATGGCAGCAGCAGATGTAATTATAAACAAATTTATAGACTGTCAATTACCTCATGGTTGAAGGGCTGACAATGCAGTTAGGGAGGGGAAAAATTGTGGACCACCATCAAACTTTGGGTTTACTCACATTTAAAAAAAAATGAACCTATATTCTTACTGAGATAAAAATTCAGTTCCTAGATCAGCCTAAATTCATTCTAACTAAAAAGTAAATACAAAGTTAACGTGACCGGACACAGCAGGGTGGTGAATGAGTTCAGGCTTCGGTGGAACAGTTAAAGCCAGAATAGTAAAGGTATAGGATATGCTTTCAGGTTATAGTGTCATGGTTAATAAGTCAGTATTGTACAGAAATGTACAACTAGTTGTAGGAAAGCCACCGCCGTAGACAGACTCCCGCAGAAGTGATCTGTAGGGGATGGTGGATCTGTCACATCAGCTTCATAAATGTGGATGTGTATTTCAGCTTTGGGAAACTATAGGAGGTAAACATTTGATTTGGGTTTGTTTTTTCATTTTATTGGCAAAGTATGAAACTTTCCCAAACACACTCTGTTCTCTCTAACATTCTGTGGAGTGACGTCTATGGGAAGAACAAAAATTCCCAGCAAAAATCCACAAGATGAGATACTTACACTTGCTCTTGCATCGACAGTGAGCTAATAGTCTCTCATTCTACTTTCATTAGCAACAATAGCTACCACAATGCTGTGCACAACACAGACTCCAATGCAAAAACCACCAGAGACAAAAACATGAGATTGGAAAATCTGGATCTGTTCATTTGAAAAAAGGGGAAAAGCAACACTTTATCTCTGTTGTGTCTTTCAGGTTTGTCGGCAGCTGTGAAGAAGACACACTCATGTGAGTTCTGTTTTTGCATCACTGTGTATTGGTTGGTAAAACTGTTTTATCTAGAAGTTGTATTAATAACACGAATGCTCCTCGTTTTTAGGCACACTGGAGAGTGTTGAAGAATAGGTGAGACTAATCAGTAAGAACAAGACAGCAAATGTAAAACTAAATCCAAAGCATGAGGGCCAAAAGACTATCAAAATTTTTGCATGAATAGATTTCCTTTGTTTGCAATCTGGCCGCTGTCCCCTGAACTAAGATTCTGAGGGTAGGTGGTCTAAGTCGATTCACTCGATGAGTTTTTAATGAAGTTTCCATTCACTGTGGAACACTGAACGTGTTTCCCCCACAACATTATAAGCAGTTTTTACTGTAAAACATGCAAGCACTGTGAGAGTGAAGGATAGATGAGGACAAATGTGTGACAGGGGACTTCTGCTAGAGTGGAGTCTCTCTCATTAGAGCTGATAAGGCTGGATAATGAATGTGAGATCCTCCTGCAGTCGTCTGTGCGTGGGACTGTCGGAGGGAGGAACGCTGATCCTCCAGGCGCTGCCCAAACAGCTCCTAACATGCTGCTGTGAATCTACTGACTGGGCCTGATGAGGGGAGGTGGAGAGCTCCGACATCGGCTGAGCGGCTTTTCCAAGCATAAATCATTCCCGTGTTCTGCCAATTTGGAGGAAGAATGAAACTCCTGCTGCACCTCAGTTTCCTCTCTCTGCTGGCAGGAGACACTCTCGCCTACAGCACTCTGATATTTACTCAGCATGGCTGTTTTCAGGAAGCTTAATCGTTTTCACTGATGCTCCACAGCTCAGTTGGGATTTGTTTTATGAAGCTGAGTGGGATGGTGGGTGAGGTGCCCTGTAAATATATCTTTAGCTTTATTTTATGAGGGAGGTTCTCTGTCACTGCACAGATTTGCTGAGACAACATGAGAGGAGGAGAGACACTTAAACACCACACTGCTGTGTTAGAGGGGATATTGCTGCAGGTCAACTGGAGGCATTTTGTAAAGTTCCTATAAGCTATGACCTAAAGGTAGGTGCTTTGTGAGACTTACTCATAGGTTCAGGTTGTTATTTCGAACTGTGTAAGTGGTTAGTGCTTGAAAAAGGGAAATCCTACAACGATCAGAGTGCTATCCAAAATAGTTTCCTCAGGCACTGATATTCTGTAGGAGTTTGAAGATTGGTCTTAGCTGAATGATTAGATGGAACGGACTGTTGTGGTACTTTTCACCACTGAGTGCCTACAGCACTTCTACGTTACAAGCCACATTTACCCATTTATACATGGAGCATCTCGCTCATGGATATTTCAACATGCAACTGTGGAACTCCCCTTTCTGTCAGTGGAAATGAAGTTTAACTCAACAATGTATCCCTATGAACATATTGGAGATAATTTATCTGAATTTTAGGAGAGGGACCAAACCTCTATACATGCCCCTACCGGTTCTCTATCTTTATTTCATTGGATTCTCTTTCAGGCAATCCAAGAAACCAAAACTCTCTGAACAACATGTCAGGTGCTTCAGAGAGACCAAACTCCACCGGTCATCCTTGGGAACCTCATAGCACTTTTTCTCACCGCTCGGCAATCCGGTTGGCTACATCCATCTTTCCGTACATCAGAACTCCTCTCTTCACTCCATCCAGATATAAAGTGACTTTTACCCAAAAAGCCGACACATGTCAACGCTGACTCAGACAGCATGCCGTTCCTATGTTCCAGGAAGGTCTCATAAAAGTATTCTTCTGATGAGGATCAAGACTGGACTGTAGCTCGGATACTAAAAGAGAGAGGCATTTTTTTTTCATTGTTGTTCTAACTTTGTAGCTTCTTAACACTCACATATCTAAAAGTCAGTTGACCAGAAGCAAATATAAAACTTCCAACAGCAGCTGCTGTGCGCCTTGCAGCTTGACCCACCCACCAGCGCCATGTAGCATAGACAAGCGCTGGTAACAGAAAAAGAAGCATCCCATCACTGTTCCATGCAGCCGCCCCCTACCACAATTTCATGCGCTGCTGGAAACCAGTCACTACTTCCATGCTCTGCTGCCCCTCCATTGCTGTTTATCTTGGATAGGCACTAGGAAGCCAGTTTTTCTGTTTTCTATCCCTGCTTCGCCAAAGTGGAGAAGCAAACCTTTCCATCGCTGGGATGGCAGTTTTACTGTTTTCAATGCCTGCTTCACAAAGTGCAGAACCAACACTTTTGGCACTGGGATGCCAGGTGCTGTCTTCTCTATCCCTTGTTCACAAAATGCAGAAGCAAGTTTTTCAACCACTGGGATGCCACCTCCTCTCTTCTCTATGCTTCATTATCAAAATGTAGCAGCAAACCTTTCTGGCACCGGGTTGCCAGCTTCTCTACAACCTATCCTATCTATTATTTGCAAAAAACAACAATAAACATTACTGGCACCGGGTTGCCAGTTTACTGCTCTACTATCCCTTCTCTGCAATATGCAACAGCAAACTTTTCTGGCACTGGGATGCCAGTTTTTCACCATACGTAGTAGTATGAAGGTAGGTCCTTCATATTTTCCAGAGCTGTCCACCGGACCAGATTGGAGTCTTTGGTGGTCCATTTTTGGTGTGGTCTATGTCTTAGTAATTATTCCCATGTCCTGTTTTGGTTTGGTAAATGTCTTTGCTCATGGGTTCCTCTCTTGATGGTTTCCACCTTTGTCTTGTCTCCATTGGTGTCTGTTTTCCCTCCTTTGTGATTGCCTGTCCCTCCCTCATTGCTTTCATTTGTGGACAGTGTGCCCTGGGTGTGTCAATAGGTATGTTTCTCCCATTGTCTGATGGCCATTCATCTGTTTTTCCTCCCATGCTAACAGTGTATGTATCTGAGTTCATCCTCTTCTGCTTAGTTTGGTTTTGTATGTTTCTCATATGGACTCTGGGTTTTTAACTTGTGTTGCTTAATTTATAATCTTCCTTTTAAAGACTTTAGGAACTTCTTTGAAAAAAAGTGCTGAGCAGAATTTTGGATACACAATCCATCCATTGCCTGAAAATGTTCAAAAGAGCTTATTTGTGATATCTTCAAAGGCATGGCTTTTTTTTTTCTAGTACCCCCTTAAATGTTCAGTGGTGTTGAAGTTGGGTAACTGTGTATGAAAGTCTATGACTAGCAGGACTCCTTGGTCGTCTTTGGTCTTCAAGTAGTTCTCAGATCTTTGAGGTTTGTTTTGGCTCATTATCTGGCTGTAGTATGAATTTTTCTCCATAAAGATGAAAACTGTTGGTGGTTATCCAAAGCTAAAAGTGAAGGTGGACCTTTCATAACAGTTAATTGGAGTAATAGGTTCTTATTTTTGACAATTCTGCATCTGATTATCTGAACAAGCCTTTAATAATAACAATAAAATGATAATAATTAATAAACTTTTACAAGGGTGATGCATTTCAGAAACTCCATTTCTATATTTATGCGATGGGAAAAACAGATCTTTTACACTGTTTTCCTTGTCCCTTCATCTCCTTGCTTGGCATCAGACTGTGTGCTCTGTTAATGTTTGTAACTGTTCCCGACATCTCTGTAGGGTTATATCCAAACCTTTGGCATTAAAGTGCTTGACATGGGTTTGCCGTCACCCCGCCGAGTGGGCGGGTAGCATGGTCGCCAATATTTGGGAACATGATTAGAATTAGAATTAGAATTAGAATTCAACTTTATTGTCATTGCACATGCACAGGTACAAGGCAACGAAATGCAGTTTGCATCCATCCAGAAGTGCTTTAGTGATATAGATATATTACAATATATATTAGCAATAATATAGATATGTGAGTATATTACAGAAATGGGTCTATTATGGTATGTTATAATGTACACGGTATGAAGTATGTTGTGAATATTCTATAACTATAAGTATGTACAGGCTGTAGTGAGTACAAGCTATGTACAGGATATGGACAGGATATAAATATGAAAAACTATACAGAATATGAAATAAATAACTTTACAGAATCTGAGATATACAGCTATACAGAAATGGGAACTATGCAAGTTGTAAACAGTTGTAGGATTAAAGATTATCGAATGTACAGAATGATTATTTACACAGAGCTATACAGTAGTGCAGTTAAGATAAGTGAGGGTGTAGATAGTTTCTACAGAGGCTATATAAAGTGCTAGTGGTTGTGAGTGGTGGTTCAGTCCATGTTATTATTGTGTGTTTGAGGGTACAGTTGTCCATTGTGGGTGTGTGTATGTTCAGTCCATGAGTTTAACGTGGGTCAGATGTCAGGAGGCAGAGTTCAGGAGTCTGACAGCTGTGGGGAAGAAGCTGTTCCGGTACCTGGTGGTCTTAGTCCGGAGGCTCCTGTGGCGCCTCCCAGAGGGCAGGAGGGTGAAGAGTCCATGTGATGGGTGACTGGGGTCTTTGATGATTTTCCCAGCCCTTTTCAGACACCGCTTCCTGTAGATGTCTTTTATGGCAGGAAGTGGTGCTCCGGCGATGCGCTGGGCAGTTTTCACGACCCTCTGCAACGCCTTCCGGTCCGAGGCAGAGCAGTTCCCGTACCAGACTGTTATACAGTTGGTCAGGATGCTCTCGATGGTGCAGCGATAGAAGTTCACCAGGATGTCTGAGGACAGGTGGTTCTTCCTCAGAGTCCTCAAGAAGAAGAGGCGCTGGTGAGCCTTCTTGACCAGCTTGGAGCAGTTGGTCGTCCAGGTGAGATCCTCGGAGATGTGAACTCCCAGGAACTTGAAGCTGCTCACACGCTCCACAGCCGTCCCCTTAATGTGGATGGGTGGATGTGGATCAGCATTCCTCCTGTAGTCCACGATGAGCTCCTTGGTCTTCTCGGTGTTAAGCAGCAGGTTGTTTCTGTCGCACCACTCAGCCAGACGATCCACCTCCTCCCTGTAGGCGGCCTCATCGTGGTGTCATCTGCAAACTTAATGATGGTGTTGGAACCATCAGCAGGTCTGCAGTCGTGGGTGAAGAGGGAGTAGAGGAAAGGGCTCATCACACAGCCTTGTGGTACACGGTTCATTGTGATTGTAGATGAGCAGCGGTTATCCAGCCGGACATGTTGGGGGCGGTTGGTCAGGAAGTCCAGTAACCATTTGCAGATGAGGGAACTGATGCCCAGGTCTGTCAGTTTCCTGATGAGTTGTGAGGGGTGGATTGTATTGAATGCTGAACTGAAGTCTATAAAAAGCATCTGGCGTAGGTGTTGTTGTTGTCCAGGTGTGAGAGGACAGAGTGCAGTGCGATGGAGACTGCATCCTCTGTGCTCCTGTTCTGGCGGTATGTGAATTGGTGGGGGTCCAGGGTGGGGGGGAGACAGGATTTGAAGTGTGCTAGGACCAGCTGCTCTAAGCACTTAGATGATCACTGGAGATTGAGACAACGTAGGAAAAACTGATTCTAACTCATCCGAGGATTTACAAGATATTTAGAAGACTTGATGGTTAGAGGTTTTAGTTTTCTGAAAACCTGTGAACATGATAACTTAAGAGACCTCCTAAGATTTTGAAATTGAGAACATAATGTTTGAATCTCAGGAGATCAAATTTTTTGAAAATCTTGTGAATGTGAGGCAGAACTAGCAATAACTTAATTAAGAAAATCTCAACATTCATGTCAGTTTTATTGTGAATGTGTGTGTAATCTATGAACCAGTTTTTGCCATATAAGACATGCTAGTCCTTTGTTCTCTGCACTCCAAACCCGGGTTTGGTGGATATCTTTAGACTCGTGCTGCTGGAGGCCTGGATGTAACTGGCTGACAGATTTCTGCTGAAGCTGCGTCTCTCAGCGGTTTCTTGCTGCGTCGTCCTCTGTTATCTTCCTCTTTGCTTAGTTTTTGCTGTTCGTTCTGTCTGTCTTTGCATTGTGCTCTCTTCCTTCCTTTTCATGTCTCTCCTACCTCTTGTTTCTTTGAACTGTTTGTTTTGTCAACAAACAGTTGATAGGGCGGCAGCACGACACCACATGACTGTGTGCTTTTTTCTTTGTCACATTTCTCTGCGTCTCTCCTGAAAGGGAAAAGTGTTTTTTTTTCAGTACAGCAATACAACTCTAAATCCAACTCCAACTGAACACGAACTCCACCATTTTTTCTGCTAATCACTTTCAGGGCTTTTGTGCCTTTATTGTCATTTTCTTATTTTATTTTTACATTTTTTCTTTGTGTTATTTCCTGTCTCTATTATGTCATTTTTCACATGGTTGTGGACAATTAAGTCATTTTTTTTTATGTTTGTTTGTTTCAAATGCAAAACTGTGATTGGGTGTTGTTTTGTGTTTATTTGACATAATCTTGCTATTTTTAGGCATTATTGTGCATCTCATTTGTCTCTTTGTGATGTATCTGTGTCTGCACCGCTGCAGATCTCATGCCAGGGTTTCATTACCAAAAACTATCTGAACTAATTGACCTGCGACATGACAGTTTTTTTTTTCTTTTTAAATTATGGGGCACAGTGATAGTGAAGAATGTTGTTTTCTTCAATTTGACCTAACAATAGCAGTGCCATCTCGCTGCTATAATGACCAAAATGCAAAGATAGCACAATAATGAGAAAGCCTGTTTAATAACTTATTGTCACAGAGAGAACCATGTGGTAAAAAGTGAAACTGGCAGCATTAATCTGCAGCTGACAAATTGGTAGAAATGATGCACCACGGTTATGTTGACATCTCAAAGAAAACTTTCCATCGTCTCAGTTAGAGTCGAGGCTGTTTGAGAGGAAAGAGAAACCCCATTTCATTTTAGCTGTTGCTTTTAAGAGATCTGATAAACTTCCCGTCTAAATGAAACCTTCTGCCTCACCAGGAAGCCAAATGGAGGAAAATACATAACTATAAATAAAAGAAACCAAAAAATGTTCTTATTTTTATTTTATTTAATTTATGTGTAAGAGACTGCTGCATTTTGTAGTAATTTTGTGTTCATGCTGATTTGTGTGTGTGAGGTGGAGAGGAGGGGAATGATGCAACACCAAAAATGACTTAAAAATACAGTCGGTGTAGAATATGGCTTCCTTCTGCAGAGTGTTTCTCGAGTGTTTGTTTCCATACACTCTCCTGTTTAAATGTCCAACTGTACAGCATTAACAAGCATGTTTGTACTGCAACAAATTTTGGAATCGTTGACGTTGGAATCAGTCTGGATTACCTCACTGACGTTACTGTTTAGTATCTTAGATTGCAACATTATAATTATAATATTGATCAGGACCATAATGCCATTACTTTACCAGCGAATAACTGGTAAGGTCAAATAAAAACTGTTCTAAAAGTATGACTGGAGGCATTTAAAAGCATCTCTTCTTGAGATTTTATTTTTTCTTTGCTGGATCAGCACCTCACAGGTGGTACAGCACTACTAGGCTGCCTGACTACGGTCTACCTGATATTGCTGGTGTTGTTCATGCGTCATCATAATGTTTGTCCAGGATCAACATTGCAACTGGCCTCTCACCTTGTTGCGATGCCATATCTTTGGAATGTGGAAGAAGGAGAAAAAAATGTCTTTGTTTATGTAAAACGCTCTTCTGGAACAAGTGCTCAGCATTTCAGGGTTTAAAAAATAATTATTATTAGGTATTATCAAGTTATGTTTGCTATTAACCAAATTTAGGTTACTCATGTTCTTTTGCTAGTAATAGTTTTTCATAGCATTAGCTAACTTCTTGGCTAATGCTAACTGCTTATACAATGTGATTGGTCAGTTGCAATGTTGATCCTGGACAAACATCATGATGATGATGTAAGAACAACACCAAAAGTTGACTGACATGAATGTTGCAGATTGGTCATTTTGTTGATTTTGTGTCCCTCTGTGGTACTTTGTGTTTCTTTGGTGTCATTCTGTGTTCCTTCTCATCAGTGGTTCATATTTTTGTGTTGGGTTTTTTTTGTTGTTGTGTGGTTTTATATAATTTTGAGATTGTGCGCTCACGGTGTTTTAAAAGTGTCCTCTCATTGGCTGACAGCTGTGTCAATAAGAGGTGCAGGTAAGTGATGGGGCGGGGCCAGAACGATGACGTTGCAGTCACATGTATCCTCATGCTGTGCCGAGCAGCCGGAGGATGACAGTGCTGATAGAGCTGCCGCTGGTCTCACACAGGGAGCTGTGTTACTGTTTTCTCCACGAGCCTGGATTATAACTATGTATTTTGTCATTACTGCCATGAAAGGTGAGTGTAAAAGGTGTGTGTGTGTGTCATTTTACTTTGGGTTTAGAGTTTTCTTTCAGCGCTTCAACATGATTGTTGGTCCACGGAGAAGCTCCACTCTGCTTTTTGTTTTGTATGGTTTCCCTGGTTTGTGTGCGCTCATCCTCACCGAGCTGTCAGCGCTACTCTACATGTGTTGTTGTGTCTGATAACTGTTGGAGCGCAGAAACACGACACCCTCACTGATCGTGGAAATGCTATTTTGGGAAATGTGAGTCAAGTTAGTGGGACTTTAAAGTATGGGAGGTGGAGGATGAGGCGGACAGCAGACGGGGTGTCTGTGAAAGTTGACGATACGGTCTTGAGATGCGCTCCGTGTAAATGAAAGTTGTGGGGACGAGGATTAACTATTTCTTTTTTAAAGCTTGTGGCATTGCTCCAGGTTTCGTCATGTGCTTTTGTGTGTGGAGCTCTTTGCTCCACATCGAAATGGAAAAGAAAATCGAGGTGTGGGCAGGGGCGGACTACAAGACGGTGTGTTCCTGGGCAGTCGCGCATAAAAGCCCCCCAAACCAACTTAGACTTGCTGAATGTGCACGTTCTCCTCAGTTAGATAAAAATGGGACAGAGTTAAAAAGCTCCACTACATTTGTGGCTCTGTCTCATGACCAAAGCCCAAGTTTATGTATGCAGTATACATTCTGAAACATTTGGACGGCTGATGAGCATGCTGGGAAATCCACTGCTTGTATTTCCTTTGTGTTTTTGTCAAGAACTGAAAGGCTGTTCCGACTTATATGTTGAAAATATGCAGTCATATGTATGTATGTGTGGACTTGTGTGTGGTTGATTTATATAGAAATTAGTCCAGTGGAAACAGTTATTGATTGAGTAACTCTATGAATGAATGTGCTTGTTTGGTACAATCCCCTGTCCACTCAGCCTGTGAGGACCTGTGGTTCATGGGCTTCTCTCATTTGTTCCATGCTTACAGACTTTACACTTGTCTTCAGGTTACAATAGCAAGGCTCAATCTGTAGCTGAGTAGTCGATTCATTGTGAGCTTGTAGCATAAACTTATGTTAAATGTGTCCATTCGCCTGACCTCTGACTGCAGTTGTTGTCCATGGTACTGATCAGAAGCTGGAAAAATGCTGTTGGTGTTATTGATTATTGCTATAAGATATTATTTTTCAGTTTCTGTGTGTGTGTGTGTGTGTGTGTGTGTGTGTGTGGATGCGTGAGAGAGAGAGAGAGAGTGAGTGAGTTAGCAATAAGGTCTCAAAACAATGATCTGCCCTGGGGTTGATCACATGATCACAGACGTGTGGCACGCTCCGGTCTCATTTGACATATTACAGGGTTGTTTTTGTTGCATTTGTAGCAGTCAGTCATCTAATTTAATATAATTTATCAAAACTGTGGTTTGGGTTTTTTTCCTTTTAGGTCTTTGCTTTATTTCTTGTGTAGAGATGCAACAATGCTTATATGTTGACATTACACACCGCATAAAAAGGAAGTGCCTTAAACCTGCATTCTGTTTAATGGTTACTGGAAGGGCAAACCCTGTGGTTGCACTTTTGGGTGTATAGAGGTTTATGGGAAATGGACCTTCAGCTCCCTTGCTCTGTGTGTTTCGGGTCTCAGTGAATCAAAAATGAAGTGCACTTTGTAAATTACTTTGGTCTTCTGAATGCAGAGTGAAATATCTTGCCACAGGCTTCAGCACTTTTACTGTGGTAAAAGTTTTCCCATCAAATACAAACACTGGAGGTCTGGCTGATCACTTCTTCCCCACTGAGAGCGAGACCTAGAAGTGCACTGCCCTTTGTAAGGAGATTTGTGGGGTAAATTCCCTGAAGGGTTGTTGAACTGGAAGTGCAAACTCAGGTCTTTCATAATCTTTTAAAAAGCCTCTATCTGCAGAGTTCATCTAGAGTTTAGCTTCAAGCTAAATTTTTAAATCCAGCTGTTGATGTCACTGTGATGCGTCGCCGCTTCTGATACGAGGCCAGACTGTCATGTTTAATGTGTCTGCAATAAGTCATAAAGACACGATTATTTAATTGAGTTCAAACTGTCAGTGCTTTAGTCTGCCCAGCAGATTCAAAACCGTCATTTTTCTTTATTTCATGAACGATTTGAAACACATGCTTACATTTAGCTCATCATTCATTTAGCCAACACCCAGGTGCTTCTCCTTTAGTAAGAAACTTTACAGCTGTTCAAGTTGATTTGTATTTTCTTGAAAATTGCAAAGTGTGTGTGTGTCTGTGGTTTAATGCTGTCTGTTCCAGATTCCCAATCTGTGAGAAAACACTGCAGGAGGCATTTAGCCAGCCTGTTATGTCAGAGGATTACAACAGCCAGGAGATTATTTAACTGTTTCTTAGGGGGAGGGGGAGCGTGGTGACATCACTGGTGACATTGTGATCAAAAAGTGCGCGCAGTTGTTTACATAAACAGAAAAGACAGAAAAAAGTAAGAATATTTGAAACAGTTTAGAAATATTGTCGATTATGGCAGAAAGCATTTTTAAATTCTGCACAATAATTCTAATCTCAGCGATTTAAAAAAAAAAAAAAAAAAAAAAAGAGAGAAAAAAAAGAAGATGCTTGGGCTCGCTGATTTTACAAAAGGGCTCCAGTGGATGGATCCGCATGTTGATTTCCTTGAACTTCAAATATAAATTATGATATAAAATAACAAAGTGCTGTCTGGTATTTGGAGCTCGATGTGACTCTTAGCCCTTTCCCACTAGTGCCCACTGGGATCGGCGTTGCTTGACCCGAGTCAGTTTTTAAGGTTTTCAATTCAATTCAATTTTATTTATATAGCGCCAAATCACAACATAAGTCGCCTCAAGGTGCTTCATAGATACAGAGAAAAACCCAACAATCATATGAGCCCCTATGAGCAAGCACTTTGGCAACAGTGGGAAGGAAAAACTCCCTTTTAACCTCCCTGCCGGAGGTTTAAAGAAACCTCCGGCAGAACCAGGCTCAGGGAGGGGCGGGGCCATCTGCTGCGACCGGTTGGGGTGAGAGAAGGAAGACAGGATAAAGACATGCTGTGGAAGAGAGACAGAGGTTAATAACAGATATGATTCAATGCAGAGAGGTCTGTTAATACATAGTGAGTGAGAAAGGTGACTGGAAAGGAAAAACTCAATGCATCATGGGAATCCCCCGGCAGCCTACACCTATTGCAGCATAACTAAGGGAGGATTCAGGGTCACCTGGTCCAGCCCTAACTATATGCTTTAGCAAAAAGGAAAGTTTTAAGCCTAATCTTGAAAGTAGAGATTGTGTCTGTCTCCTGAATCCAAACTGGAAGCTGGTTCCACAGAAGAGGGGCCTGAAAACTGAAGGCTCTCCCTCCCATTCTACTTTTAAATACTCTAGGAACAACAAGTAGGCCTGCAGAGCGAGAGCGAAGTGCTCTAATAGGGTGATATGGTACTACAAGGTCATTAAGATAAGATGGGGCCTGATTATTTAAGACCTTGTATGTGAGGAGCAGGATTTTGAATTCAATTCTGGATTTAACAGGAAGCCAATGAAGGGAAGCCAAAACCATTAAGTGGTAGTACCTGGTGCCGGTTCCTTTTTAAGAACCTACTCGCCGGAGTTCCATGCGCTTGGAAAACCATGATCGCAACAGACTGCATGCCACCGATTGGCTAGTCACTGATGTCACTGTGAGTTGTGAGAGCAACTCCTTCAAGAAAATCAAAACCACCATTTTTGAAAAACAATGATGGCAATAATTGAAAAAACAACATGTGTCTGACGCACATAAGGTGGGACTCAATTGTAATGGAAAATGACAGAGACTGAGACCGAGTACTAGCAGAAAAGGGCTGTGTGAGAATAACCATGGTTCCCCGGTGTTGTGTATCCTACACTGCCTATGTCAGCAGGTCCAATTGTGGCCTGTACCCGGCTCAGGCTACACATCTCAGGAAACCCGTGCTGTACGCACGCAGGGAGTGATTTAGAGCTGCGACCAAGGTGACAGACCCTTCGTGATCCAGAACAGAAGACTTTTAATGGCTTTTAGTTCCTCTTAATAGATCTTGTTGGCCAAAGGCCTTTTTGTTTTCAGTCATCTTTTTCTGTTGGAAGCCAGAATGGAAATTTCAGTTCAGTTCCATTAATTCAGCAGCCGTAGCTCCAAGTGCACATCAGATGAAATTACATGGAGCTGATGACATCATTGTTTCTGAACCAGCAACGTTTTACACAAACTCGTTAGCAACATTTTGTGAATGCATTGCATGACTGTGCCGCATGTGCTGCACACTCAAACTGTCTCTGCATTCATTTGTGTTTATAAATATCTCCCAACATGTGCAGGATACAGTAGCTATTAAAATACCTACAGGACAGCGCTGGCTATCTAAACCTCACAGATATCCAGGATTTATCCATGAGCACATGATAGAGTCTTTTAGGAAATATCTGTTGACATATCACACTCTGTCAGCTGTCATTTATAAATCAGCATGCTACAACTGACCAGGAACTCTGCTCTGCGCTGTATGAATCACTGCCTCTAGCAGAATATAGGACTGTAGTTTTTCAGGAGTGCGATAATCATAAGTAACCATAAGTTACTGTCCATTACAGTTTGGCCTTATATATAAATGGCAGCTGCCTGTTTTATATTTCCTGTAGGAAGTAGTTTTTTTTTTTTCTTAAGACACAGAATGGATTCATCCAGCTTTCTGATGGATCCAAGTCTGGCCTGGATTTTACACTCTGCATTTAGTAGCAGCTTTCCCCCCCCAAACAACTAAGTTGGTCACAGTAAATGATAAAACGCCACACAAAAACAAAACACGTTTTGTAAAAATAAATTCCTCAGTAAAGCAGAATGTAAAACCACGCATGCATTTCAACAGAAGACAAAGAAGGAGGCCCTTTTATTAACCACCAAACAAACCTTGACACATTTCTGAGGCTGAGCGGCGTCTGCTCGGCCCTCCTCTCTCCCGCTGCTTTGATCCAGTGTCTGAGAAATGCTATTTTTTTCTTTCTTTAGAGCTCAGTTTCTGATAATTTATCCATTAGGGATTTGTTTTGCTCAGGCTTTAGCATTTTTGGAGTAAACAGCAGTGGCTCTTGTGATATTCTTTCTTGCTCATTAGCCTTCACTTAGTGCTGCTATCTTGCTAATTACACATTATACTGTGGTATCTGTACAGTAAGCAAATGCAGCATCCCGAGGGAAAACTCTGGAAGTTCATCTGGATTCCTGGTTCAAAGTGAAAGTAAGATATTTGTTGTGTACTGATAAATAAAGTAAAAAAGAGGTGCAGCGTTAGAGTGAAACAAAAAAAGGCAGGAGGTGTGGGAAAAAAGACAAAAAGATAATGAAAAAAATAAAGAAAAATGAAATCTTCTTTCATGTTTATTTATTACTAAACTCTTCATTTTAATCATTCATTTTTGTATGTTTTCCCCCCATTGTTAAAATTCTTCCATGTTTTTAGTTATTTAAGATAAGATAAGATAAGATAAGATAAGATAAGATAAGATAACCTTTATTAGTCCCACACTTGGGAAATTTGTTTTGTCACAGCAGGAAGTGGACAGTGCAAAAGTTATGAGGCAAAAATTAGAATACAATAAGAATAAATACAGTACACAACTGTACAGAATAGAATAAAATAAAATACTATATACAGTAGAATAAAATAAAATAAATATACAATAAGATAAAAATAGAATACAAATACAAATACTATATACAACTGAGTAAAAAATTTGGGCATTATTTCACATGGTTCCCTTTTCTTTGTTTTCAAAAAAAAGGTTAAATATCTTTTTTCTTCATTGTGTCTGCATGACAGTGGCAGACACCGGGTCATTGTGGCTTCTCACATGCAGAAATGTGGCTTCTGTCGGTTCATTTAAGCCCCCTGTATGAACCAGTGCAGTCCAAATCAGCAGTGAGGTCTTTGAAACAGAAATATGGATGGTTACGCATGTGGAGGTGAAGCAGAGACTCACGGTTTGGCGATTAGTGTGCCGACCTGCTAGAGAGGTGACTAATCGAACCACCAACTGTGGCTGATGAACAAGCTGCTGCTTCATCTGCTCACAGCCTGAATGGGCGTG
Source organism: Copadichromis virginalis (assembly GCF_057382275.1). Classification (NCBI taxonomy): domain Eukaryota; kingdom Metazoa; phylum Chordata; class Actinopteri; order Cichliformes; family Cichlidae; genus Copadichromis; species Copadichromis virginalis. The sequence goes on from NC_140618.1 coordinate 38,128,359, forward strand.
TTGGTGCTCCATGTGTGGCACCATATGTCTGCCGTTTTTACATCGACTCTGAAAATTTGGAAGCTGGACGAGGAGATTAAAGAACGGAGCCTGTTAGCAACATCTGAGCAAGAGCAGTTGAGGCGAGATCTTGGGTCCTCCTGGGAGTGAGCATGGCCTTTGCAGTGTGGTGGACTGAGGACTAAACTCACGCTGGCAGCAGCAGCGTTTCATCTGTCACTCACTTAATACAGTGATTCAGTTTTGCAAGCTAAATCACAGAGGACAGAATTTTTAACTTCATATATCAGCCAGAGGCCAGCTGAGAAAAGTGTCCTATGATATGCTCAACAGCATAATGAGCAATGGGAGGGATCTGCACCGGAAAGCTGACACAAATCCGAAAAAAAAAAATCTTATTTTGAAGGATATTTAGGCATGCAGACTGGAGAAGCAAGGGGTCAAACAACCACCAACCCTCCCATTAGTAGATGACCTGCTCTGCCCACCCAGACTCAAAGTGCTGAAACCTATTTTAGGGACATGTTCCACATCTTGGATCAGCGTCACAATAACAGCCTGGCCTATGAGACAGCTGGTGAGGGAAAGACAAAGTCTGGAAAGGTCTGGGGCTGGCTCCTTAGCAGTGACCAACCTTTTGAAGGAAAGGTGAGTAAATCAGTTGTCCGTAGTGTGTTTGTCTCAGATGAATAACAAATACAAAGACATTACCCTAAAAGTTCCGTCCATGTACACTCATATTACTGTTAATTTACCTGGGTCATCCAGCCAAGTCCACATGTGGGAGATGCAGATAACTACGACTGAGCTGAAAGCCTTCAGTGTCCAAATCAGGATAAATTTTTCAATGAGAAAAAGAGATGCCAACATTATTCATTATCCCTCAATTAGAATTATTATCACTAATCACCACTCGTCTAGCCCTGACACGGGGACAGGGATACATAACCACGTGACCAACATTTCTTTGATCAGGCTGTTGGAAAAGTCAAACATCTGGAATTAGTCTGTGGTCTGGAAAAATAAGTACTATTGTATTTTTGCCTTTAGCATTTTCTTTTTCATAGATTCAACTAGAGCTGGGCGATATGAGATTTTTTCATATCACGATATGTTTTTTTCATTTCAGGCGATAACGATATCTATCACGATATAAGCCAAATAACTATATTTGTAAGATTTAAATGTGCCGTTGCTCACAAGTAAAATGTGAAATAATCAGCAGCTTGTTTTTATTTAAATATTTATTTCCCATAATAAGTTCAACAGGGTAGATGTACTTAAGGAACATGAGACTTTTTCAGATACAGTGGGGCAAAAAAGTATTTAGTCAGCCACCGATTGTGCAAGTTCCCCCACCTAAAATGATGACAGAGGTCAGTAATTTGCACCAGAGGTACACTTCAACTGTGAGAGACAGAATGTGAAAAAAAATCCATGAATCCACATGGTAGGATTTGTAAAGAATTTATTCGTAAATCAGGGTGGAAAATAAGTATTTGGTCAATAACAAAAATACAACTCAATACTTTGTAACATAACCTTTGTTGGAAATAACAGAGGTCAAACATTTACTATAGGTCTTTACCAGGTTTGCACACACAGTAGCTGGTATTTTGGCCCATTCCTCCATGCAGATCTTCTTGAGAGCAGTGATGTTTTGGGGCTGTCGCCAAGCAACACGGACTTTCAACTCCCGCCACAGATTTTCTATGGGGTTGAGGTCTGGAGACTGGCTAGGCCACTCCAGGACTTTCAAATGCTTCTTACGGAGCCACTCCTTTGTTGCCCGGGTGGTGTGTTTTGGATCATTGTCATGTTGGAAGACCCAGCCTCGTTTCATCTTCAAAGTTCTCACTGATGGAAGGAGGTTTTGGCTCAAAATCTCACGATACATGGCCCCATTCATTCTGTCCTTAACACGGATCAGTCGTCCTGTCCCCTTGGCAGAAAAACAGCCCCATAGCATGATGTTTCCACCCCCATGCTTCACAGTAGGTATGGTGTTCTTGGGATGCAACTCAGTATTCTTCTTCCTCCAAACACGACGAGTTGAGTTTATACCAAAAAGTTCTACTTTGGTTTCATCTGACCACATGACATTCTCCCAATCCTCTGCTGTATCATCCATGTGCTCTCTGGCAAACTTCAGACGGGCCTGGACATGCACTGGCTTCAGCAGCGGAACACGTCTGGCACTGCGGGATTTGATTCCCTGCCGTTGTAGTGTGTTACTGATGGTGACCTTTGTTACTTTGGTCCCAGCTCTCTGCAGGTCATTCACCAGGTCCCCCCGTGTGGTTCTGGGATCTTTGCTCACCGTTCTCATCATCATTTTGACCCCACGGGATGAGATCTTGCGTGGAGCCCCAGATCGAGGGAGATTATCAGTGGTCTTGTATGTCTTCCATTTTCTGATGATTGCTCCCACAGTTGATTTCTTCACACCAAGCTGCTTGCCTATTGTAGATTCACTCTTCCCAGTCTGGTGCAGGTCTACAATACTTTTCCTGGTGTCCTTCGAAAGCTCTTTGGTCTTGGCCATGGCGGAGTTTGGAGTCTGACTATTTGAGGCTGTGGATAGGTGTCTTTTATACAGATGATGAGTTCAAACAGGTGCCATTCATACAGGTAACGAGTGGGGGACAGAAAAGCTTCTTACAGAAGATGTTACAGGTCTGTGAGAGCCAGAGATTTTCCTTGTTTGAGGTGACCAAATACTTATTTTCCACCCTAATTTACGAATAAATTCTTTACAAATCCTACCATGTGAATTCATGGATTTTTTTTTTTCACATTCTGTCTCTCACAGTTGAAGTGTACCTCTGGTGCAAATTACTGACCTCTGTCATCATTTTAAGTGGGGGAACTTGCACAATCGGTGGCTGACTAAATACTTTTTTGCCCCACTGTAAATAAAGGCAAATATTGCAAACTACACAAAAGGCAGCCGCTAAAGCGTTTAAGTTTCAAAATAGAACAAACGAAACAGACTAAATTGTCAATTCCACTTAGAAACAAAATATTAATTCTAAAAACAAATCTTAGTTTGTTTTACAGAAGAACAGACAAAACTGACTAACTTTTGTCAATATCAAATAAACTGAGAACTAAAAGGAAATTCTCAATCTCTCCTTGTTGTATAGCTGAGCTTTTCAAACAGTTTTAACAGTTACTTTAGTCTGACAAAAGCCGAATGACGAATTAGCGCTTCCAGTCAGAGACTGAGGCTACGTCCACACGTACACGGGTATTTTTGAAAACGGAGATTTTACGTTTTCGTTTTAAAAAATAATCCCGTCCACACATAAAGGCAGAAATGAAGGAAAACGCTGCTATGAACATGCCAAAGCAGCAGGTGGCGCTAGATTCCTAACCGTGCAGAAATATTGGCCAATCAGAAGTCTAGAAGCCTCGGTGGGAAAAAGTAAACAAAGCTGGGGCATAGAAGCAGAACCGAGTCGTATGTGTGGAGGGACAGTAACTGTGTGTATATGTAAGCATTTAAACACTGCAGAGAGTAGAATTAACAGTAACAGTATTGTAGAAATTCATTTCACCGAAACAATAACGTGGCGCACAGTGTGACGCATGCACCAGTTTATTGTATTTCCAGACTTGCTTTCGGCACAATTTACAGTGCACGCTACTCTGTTTTTTGTCAGACTTGAAATAGCCGAAATACCTTCACACTACGGAACTTCTATGGCTCTTCCGTTCGACAATCTCTCCGGCATTGGAACCATCATCTGTTTTCTCTTCGGTCACGCTCGGTTGATTTTTCTAGTCGGCACACTCATTTCCTCCATTACGCGCTGGCTCCATTACCCGCTGGCTGCTTCCCAAACAAACACACGTGCGGCTTGGCACTTGTGCTGTACGTAACAAGTCACGTGACGTGACGCTGCGGCTGTGATTGGTTCGGCTCTGCGCTACTTAATTTGGATTGGCTGACCTTTTTTTTTTTTTTTTTTTTTTTTAAGAGGACAAGAGCGGCGAGGTCTATCGCGATAGCTTAATTTCTCTATCGAGTAAAAGTTATATCGCGATACATATCGTTATCGTTCTATCGCCCAGCTCTAGATTCAACTAAAGAAATGTCAACAAATTGTTTTTTTGACAACCTGAAAGTGCCTAAAGATGCATTTTAATGTATTTTGCATGATTATTTCCTATGTGTAGGCACAACATGGGTTCATCTCTTGAATTACACCCAGCAAGAAGATCATTATGAACACCTGACTAATGCTGTGTTTGGTCCCCCTTTTGCTGCTATTAACAGCTCTGACCCATCAAACCATGGACTCCACTAGTCCATGGTTCTCATGCTCAGATGCCCATTGTTGGCTCGTTTGGTAGTCCACAGGGTCAGCGTGAGCATCCTGCTTTGTTTGTTGCTACGCAGCGCCATACGTAATAATCTGTGATGCACATCAGTGAGCTTTGGCCGCTTATGACTCTGGTTCACCATTGTTCCTTTCTCTGATGACTTTAGATAGATCCTGACCACTGCGGACCAGGAACACCCCACCAGAGCAGCATCTTCGGAAATGCTCTCACCGACTCATCTAGCCATTAATATTTGGCCCCTGTTGAAGGCGCTCAAGTCCTTACGCCTGCCTGTTTTTGGTGATTCTACACATCAACTTTGAGGACCAAATGTTCACTTGCTCTCTAGAAGTGCCACCATGACGAGACGAACAGTGTTATTTACTTCACCTTTCAGTGATCACCTGATCGGTGGACATGAGTTTTTGTGCTTTGGTAGCTTAGCAAATAAAAATTGCTCTTATTGTTGAGATAAAAGGACTGGATTGAAAATGATGAAGATGACATCATAATTGGTCTTTAAGTAGTGGAAATTCATATGTTGAGTGGTACGCAAGTTTATCCTTGTTCCAAGTGGTCTTTTTACTATGTTATATTAAAAACCACCGATGCAAGCAAGTTATTCATCAAGTAACTTAAAAATATGTAGAAGATCATGCAAAATGTATAATATGAAGAACAGTGCTGGGTACATGTTAGGGCCACTGAAGGTAGGAAAAAATAAGAGTCAAAATTTTTTATGTTAAAGTGGCAGATATGTGAAAAAAAACTTCTCTGTACAACAACCCAAGCACAACGCTTTAAATATGAGTCAGCAACAACCTTGGCATCGTTATTTGTTTTTGATGCCTCCATCCAACAACGGAAATCATCAATGCATCCAGGAATCCCTATACCATAAGGTTTATCCTAAGAGTCCATCTGCCAAATAGCATATGGAACTTTAGTGCTGTTGCCTAAGATGTTGACCTCTTTGAGTCTCCACACTGTGGGGATCAGTTGCTTTAATAATCAGTCAGATTGTGTCCTGTGGTACCACAAGTCCCATTCGAATAGCTCAAAGGTGTAACCAGTAATATCCTTGCATCTGTTCATTGTGCTTTTGTTCTTGTCTGCTCTTTTCTTTTGGATAGACCCAGGTCACAACAGCATCTCTGCAAAGTCTGCATGCTTATGATAATATGATGTTTGTGATTTTAGCTGAGAATCATTTCTTTGTTGCTAAACCCAATTCAAAAGCATAATTTAATTAGGTCAACGTTGGCATGGTGCATGGCAAACCTGATGCCCAAAGTGATGAGTTTCCTTAACCAAAAAACACTGTTTTCCGAGTTATCCATTACAAATCTGCCACGTTTTTCTCACAACTTTGAAACTTCAGTATCAAAGATTTTCCTTCCATCATTGAGCTTCATATGCCGTCGTAGTTCATTAGAAGATTAGACACATGGATTAATGTGGGAATATTAAAGTACACAACTGTAGAAGAGCTTACATCACCTTCACTTTGGCCATTTAGTGAGGAAAAGCTGCTAATTTCAGTCTTTCAGCACCTCCAACATGATCATTTTCTGCTTTTTTTTTCTGTTTTTATTTTTTAAATTAAATTGCTGTAAACTGATTGTATATAGGTCCAGGGCTAAGCAATGAAAAAGCATCATCTTGGGTTCTGTGAAATTTTGATGGTCTGACATTGTAATGATGTAAAAAAAAAAAAAGAGCAAGAAAATGTAACAAATAGTAATAATAGCAGTTGGTGGAAATAAATCCCAGAATGATCAGGATGAAATAGCCTTTATGTGACCTGGGGTTTAAATAAAATTAAGGAGTGATAATTATCATGATATTGATTTTTACCCTGCAGCTTAAGTTGACCTTTGGTTTTGATAAGTAAGCTGTGACAACGTGCCACCCCCACCTTCTTCTTCTCACTCTTTACATCAGTAACCCTCGGAGGAAATTGTTTTAATGACTCATCAGCTGTCATAGATGCAGCCATAAACTTTCACAAAGCTTTAATGTTTGTCAGCGTCTGCTCAAGCTTCTGCTGTGAAAACACCCGTCAACCTGCAGAGCATGTGGCGAAGCCTCTGTTTGTGAATCGGTTTAAGCAGTACAGAGTTAGACCTGTGTATGAAGCTCCCTCAGAGAGAGCTCAGCTTCTGCTTCACCCTTTTTCTACCTTTCATCTTCTCTGCTCCTCTCAGATAAAACAGTGTTCATGGTCTCTGTCATCCTTAGTGCAGTCTAAGTGAGTAGATATTTCTGACATTTCACCAAAATAAAATGGTGAAATGTTGTCAGAAAGGTGGAAGGAGGAGGACGAGGTCTGACTCCTAACACTCGCAACAGCAACAAATGAATTGAGAGACCAACATTTGTCCATTTCTAAACAATCTTCCAATGGGATGATGATCAAGGATTAGGATTGTGTTGATGGGTGATGAAATCTGGGATCCATTATGTTTAAAGTGGTAGCCGTGTTTTCCTAATAATGGAAGAAGTCAGGACTGACTGTGTTATTCAGATCTAAATCTGCCTGACTATGGTTTCATGTCAGCAAGCATGAATATGACCAGTACTGTTGACACAGATGTGTTTGGGCAAGTTCATGTGGTGTTTGTGTACTCTTTGAAATGAATTTGAGTGCATGAGACAATTATACTGATCTGTCGTCACCTCAAAACAGGAGAAACCAGAAAAGTCATGTTTCTGTCTTGTTTTGATTTTGGAAGTCCAAGTACTGTATTTATGAAGAAATGCTATTCAGCTGTTTGTTTTACTGAATGTTTTACTGAATGTCCTGTTCCTGCTCAAACACAGTGGTGTTTTTGAGTAGCTTATCTGCTCGGCAAATTAATTAAGAACTTTTAGATACCTTCTTATTTCATAGTATAATCTTCACGTGCTTCACCCGAAGCCCACTTTCTGTGTACTCACTACCTAACTTATAGGCAAAGTATTCACTCACTGTGTCTTTACTGTTTCGCTAGCTTAGCTTAGCTCATAGCCGACTCGCTAGCAGCATGGCCTCTTCACCTGTCCCTCCTGCACTTTCCTGCTCATTGTGTCAGATGTTTAGTTACTCCTTGGCCTCCTTTAGCAGTAATGATACTTGTAACAAATGTATCATTTTTGCAGCTCTGGAGGCCAGGATTACTGAATTGGAGACTCTGCTTCGCACCCTTCATTCACCCCTAGCTAGCCAGGCCCCTGTAGCTGGTACAGCCGAAGATGGAGTAGGCCCCGCTAGCTGTTCCCTGGCAGACCCCAAGCAGCTGGGGAAAGAGGGCCGCTGGGTGACGGTGAGGAGGAAGCATAGTTTTAAACAGAAGTCCCAGGTACACGACCAACCTGTTCATGTGTCTAACCGTTTTTCCCCACTCGGTGACACACCCGCTGGGGGTCAAACTCTGGTAATTGGTGATTCTGTTCTCAGACATGTGACGCTAGAGACAACGGCAACCATAGTCAATTGTCTTCCTGTAGTTTTCTCTGGTCCCCTCCCCAATCAGACCAGGAGTGACATGTTTAGCCGCATGTTCTCCTTAAATTGCTGGCTGTCTGAGTGGTGTCCAAGACACGATGTGGGCTTCATAGATAAGTGGCAAACCTTCTGGAGGAAACCTGGTCTTTAGGGGTGCAACGATACACAAAATTCACGGTTCGGTTCGGTTCGATACTTTGGTGTCACGGTTCGATATTTTTTCGATACAAAATAAAATGTTCATGCCTTTTTAATTTGTCATTTATTAAAATTATAAATATATATTTTAACTCAAAAGTACAGTTTTTAAATTTAACCCTAACCCTTGTGCGTGTTTTTTATTTTGACAGCGAATGCGCACCTGCGGACCACTTATCTGCACCCCTGGTTATTTAGCTCATCATATCGCAACCACAGAAATTATTTTGGCCATGAAACCATAAAGCTGCACTTTCTTTTTGCCTTATAGTCTGATTTGTCATAACTTTTCCGTTTTGCGGTAAGCTTTTCTTTGGCTGTCACTTCTTCACCCTGACCTGTCTTATTTGGCTCAGCAGAACTAAAATATATATACTGCTGCTTTTACACACGCACTCACATAAGCTCAGCGATTCTCTGCGCGATCAACCTCTCACATGTTTAAGCTTGCTGCAGGAGATTTCACTTGTCATGTTTGCATAGTAAGCTAACGATTGATAAGACGATGTCAGAGGAATTGGTGCACAAATTATCATCACTCACCAATCAGTACTGTCGCTCTCTATACACAGTTCACGCGATTGCAAAGTGAAAGCAAAAAAACAAGCGCAAATTCAAACGCGATTTCAATATGTCACATATTGACAGTGGCTCACCGATGCCAATGACATAATTACCCAGCTACATTTCCGAAAGAATTCAAAAGCATTGACATATATTTTTCCTTCCTACAATAGCCGGACGGGCAGGGCAGAGATAGATTTTGGTAGCCCGACTGGAAAAATCGCTAGCCCCAGGACATCGGGCTAGCGATTTTGCGAGCCCTGTATCTGATTGAGAAATCACTCATCTTTGGAAAAGAGTTTATTACAGAGAAATGGCTCTTTCCAAAATAAAAGCTATACTATCCGCTTCTTCTGGGCTATATTCTCAGCAGCATATTAAACATATCAAGTCCCCATAAGGAGAATCATGTGCTAACGGCTGTCTAAATGACTCGGGTAAAGTTTGTAGCATGCATGCTTGTTGTTTTTGTCTTTGCACTAGGATGATGTCTGTGTAAATGTGCAGTCATATTCGTTGTGTTCCCACTAGTGCTTTCAGGTTAACCTCGTTAAAATGACCTTAACGCCACAACACAGCAAATCTCCGTTAACGAGCTACCCCGATCGCCCTGTGCATGGGGCTAGACGGCCAACACGTTAACGAGCTAACTGCGCTAACACACTAGCTCCCACCCATGTAATTGAGCATTGCGTGGCACATGCAACATACTGTTTTACTTTAGTCCATGACGTGCTTACCTTCAGGGTCATACGTCACATGAAAACCAAAATAATTCCAAACGCCAGATCTGAATGAGGGTGGGAGAGGTTCAACTTGCCATGTTGCAAGGAGAGCTTAACTTCTGTCTCGCTAGCTTGCCCTGTGCTCTTCCTTCTGACTATGCTGTCTGTGTGGAGCGCTCAGTGGATCTGCGCTCGACAGTGCAGCCTAGGCGGAGTAGTCGAACGCAGATTCACTGAGCGCTCAACACTGACAGCATCGTCAGAAGGAAAGTTGATAAAATAAATTACAAATGTTGTATTGTTCGATACATATGCGTACTGAACCGAAAGCACTGTATCGAACGGTTCAATATCGATACGAATATCGTTGCACCCCTACTGGTCTTGTTAGGAGAGACGGCATCCATCCCACTTTGGATGGAGCAGCTTTCATTTCTAGAAATATGGACAAATTTATTAAACCCCCCCAAAATATGACTATCCAGAGTTGGGACCAGGAAGCAGAGTTGCAGTCTTACACACCTCTCTGCAGCTCCTGTTACCCCCCCCCAAAACCCATATCCATGGAGACTGTGTCAGCTCCCAAACAGACAAAAAACAAACTAAAAACCAGCAACAAACAACTTAAACATTAAAAAATCACAAAGAAAGAACAATACAGTATCCACATCTGAACCAAAGAGTAAAACAGTGAAATGTGGATTATTAAATATTAGGTCTCTCTCCTCCATGTCTCTGTTAGTACATGACTTAGTAATTGATCAACAAATCGATTTACTCTGGTTGCAGCAGGATGGTTATGTTAGTTTAAATGAATCAACACCCCCGAGTCATTCTAACTACCAGAAGTCTCGAAGCACAGGCCGAAGGGGGGGTGTGGCAGCAATTATTCACACCAGCCTATTAATCAACCAAAGATCCACACAGACTTTTAATTCATTTTAAAGCCTGATGCTTAGCCCTGTCCACCCCAGCTGTGAAACTCAGAAACCAGTCTTACTTAGTTATCATCTATTGTCCACCTGGGCCTGTCTGATTTCTGAGACTTTTTATCTGATTTAGTGCTCAGCTCAGATAAAATAATTATTGTGGGTGATTTTTAACATCCATGTAGATGCTAAAAATGACAGCCTCAACATGGCATTTAATCTGTTATTAGACTCAATTGGCTTCTCTCAAAATGTAAAAGAACCCACCCACCACTTTAATCACACTCTAGATCTTGTTTTAACATATGGCATAGAAACTGAACATTTAACAGTGTTTCTCTCCTGGCTGATCATTTCCTGATAACATTTACATTTACAATAATTGATAACACAGCAGTGGAGAGTAGACTTTATCACAGTAGATGTCTTTCTGAAAGCGCTGTAACTAAGTTTAAGAATATAATCCGCCCACTGTTATCATCTTCAATGCCCTGTACCAACATAGAGCAGAGCAGCTATCTGAACGCTACTCCAACAGAGGTTGATCATCTTGTTAATAATTTTACCTCCTCACTACGTACAACTCTGGATACTGTAGCTCCGGTGAAAACTAAGGCCTCAAATCAGAAGTACCTGACTCCGTGGTATAATTCTCAAACATGTAGCCTAAAGCAGATGACTCATAAGCTGGAGAGGAAATGGTGTCACAAATTTAGAGGATCATCATTTAGCCTGGAGAAATAGTTTGTTGCTTTATAAGAAAGCCCTCCGCAAAGCCAGAACATCTTACTATTCGTCACTGATTGAAGAAAATAAGAACAACCCCAGGTTTCTCTTCAGCACTGTAGCCAGGCTGACAAAAAGTCAGAGCTCTGTCGAGCCAACCATCCCTTTAACGTTAACTAGTAATGACTTCATGAACTTCTTCACAAATAACATTTTAATCATTAGAGAAAAAAGGACTCATAATCATCCCACAGATGTAATATTATCTACAGCTACTTTTAGTACCATTGATATTCATTTAGACTCTTTTTCTCCAATTGATCTTTCTGAGTTAACTTCAATACTTACTTCCTCCAAACAGTTCAAGGAAACTGCTCAAAGAAGTCCTGCCATTAATTAATGCTTCAATCTTAAATATGATCAACCTATCTCTAATAATCGGCTATGTACCACAGGCCTTCAAGCTGGCTGTAGTTAAACCTTTACTTAAAAAGTATCTCTAGACCCAGCAGTCTTAGCTAATTATAGGCCAATCTCCAACCTTCCTTTCATATCAAAAATCCTTGAAAGAGTAGTTGTCAAACAGCTAACAGATCATCTGCAGAGGAATGGCTTATTTGAAGAGTTTCAGTCAGTTTCAGAGCTCATCACAACACAGAAACATCTTTAGTAAAGGTTACAAATGATCTTCTTATGGCCTTTGACAGTGGACTCATCTCTGTGCTTGTCCTGCTAGACCTCAGTGCAGCGTTCAATACTGTCGACCATAATATCTCCAATTTGTGCATGTAAATGGAGAGTCCTATTCACACACAGAGGTTAATTATGGAGTTCCACAGGGTTCAGTGCTAGGACCAATTCTGTTTACATTATACATGCTTACCTTAGGCAGCATCATTAGAAGACATAGCATAAATTTTCACTGCTATGCAGATGACACCCAGCTCTATCTGTCCATGAAGCCAGATAACACACACCAATTAGTTAAACTGCAGGAATGTCTTAAAGACATAAAGACCTGGATGGCCACTAACTTTCTGCTTATTAATTCAGATCAAACTGAGGTTATTGTACTCGGCCCTGAAAATCTTAGAAATATGGTATCTAACCAGATTCTTCCTCTGGATAGCATTACCTTGGCCTCCAGTAACACTGTGAGGAACCTTGGAGTCATTTTTGACCAGGATATGTCCTTCAATGCACATATTAAACAAATATTTAAGACTGCTTTCTTCAGTTTGCACAACATCTCTAAAATTAGAAATATCCTGTCTCAGAGTGACGCTGAAAAACTAGTTCATGCATTTATTACTTCCAGGCTGGACTACTGTAATTCATTATTATCTGGATGTCCTAAAAACTCCCTGAAAAACCTTCAGTTAATCCAAAATGCTGCAGCAAGAGTCCTGACAGGGACTAGAAAGAGAGAGCATATTTCTCCTGTATTGGCTTCCCTTCATTGGCTCCCTGTCAAATTCAGAATTCAAAATCCTGCTCCTCACATACAATGTCTTATTTTTTTATTTTTTCGCCTGTCCCGTTTGGCTCTTTTGCCATCAGAATTGTTGTCTAAAGGCAAAGAAAGATGCCCAACGGATTTACTTTGACAAATTGACCATCCCAGCCTTGCCGTGATGGTCCATTTGATTCACCTTTTATTGTTTGTTTTATTTTCACTTACTGAATACGGGACAGACTTGACTGGGGGAAAGAAGGGGAGAAAGAAAGAGGGAAAGAGAAACAGCTGAGAAGAGGGACGGGGGAGAAGGGCAAAAGACAAAAACCAACAGAATGGGCAGCAAAAAAAAAAAAAAAAAAAATTCATATATCAATCACCTGGATCACCTGCTGAGAAAGAAAAAAGAAAACAAGCAGAAGAGAACAAGAGTAATAGAATAAACAACATCACAATGATATATGGGAATATGACAGTAAATACTAAATATTAAACATTATTGTGCAGCACATAAGATCAACAGAACACAGTGTGCTTTTTGAGGTAGGAGCCAAAAAGGGTGTAGTTTGTGGGTGTGATCACCCGTGTGTACACTTGTGAGCATGGACGCGCTTGTTTTTTTTTTTTTTTTTTAAAAGGTTCCTTCAAGTAATGATCTGCTAGAGGGTGTGGGGGGGCCACAGCCCCGTCCTCCAGGGCATGAAGCAGGTATGGAGGAGATCAAAACTCCAGACATCCAGAGGCCCCAAGAACACAAGAGACCAAGGAAGACCAACAGAGGGGCAGCCGCGCCACTGTCCCAGAAAGAGCTGAGGAGAGTCCCAGATGAGGGCTCACTCAGCAGCCGCGGAGCAGAAGCCAGGGGAAGTTGCAGTGATGCGCCCGTGAGCTCCGCCGGCAGCCAGCCGTGCCTGAGTGACCGAGCCCCAGGCCGAGAGGCCGGGGGCACCCCACCTCCGAAGTGGCCCGACCGAGCCCCAGGCTCCAGGCCCCGATAAGCGGCCGCCAAGGAGTGAACCGGTGTGTACCTGGACGCCCATCCCCGGACACAAAGATCCACCAACGCACCGATGTCTGAGGGAGTCCGCCACTGGCAGGGGAAGTGGTGGAAGGGGGAGATAGGCCTCCAAACCTTGGAGGGCCTAAGATGTCCCCAGAGAGGTGGCGCCTGACACCCAACCTGACATATAGACACAGACATACAGGCACACACATATACAAACATCCGTTCCCACCCTCATGCTCTCATATGCACTTACTCCACACTCAACCAACGTGGAGACAGACATAAAGAGACGCTGTACACACGATCACACTCCCCAAGCGTACTCTACAAACCGGGTCTAGGTACCCTTGCCCCTGGAGGGGGGAACTGCACCCAGACCCAGGTGGTGTTACCCTTTTCCCTGCGGTGGGGGGAGGCAGACCGCCCCGACTCGGCAGCAGCAGGGAGGCCCCACACTCCAGACCGCAGTCGGACGGCCAACTCCTCCTCCCAGCCCCCCCGCTCCAGCAGGCCGCAGAGAATGGGGGTGAGAGAAGACTCCAAACCTCCCTCCACCCGCTCATTGTAGTGTTGATGCATGTGTGTTCTAAGGTGCATTTAAAACCCAGGAGGGCATGGAGCTACCTGCCAGAGAGCAGCAGGTAAACGCATGGTCCCTCCTGCTAGCCCTCAATGTCTACGTGTATTTAAAATTGAGAGGTGGGCGACGACGCCAGGGGTGAGGTGTACACCCTGATGGTACTTTGGATTCCGTGTATTGTGCCCACCCCCAAGATCCTATATGTATGTGTAATGAGAGTGTGAGTAATGTGAATGTCTAAGTTGTGGGATAAAATTGAGGCAGAGGCAGCCAGAAGGGAACAGAGGGGGGGGTAGCCTCCTCTGCACCCTGGTGACATACCCCTACTCCAAGGTCCTGCATGTGTGGGTGGTTGTGGTGGAGCAGGAAGAGGGAGGCAGCTGGAGATGGGGAGGGAAGGAAGGGAGGGGCAAGTGACCCCTCCCTGGGGCCAGCTCCCCCGCTGACCCCAGTAGGCACCCCCATACTCCGCGACCCGCCAGGGAAAGGGGGCCCAGGCCCATCCAGACCGGGGCCCAGTGCAGCAGCGCCTCCCGGCCCCACAGAGCCCGGGACAGTCCACCCAACCCCACCACAGAGAAAACTGCACCCACCCCACCATCCACTCATCTTCCAGACTACATAAGACTATAAACACCCAGGCTGAGATCTTCCTCCACCTCTCCTGTATCTCCCCCTCCTGCAGAGAGAGCTCCTGAAGAGAGGAAAGCTCCTGCAAGATGTGACAATCTCCCCCACCAGTTGAAGAGCCCTCCAGGTGGCTCGATGCACCGGCGGCACCCTGCTCCAGGACTGGGCCCCCATGCACCCACCCGCCCACAACCCCGGCAACACACCAACCAGGACCCAAGCCCCCGAGGCCCGGCCCAGGCCCCAGCCCAGAGACGGAGCGCCCCCAGAACCTCACGCCCATCCCGGACCCACCCAGGGGCAGCCAGGCTACCAGGTCAGTAACTCACGTCTGTCAGCACAGACCCTCCCCTAGCCCCGCTGCACGCAGCCGCGAGGAAACAGTCACCTGAGAGCCAACAGAGCCCCTAACCGGACATGACCGCTACCCCGGGTTGAGCCCCCCAAGGAAGATACCTCCGGGGAACCCCCCGACGCCCTAAGCCTGTCCCTACCCCCACACCAATCACAACAGTGAAGGCGGGACCAAACTATGACCCCCCCACCCCCACTAGGTGATGGAGCTGATCAAAGGGGCCCAGAGCAATTGATCTGATGTGGTGGCAGAGGCTGTATCAAGACTAATGTAATCTAATAGATAATTTCTATATTGGTTAGAATTAAGATTATTTTTATTTTTCCAGTTCATGAGGACTGTTTTCTTGGCTATGCATAGGGCAGTGAAAACCATATGGGCGATATTCTTTTCTGAAGTGACATTATCTAAGCTGCCCAACAAACACACTAAGGGGGGAAGTTGGAATGTTACATTTCAGACACTTCGATAAGTCCTCACATATCTCGCGCCAAAACTTCTGAACTGGTGGACAGAACCAAAGAGCATGGATATAATTGTCCGGTGAATTGGTTTGGCAGTGTGAGCAGTTGTTGGTAGACGTAAAGCCCATCTTGTGTCTTAAATAATCAGGCCCCATCTTATCTTAATGACCTTGTAGTACCATATCACCCTATTAGAGCACTTCGTTCTCACACTGCAGGCTTACTTATTGTTCCTAGAGTATTTAAAAGTAGAATGGGAGGGAGAGCCTTCAGTTTTCTGGCCCCTCTTCTGTGGAACCAGCTTCCAGTTTGGATTTTGGAGACAGACACTAGGGCTAGGCGATATGGCCTAAAATCCATATCGCGGTATAATTTGAAGCATGTATGGTAACGATATATATCGCGATATATTCTTCTCTTCTCTGTAACGTATTTTACACACTATAAGGCACACTTAAATTCCTTTAATTTTCTCAAAAATTGACAATGCGCCTTCTGTGAATTCTGGTTGTGCTCACTGACCTCGAACCGATTTTATGTAGTACACAGGTGCAGAAATTTGTCAAAAATGTTTTAGTCTGACTTTGCTAAGCTACGAAGCCGCACCGCTTGATGGATTCCCGGAGCATTACAGCTGCCGTAGCAAGGAGCCTCGCGGAGTAATCAGGGTCCAAAACTCAGTCTGCTTCAGGTCCCAAACGAACACTGCGGCATCACTGAGAGTTACAAACTTTCTAAATTCTTTCATCTTTAATAAAATGATTAGTGTTGCTGCTTTACCAGGTGTAACAATTCAGTTTCACATCCAGGCATCCATAAAAACAGAATTTATTAGATGTAACAGAGTTAGAAGTTAGCAGGAAGTTAGCTCGCTAGTTTCCACCTAAACATGATATAGCATATTCTGACTGAGAGATTTCTGAAAAAATTAAAAAGTACAGCTCTGCTATCACTTCCAACATAAATGAAGATGGAAAACTAAACAGCAGTGACGTTCGTAAGGTTACTGAAGTTCGGCTAGCTGGTTTAAAATGATGTGCTACGTGATTGCTAGCAAAACAGCTATGTTAGCATAACATTAGCACAGTGAAGTTGAAGGATGGCCGCTAACCTTTTTCCACTCGATAAAAATTAACGTGAGGGTTTTTGGTGGTTAGGGACAAATGCAATTGCATGGCAGGATGCTGTAAATGGACCAAACTTCAGTCAGGAGAACAACTGAGATAATCCATCCACAATACAAGGTTAGTCATTAGTATACTGCAACAACATGGGAATAGAGCAGCTGCGAGAGAATTCAGCGGTTAAGGAATCAATGGTACGGAAGTGGAGGAAGCACAGTTTTCGGCTTTCCCCATCTTCCAAAAGTGCTTTGTCTCTTTGCTATTACTGTCGCCCGGCATAATTGGTAGATGATGTTGTTGCTAGCTGCTGCAATGCTTTCGACCAAAACGGGCGCAACTTGATGACACCATCAACATGCGCTATCGTGGTATTGTCAAAATCTCTACAGTTGGCCAAATTTATATCGTTTATACCGCCCACCCCTAACAGACACTATCTCTACTTTTAAGATAAGGCTTCAAACTTTGCTTTTTGCTAAAGCATATAGTTAGGGCTGGACCAGGTGACCCTGAATCCTCCCTTAGTTATGCTGCAATAGGTGTAGGCTGCCGGGGGATTCCCATGATGCATTGAGTTTTTCCTTTCCAGTCACCTTTCTCACTCACTATGTGTTAACAGACCTCTCTGCATTGAATCATATCTGTTATTAATCTCTGTCTCTCTTCCACAGCATGTCTTTATCCTGTCTTCCTTCTCTCACCCCAACCGGTCGCAGCAGATGGCCCCTCCCCTCCCTGAGCCTGGTTCTGCCGGAGGTTTCTTCCTGTTAAAAGGGAGTTTTTCCTTCCCACTGTCGCCAAAGTGTTTGCTCATAGGCGGTCATGTGATTGTTGGGTTTTTCTCTGTATTTATTATTGTACGATCTACTGTACAATATAAAGTGCTTTGAGGCGACTGTTGTTGTGATTTGGCACTATATAAATAAAACTAGGGCTGCTCAATTAATCGCATTTTAATCACGATTACGATCTGGGCTTTCAACGATCATTAAAAATGACTGAGCCGATTATTAGCCCCTCCCTCATTTATCCGCGACACTTTAAAGGCCGGTCCGTGAAAATATTGTCGGGCATAAACCGGTCCGTGGCGCAAAAAAGGTTTGAGACCGCTAATTAAGAGGACCCGAGGGAAGCTCGGAAAGCTAAGCAGAAGTTATTTGGAGAGGAGAGTGACTGCCGTTGGTTGAAAAGAGAGGTGAAAAAAACTTCAGTGGTGTTGCACACTATTTTATATTATTTTTTAAAGTCATTATTCAATACATTGTTATTGTTAACCCTTTAAAGCTGGTCAGAGCAGCACGCTCCATTTTGTGTAACTATTTTTAAATCCCTGTAGAACCTGAACCGTCTAAGCTAGCGCAATAATTTGTTTTGCATATGAAACCAGAGGAGTTGTACTTGCATCTTATGCCATCAGCTTGTCCTAGGTCATGGTTTCCTTCCACATAAAGCTTTGCAAAAATTGCATAAAAAGCGCTTGCAGGAACAAAAACATAATATTCCAGAAACACGCTTTGCCGATCCGATCAGCTGTTCGTAACACTTCTGTTAAGTCTAATTGTTGAATGTTGCCATTGTGTTTCTTAAATTTGTACAGTCTTAGTTCAAGCAGTAGGATCAAAGCCATTCCTTTGATCCTGACCACCTCTCCAACCACTCTAAGCTGGGGGAGGTTTTATTGTAGATACATCCTATCTGAAAGATCTGTTTCTTTTGATGTAAACTTCCTGGGTTTACGACCCTTTGGTCAGCAGGAGGTCTGACACACACACACACACACACACACACTCTTACAGAAGTTCACACATATACATAAAATGCTTTGTCTTAGAACCAAGGGGGCGTGGCTTTGTTCTGACGTGTTTTGTGTGAACTGTCTCTCAATAAAAGGTAGCAGGAGGAGGTCAGATCTGGGGGTCATTTTCGTGGTGGACACAGACGAGGCCTCCCTTGCGCAAATAATCGATCGATCGACTGTCTTGTTTTCTTCATGATGAACAAGTCTCTAGAATTAGCGGGGCTTGTGGAAACACAGACCCAACATTTATTTGGTCCTTCGAGCCGGAGCCGAACACATTGCATCCACCGAGGAGAGGGAGAGGACGCCACCGCAACGTCTGGGATGATTGACGTAAAGCCCTGGTGTTTCACTTTGCTTTGTCACCAGGCCGGGAAGTTTGCGCCTGACCTCCTCTCGGGATGGATGACGATTGACGGGATCCAGAGACTCTTCCCATGAACGTAAACAAACAGTGAGTACAGAAGGCCTTAGAGAGCAGCTACGTGACCCTGCGTTGACTGCAGGTACGGGAGCGCGCTAGCCGCGTGAGAGAGACGCAGGCTTCTCCGCCGTGTGGGGCGTAGAGATAACCTAGGTTCGGTGACTCCGCCGTGAAGAGAGTCCAGAATCTCCGCCATTTGGGGCGTTAGAGAGTGTCCGAAGGTTGAATTCTCCGCCATATGGGGCGTTTGAGAGTTTTCAACAGAGAGCGCTAGCTGTGTGTGCAGACGCAAGCGATAGGCCTATGTTGTGTGTGTGTGCGGGCCAGACGTGGTCTGCGTGAGTGTGGCTGATTGTTGTCTTGTAATGGGGAATAAAATGTGTAAGTCTGCCTTAGAAGGGGATGTAAAATTTATGGAGAAATTTTCACCGGGCAGCACGCAGTATGTAGGTTGTTGGTGTGAAAAATATGGATTTGAAGGGACATTAGTGGAAGTTAAGTGTAAAATGCTTGTAGAAAGAATAGCTGTAAGTGTAGCAGGTAAAACAGGGAAAGCGAAGCAGAGGAAGGAGTTGCAGTTAGCAGTTGCTAAGTTGTGGCTGTAGCAGGCTCAAAGATCTGTTTCTTTTGATGTAAACTTCCTGGGTTTACGACCCTTTGGTCAGCAGGAGGTCTGACACACACACACACTCACACATTCTCACATAAAACACACACACACACACACACACACACACACACACACACACACACACACACACACACACTCTTACAGAAGTTCACACATGTACATAAAATGCTTTGTCTTAGAACCAAGGGGGCGTGGCTTTGTTCTGACGTGTTTTGTGTGAACTGTCTCTCAATAAAAGGTAGCAGGAGGAGGTCAGATCCTGGGGGTCATTTTCGTGGTGGACACAGACGAGGCCTCCCTTGCGCAAATAATCGATCGATCGACTGTCTTGTTTTTTTCATGATGAATAAGTCTCTAGAATTAGCGAGGCTTGTGGAAACACAGACCCAACAACTTCCTACAGTGAAACAGACGTCAGCGCGAACTATCGCATGTCCGCCATTTCCTGGCCGAAACCGGAAGTGACACCATTTTGCAGAAAATGTAGTTTTTTACTTGTAGGCCTTAAAAGCCTATACTGGTCATCTTTGACTTTTCTGAATAGTTTCTGGGAAGCTTAGAACTCGAATTGCATTGCTGGAAATAGTTTATTTTGATGCACATGCTGTTTTCTTTGCTAATTTGCATCAAAGGATTGTTTTTTCGTTTTTCCTGCAGTATATAAAAATTGGTGTATCTCCAAAATAAAACTATGAAGACACTCAAAATAAATTTCCTGTTGTTGTAAACTATTTTGTGCAACTTTTTTGTATTTAAAGTTTTGAGGGATAAGCCTCTTAAATTTCTCCAAGTAGAAATATATGTAAAAACAAAACAAAAACGATTTTCAATTCTTTTGTAGTTTATTGCACTTTTTTGCAAGTAATGTAGTTACTATATACTTAATGCATATATATTATTAAAATATGGGCTATAACAGTTGTATAGCAACTTGAAATGCTCCCACAAATGGCACTACAACATGTAACAAAAAAAATATATGCTCTGGCGGACTTGGTTCTATAGTAGGTCTTAAAGGGTTAAATAAATATCGTCAAATAATCGAGATCTCAATTTCAGTGAAAATAATCGTGATTATGATTTTTGCCATAATCGAGCAGCCCTAAATAAAACTGAATTGAATTGAGTTGTTTGTAGAACTCTGCTTAAAGAAAAAAAAATCACGTAGACTTGAATAAAAAGCCTTGAGGACATGTTCGTGGACAGTTATATTGCAGTCCGAGTCATCATTTGTTCATCATTTGTAATGCAGGTGGTTTTTCATTAAGCTGTTGTCACATTTTGGTACATTTTGACCCCTTATATTACCTGTACTCATTTATTGTAACTCAGATATATTGGTGCCACCCTTAGGCTCTGATTCATTCAGTGTGTAGCTGACTTCGCTAGCTTGCCAAACATGGTTTGCCAGCTAACATGATCATGGCAGATAATCGGTGTTATCAATGGTGTTGATATTAAGCAAAAATAGGTAGTATAAGCGAACAGTCGCTTTCTCAAATAATAACGAAGAGCAGTGTTAGCCAAATTATTTGTGCAGCATGTATCTGGTAACTAGTCACAGTGTAAATAGGAGACACTTTTATGTGGATGAGTGTCTCCTATGTGAACATAAGGTAGAACACTGCGAGGCTTAACCTTAGCCGAGGCTCAGAAAATGCAGATGTGCCACATTCGGTCCAACTATTCCTTTCTCTTTGAGAGCTTTCTGTAATCTGTTGTGATACCCTTTCAGGTCTGTTTGGCCCTTTTCCATCCCCATGTAGCCCTCCCCTCAATGATATTTCCCAGCATTGCGAGTTAGATCTGTTATAAAACCTTTACCTGTGAAATTTGACCCTGTAAATATTATCAGTGCTTTATTTAATTTTGCTATGAGCAATGCTGCCACATGTTTTAAACATTTAATCAGTATTGCAAGTTAAAAAAAGCAACCCTTCTGCATAGCATTATAATAATTAGCTTTTAATTTGTCCTACTTGCCTCTAATCCCAGCTGTACGGACAGAGTGGTGTTAATCTAGAAAAAGTGAAGATGGAAATGATTAATTAGCTCAGCCGTGATTCAGACTGAATATTCATCAGGATCACTGGTCCTGCCTGTTATGTGCTTCGAGTTATGTGTTTTCTAAATGCATTGTATATTTGAAAGCACATCATACCTCCTGTAGAGTTGGCTCTCTCTGACTAAACGTAGCGAAGTTCAGTTATTAAAACCAGCGAGTCACATGACAAGTGTTTGTTTTTGTTTTTTACAAAAGTGTCTCGATGGACTTTAAACACTTAAAGTACAAACAGCTTGCAGTGTCGTGTGGTCACAGAGTAACATCTTGTTCACACTCCACTGATGCGTCTGCTCACGCTAACCACTACTTTATGAGCTGCTGAGTTTACCACATATAACATCTGGTTTGAGGGCTTCCTGTGCATTTCCAAGGACTTGAGAAGCGCTACCTTTGGGCTTCTAAGAATCATGTGGTTGGTGTACTGTTCGGGGGAGCGCTGACAGCTGTATGCACTCTGAGCTGAAGCTGGTGATCGGGTGTGATCAATGGGTGGTAAGCCCATCCATTGAACTGTGGGTTTTGAGATTGTCCCTTTCTATGGTGACCTTACCACACTGATTGTGTTTGTGCTGGATTTGATTTGTATTAAGATGATGAAGGATGAATGCTGCTCATAAAAGTTATCTTAATACATAACTGAGAACTTTCCAGCACTTTCCAGGTCTGTAGAAAGACAAAACCTCTGTGGACTTAGCAGTACAGTAAAGGAAATATGACATGTGTGTGAACACATTAAGTTTCACCCCTGTTTTAATACCATTAGATGGGCAATGAAGTTGTTGTTTCTGTCAGCCTTCAATTCCACCTGCATCAACCCAAACCTAACCACATTGTTTATTTGGCCTGTAATCAATTTGATTTATGTAGCGCCAAAGCAAAAACAACAGTCACCTCAAGGCGCTTAATATTGTAAAGACCTTACAAGACCTTAAATAGGGAAACCCCCAAAATAGACAACTCCCTGTGAGTAAGGATTTTGGTGACAGTGGGAAGGAAAATCTTCCTTTTAACAGGAAGAAACCTGCAGCAGAACCAGTTTCAGGGAGGGGCGGGGTGGGGCCGGGCTGGGCCATCTGCCACGACCAGTTGTGTATTGAGGGGAGGGACAAAAAGACATGCTGCAGAGGACAACCAGGGATTAATAATAATTCTTAATGAATTACAGAGTGGTGTAGAAACACATGGTCAGTGAAAAAGGAAGGCTCAGTGCATCATGGGAATCCCCTAGCAGCCTGGGCCTATTGTACCATAATTAAGGGAGGATTCAGGGTCACCTGATCTATAAGCTGAACGATATGCTTTACCAAAAAGGAAAGTCTTTATCCAAACTGGAAGCTGGTTCCACAGAAGAGGGGCCTGAAAACTGAAGGCTCTGCCTCCCATTCTACTTTTAAATACTCTAGGAACAACAAGTAAGCCTGCAGTAAGAGAGCGAAGTGCTCTAATAGGGTGATATGGTACTACAAGGTCATTAAAATAAGATGGGGCCTGATTATTTAAGACCTTGTATGTGAGGAGCAGGATTTTGAATTCTGGATTTAACAGGAAGGCAGTGTGGGAGAAATGTGCTCTCTCTTTCTAGTCCCTCTCAGTAATCGCTGCCAGGCTAAAGGTCTGTGGTGCGTAGTCGACTCATAAAGATTGAAGCAATAATTAATGGTAGAACTTCATTAAAGTAAAAATGGTTTTAAAAAATAACCACTGTAACATTCTTTCTGTGCTGCTTTCTGTTTTATATTGCTTAAATTGAAAAACCTGCATATACATGCTGGGTTTACAAAGGATATAAATCTCATTTATCAATGAGTACACACTCGTGCAGATTATAAAATCATTTTAAATACATTTAAACTCTTCTACTAACAAATTAAAATGTGTCATTTGCATTTTAAATATTTGCATGGAGTCTTTGTTTTGTTTTGTTTTTCTGTGGAAATGACCAAACTGTCCAAACCCCACTTGTCCTCTGAGTGGCTTCTGCTTAGGAGGGTTGTTGGAGATTTTCCTAATCTGAGTCCCGCTGTGGTCGACTGGGTTCAGCAGCGATCGTGCAGCCCTTCATTCACTGGGTCAGGTGGCCAGTCATTCTGTAAGGGAGGGGCGAGAGACTGCAGCGCCATACAGGTGTAAAGGGAGGGAGCAGAGTGAAGTCACGCCATACAAGCTGGGTGTCGTGTGTGCGCGTGTGTCACTGGAAGGAACTAACAAATATGCAACAGCTTTATTGATGTTGTTTTATGGTCATTTTTGTGTTTGTTTCTTTGTACTGAACTGACTATTATGGGGTTGTTCAAGCAAAACAAGACGTTTGAAGAGGTCGCCTCAGTAAATATGCAAAACTGTACATATCAATTAAGAATTCATGTTTTTTTTAATTGATTGAAATATAATAAAAATAATGTTTCTTGCACTCCTAGTTTCATTCACCTAGTGAGGCATTCTTTATGCCTTTTATTAATTTTGGGGTTTATGATAAGTAAATAAATCTGTCTTTTTTATTATTTCAAATAAATTCAGGGTGAAGAAGAAGCTGATCAAAATACTTAAACCAAACCTGATGGTTTCCATCTTCTATAATTGTAGTCTAATAATTGTACAAAGGCGGTTCTTCTCTGCATCTTGTTTGTTGTGTCTCTACGTGAAGAAAGCTTGTGATTGTGTGTGTGTGTGTATGTGTGTGCTAATGTGACTGCTCACTTACATAACTTTGCTCTGCTAAAAATAGCATCTCAGAGCTGAGCTGTCACTCTGTTCCAAAGTGCTGGGAGTATAAATACATGCAGTGAGTGAGTTTTCAGCTGTGCTGCTGTCTGAAAGATGAGCTCCTACAGTTTAATCAGTGCTGCATGTACCTGCTCTCTACAGTAACCTGTAAAATGCTTAAGAACTCCTCACCTAATATTAGGGGCTAATTTTGGCAGGAGCCTGAGTGATATTAGACAACATTTGCCAATATTTTTGTATTGGTAAATTGCCAGTAAGTGAAAGAAGTAAAGAACAGACAAGAGAAACACCCTTCAACCCTTCAAAGCTCCTCCAGAGGGCGCTCTGTAACTAACTCTGTAACTTCCTTGTTAGCAGCTGGTGTTTGGCACAAATACATCCAGCCGAGCCCAGCAGAGTGAGACGAAATGTTTAAACTACATTATCATAGTTCGGACTACACATTACAAATGTTCAGAAAATCTGTTTGTTTGATTTGTCCCAGAGGATATTGAGTTAATATAAAAATATCGCAGAGTTACATCCATCAAACACAGATTATTCAGCACAGTGATTACCAAGCATATGGGCTCAAAATGTGGTCATAAATATTTTGTACTTGAAAATCGGTTTTGTACTTGTAAAAAAGATTTGTATGTGTAAAAAAAATTTGTGCGTGCGTAAAAAAGATTTGTGTGTGTGTAAAAAGCGCCCCTCCGAGAGCCAAACCCATCTGTTCTCTGATTGGATTGTTACATTTGTGATTGACATGACATTCACCAATCAGATGAAAGGAAGAAAAATAGGGTCAAAATTCGTAGTTGTAACTTGCAGGGTTTTTTTTGGCTAAGTCCACACACAAATCTTTTTTACACATACAAATCTTTTTTTTACACATACAAATCTTTTTTACACACACACAAATCTTTTTTACACATACAAATCTTTTTTACACACACACAAATCTTTTTTACACATACAAATCTTTTTTACACATACAAATCTTTTTTACACACACACAAATCTTTTTTACACATACAAATCTTTTTTACGCACGCACAAATCTTTTTAACACATACAAATCTTTTTTACACATACAAATCTTTTTTACACACACACAAATCTTTTTTACACATACAAATCTTTTTTACACACACACACAAATCTTTTTTACACACACACACAAATCTTTTTTACACATACAAATCTTTTTTACGCACGCACAAATCTTTTTTACACACGCACAAATCTTTTTTTACACATACAAATCTTTTTTACGCACGCACAAATCTTTTTTACGCACACACAAATCTTTTTTACACATACAAATCTTTTTTACACACACACAAATCTTTTTTACACATACAAATCTTTTTTACACACACACAAATCTTTTTTACACATACAAATCTTTTTTACACACACACAAATCTTTTTTACACATACAAATCTTTTTTACAAGTACAAACATTTTGAGCCCATACAAGCACACTGTCCTGATTACTGCAGAGAGCGCGCACTGTTCTACACCCGGATGGACAGATGAGTCGACTCCAGCATTTTACATGGAGATTTTCAAAGTCTCCTTTAGCTTTTGTAAATGGTGGCACCTCTTTCTTTTTTCCAGCTGTGACCACAGAAGCTTAAGGCTTGTGTTTGCTAAGGTCTTACAATCTTTCATATGAAGCTAATTGGGACTATTTTTTTTGTCCTGAATTTCTTCCAGTAATGCAGTTCTGCACTAGATCTGATTCCCAGGGGTTGCATGATGTTGCTGTGGCAGTAAATCACACTGGTACATTTTGTTGTTATTGTGTCTGGTTTCGACATTGTAACAGCTGGACAACTTTGAAATTAAACATTTCATATACCGCATGTAACAAGGTGTAGTGACAGTTGGACGGTTAAGTGGGGACCAGTGGAAAACGCCTTTATTTGCACATAGATGAAACCTACATGACAAACTGTGATATATCAGCTGTTCTGATGTTCTGTGTGTGACCTACTGTCTTTATTTTCCCACTGCAGCTCAGATTGAAATAATCCCCTGTAAGATTTGTGGAGATAAATCATCAGGGATCCACTACGGGGTCATCACCTGTGAAGGCTGTAAGGTAAGCTCCTCCTCCCTCCCGTTGTCTGCTAAAGTCAATTTGAGCGTGTTATAACCTCAGTTAAACCCAACTCTAAAATACAGTAAAGGGTCCAAAATGTACGGCCTCCTTCACATCGTCCAAAGTTATCCAATGAGTCAGTTTGGATTCTGGCCCCCGGTGCTCATGTTTGATGTCCCTGCTTTAAATGATAAGCCTTTCCAAGTCGTTCAATCACAGACAGATCTTTGTTACATCTGTGCAACAATTAATGTTTGAGAATAGTTTGCACTTTGAACCCTCCGTATTTTGTCTTTTTTTTCTTTAACCAGGAAAAGGCCTCTGCAATCATCCATCGCTGGCGTTTTTATGTGGCACAGCTCACCAGTGCATTTATTGTGGTGTTAAACCAGTTTTCATTTGAGTTTAAAGTAGTTACATGTATTGCAATATGATTTTATACCCATACCTGACCAGGCACGTTTGTATGTTTCGTACAGAATTTGGTCTGAAACATCAGTCACGAGCATCGGGCTCTAAACCATATTCTACCTGGTGAGAGCGGTTCTGTGAACAGGCAGGTGTGTTCAGCCACAGCAGCTGCTGATGTGACAGCTGGAGGCTTATTTCACAGCCAGTATGCAGCTGAAGCAGCCTCCAAACAAACCACAACATCTGCACTAAGTCGCACGTTAGATGTAAATGATCTGCTGCTAATATGACATAATGATATTACATAATGTCATCTGAGAGAAATCAATGTTTTCCCTTTAAAGTTACTACTGTTCCCTTGAGCTTGACACAGAGTGGCATCATTTGTTAATTTAACTATAATTTGAATTACAGACATTTTTATATTTTATAATTTTGATGCATTTCCATTCAGATCTATACAGGCTATATTGGCTCTATGAGAAGAAGGGTTATAGGCCATCTGTGATGCATCTATAAACTAGTGTGATCAGGAAACGTGAACAGGTACTATAAACGTACCGGGGATATGGTGATCGTGGGCTGAACCCCAGTTTGCTTCATGTATTTCTTCACACTTTCAAAGTGCTGTGAATGTTTCCTTTTCACTACATGGTGCTGAAGGTAATGTTGACTTTTATTCTATAACTATGATGCTGACATCTCTAAAGCATTCTCACACATGTTTTATGTGGTTCCCACATTTCTTGAGGTAAAATGCAATAAAATAGAAAAGAATAGAACAGAATAGGACTTTATTGTCATCGTGCATATACAATGAAATTCTGCTTTTTTTCCCCCATCAGGTTGATAAACAGTTAACAGCTTCTTTGTGCTCTACATGGCACATGGTCTCCAGTCTTTGCCTTGTGATTACATTCACATTTCTGCATTGCCTGTTATATATTCACTGACTGCTTGTGAGAGTGAGCTGCTGACAAGCAGACTGAAGCTAGCAGAAATAACTTTCATGTGTTTGTCATCTGATAGCCTTTGCGCTCCTTGGTTTACCAATTTCTCTGTATATGCTAATAGGCCAGTCTGCCATTACTCTGTAAAATGGCTCATACAGAGGTACACGGGTGGATACGGTTTGTTTGTTGTTGTTACTGTTGTTGGACATCCAATGAACACTATATTGTGAAGCATTTGCTCATCTGCCTTCACACAGTGACATTCATTTCTTAACCCAAAGAGTTTGACGGGATGTGCCTCATCCTTTGCAGCTGTAACAGCTTCAACTCTTCTGGAAAGGCTTTCCACCATGTTTATGGGAATTTTTGAACATTCTTCTGGAATCGAAAGGAGGAATGCTACATCAGGTTAGACACTGATGTAGCATGACAAGGCCTGGCCCTGGCTCACAGTCTGCGCTCATCCCAAAAGTTGAGGTCAGGACTCTGTGCAGGCCAGTCAAGTTCTTCTTTGTTTATGTCTTCATGGACCTTGCTTTGTGTACTTGTACACAGTCATGTTGGAACAGGAAGGGGCCGTCCCCACACTTCTCTAACAATTGTCTAACTTGGATGTCTTGGCCAAGATATCGTCATCATCAGTGATGATGTCAACCCCAGCCTCAGCTCCAGTTCCAGCTCCAAAGCCTAATCCTTTGCTTTAAAAAAAAAAAAAAAGCATAGGGTTGAAAAAACAACAAATTAATATTAAAGATGAATTTAAAAAATAGGGTTAGGATTAGGATGACTCTAAATCAACCAGTGGCCATTAGTTGGAGCCTGGAAGCGGCAACTTTAAGCTGAGTTTTGACAAGATAACTGGCTTTGATGAAGAGGAGCCGTGGCTCTTAATATGATTGGAGACTGATGAGACCGCCTTGGCTTCACATACTTCCATATTTCAACCAGACCGTGCTCTGTGTATGTTTCAGAGAGTGAAATGTAGTGTTGTGTGAACAAGTGTTTTAAGTCTAGGAATGTTAGATTAGTAACTTTGTACATATTACAAATATTCTAACTATATTGTAAATACTAAAAAGCAGTCCTAGGGAGGCAGTTTAGAGGCCTGTAATTTAGTTCAGTTTTTATGCTGGTAGGTTGGTTAGTTTTGTTCTATTTTATATTTCTACAAAATCTCACAGTAGCTCCAGTCCTTGTGTGGAAGTCACATTTGCATTGTGCTCTGGACTCCAGAGTGCAACACAAGACAACCCCCTGTACCCTAGACAGTCCCCCAGACTCTGATGATAGTCTAAAGCATTTGTCTCTTTGGTCATTGCAGTCTGGATTAGTTTATCATTGCAGAAAAATGTAAAAAAAAAACGTTTCTTTTTCTCAAATTGAATTTTTTCTTATTACTTTTTGTTATGAAGAATATTTTTGTCATTCATTACACGTGTTTGTGAAAGACTTGATTTTATCTATGTTTTTCAGTATGTTTGTTAAAAGATAACAATGTTAGCCTTTTCTGCAGCTATAGGGGATTTATTGCATCACTCTTGGCTGGAAGCAGTGCTTAATCAATGGGGGGGGAAAAAAACACCAACTTTGTCCAAAAACCTCTCATGTTTAGCTGTTTCCCACTTTTTCTTTGGTCATTTTAGCCTT
This sequence comes from Copadichromis virginalis, assembly GCF_057382275.1. Classification (NCBI taxonomy): domain Eukaryota; kingdom Metazoa; phylum Chordata; class Actinopteri; order Cichliformes; family Cichlidae; genus Copadichromis; species Copadichromis virginalis. The sequence continues at coordinate 38,157,678 of NC_140618.1, forward strand.
TTTGGCCAGGGTGAAGGGAGCATCTGCCATCAAACAAGAAGACAGCCGCATGTAACTACAGTATGACGGTATTTGCTAGTTCACCTTAAGTGCATTAATTTAATAACTTGGTTAGCCTACTCAACGTAAATTACACACGAACAACATTAAGCTACTGACCCAGAGAAGAACGGCTGCTGCTGCCATTATCATCCGTCATCATTTCTGCTACACTGGCAGGGCTAGGGGTCAGGACTCTACTCTTCGGGTTCTTGGGGGATGTTGCTAACTCCGGGACCGATAACAGGCACCACACCGGCAGTAGATGTGCACGGTGTGAGGTCTATCAAATATGGCGCATTTCTCAGCTTTTAAAAAAAACGCTATGCATCGCCAGGTGTTTCATCAGATTCGAGGAGTTACCTCCTTTGCACAGTATCACCTTAAAGCACTTGTTGCAGGCTGCTGAGTTTGCATCTTTTGCTGTTAAGTACAGCCAGACTTTTGACTGCTTCGCCTTGGGCATTTTTAATCTGTAGCTCTGCATAAAAGAACGTACGTACCTGGGCCCGCCTACTATCCTTGGAAAGGTAAAATGATTGGCTAGAATCCAAAGTGTATGACACCTCAGGAAAAAAAAAAGCACCAAAATAAAGCACCGAAATGTGCGCTGCTTTTCGGTCTGGTTACTACCGTTGATGTCAGAACCGGTGCCATCATGGCACCGGATACCGGTGCCCATCCCTAATGGTAAGTGATAGTGGGGCTGTGCATCCTTCAGGAAATCCATTTTGAATTGTAGCTCCATGAGTGCACTGAAGATGCCAAAAGATTGTAAAGCAAAGAGTAACCAGATTTGATGTTTTTATACTGGGGGAAGGTCTCACAGTGACGCACATTTCATCCTTTGCCTCTATGATCTCCAACATGAGCACAAACATGAAGGCTTGACTGTTGTTTCAGTGATCAATCATAGAGATATTTTGGTATGAAAACAATGATTTTAATAGAACTCTTTTGTGCTCTCTCAGGGTTTCTTCAGGCGTAGTCAGCAGAGTAACGCCACCTACTCGTGTCCTCGCCAGAAAAACTGTCTGATCGACCGAACGAGCCGAAACCGCTGCCAGCACTGCCGTCTGCAGAAATGTCTCGCTGTGGGCATGTCCCGAGACGGTAAGGCAAACACATGCACAGCAGATCTACACGTTACGAACATATCGAACCCACCTCTATGTCCAGAATAACCCTGAAGTACAACAACTGTGTGCTGTATGTGTATGTTAACCCTAACCCTGACTCTGATCCAGTTAATTCATAAAATGTAAATGAAAAATATATATTTGATATAGTGATGCAATGATAACAAATTTTTCAAATCTATACTATACCGATACTTGGATCTGAGTACTTACCAATACTTCTACTACACACACACACACAAAAATGCAATGAATTGGAAGACAGTTTTATTTTATTCTCTAAAATAATAATAAAAATGACCACAAAAATAAAGTTTCAAGTGAAAAATAAGCACTTCTGTTAAATTATTGAATTACAAGTGTCCACATTGTAATTCAACAAAATATCAGTGAACTATTTGGCTCTGTCTCCAGCTTTCAGAATAATAAATAAACACTTCTGTTTGGAATAAAATCAATAAGTCGTTGCTTTTCCAAAACCTGAGTTAAAGTTGGCTGTTCTGGTCTTGCGTTAGCCTTAGCGAACTCGGTGCATGATGTGTCCTCAGATCTTTTATTAAACTGCTTGTATTGAACGATTCCCTCCCCTGGACACCTTACCGGCCTTGCTTCTGTCATCTTCACATATTATAGGTAAGTCCACACGGCTGACCTTTTGTTTAGCATAGCTACAGCAGCCTCCAGTTTTCTTTTTTTTATCTGGACCCGCCAGCCTCACTCGCCTAACCCTGCTCTTGTTTAGCACGACATGTCCCCCCAGCGGCCAATCTAAAAAATTGCAACAGAAATGACAAGCCACCCTCTGACTCATGAAATAAGTTGGCATCGGTTAACTTTACAAGTATGAGTACACACACATTATACCGTACCGGCCTGATACCCGATACCAATATTGGTATCAGTGCATCCCTATTTTGATATCATATAGATTTTTTATGTTGTTATTACATGAAAAAACTTTTGTTTTAGACTAGAAAAGCACTACATATGAACCAGTGTAGGATATGATATAGTTTCAGTGTCTGTGTAATTTCTTTCTGTTTTCTACAATGAGATGTTCTGTAATGTTGGACTCATGTCTGCAGCATAAAGGTGTAGATTTGCAGACGGCTGTTCGATCAAAGATGCCACTCCCCTAACTTCAATATTTAGGTGAATGAGAAATTTCAAACAATCCCATCTAGAATATTACTCAAGGCTGACACTATCCACAGTTAACATGGGCGTCTGTTGGGACTGACTTGCTCTCACGAGGTCTCTGCTGGATTGTAACGGGTGAAGTGTATGAAATCCTACGTTTCTGTCAGCTTGGTGATCTAGTATGAAGGCAGATAAGGAGGCTAATCAATGTCAGCTCTACTTGAACACTGGTGGTGAGTCTTGTTAAGCGAATGAGTGCTCCGCCTCTGAAACCATAACGGCTAGCTTTCACTTTGGCTGAACTGTCACAGAAATCAGCATGTTTTTGTTTCATTGTTCCCAGGTCTTCATTCTCTGTCAGGTGGCTAACTGAAATCCTTTCCTTCTCTCCTCAGCTGTAAAGTTTGGTCGCATGTCTAAAAAGCAGCGGGACAGTTTGTACGCGGAGGTGCAGAAGCACCGCCTCAAGCAGCAGCAGCAACAAGGTCACCACCTCTTGTCCCATCCCAGCCTCGGCAGCCCGAGTCCAGTCGAGTCCGAGTCGCTGTCCTCTCACTACACCCTGTCCTCCACCGGCCTCACAGAGCTACCTGATGAGGGGGGACATTACGTGGAACAGAACTCGCCTGAAGGCGGATCTTTGTCATCTAAGGTTTGTTGTCTCTATTTTCAGGACAGTTTATAAACTCAACAATATTTCCTGTGTTTTCTACGTCAATCTTTTCCTCCACAAACAGGGAGACTCTGCAGGAGGAGGGGAAGGAGGTGGTGGGGGGTTCTACTTGGATATCCAGCCGTCTCCGGATCAATCCGGACTTGATATTAATGGCATCAAACCGGAGCCCCTGTGCGACTATGGATCCAGTAACGGCTTTTTTCCATATTGCTCCTTCAGCAACAGAGACGTGCCACCCACGGTGCCCATGGCTGAGCTCGGTGAGTGGAGGGCTCAGGAGAGTGAGATGTTTGTGCACATTTTACTGGAGTTTGTCTGTAACCTGCCTCTTTAGCTCCTTTCAGACCTGCTTCCTTTACTTAAACTTGTCTGGCTTTTCCATTAAAGTCATCGATGTGGCTCAGTAGGCACCTATCGAAGGATGGATGGGGTAATCGTCAACAAACATGCTTTACATAAATACAATCAAACCATAATTTCTTCCTTTTTTTAGGTCAGCTGTCAGTCAGTTTGTGTTCCTCCAGATTAAAATAATTAAAAACACTGAAACTAACGTAAAAATAAACATTTAGAGAACAAATTCTAACAAACTCTGTACCTGAAAAATATTGTCAATTGTCTGTTACGTATAGCAAAAAAACAGGAGGCAACACACCAAGGAAGGAGCACAGGACTTGTATCGATGGCTTTTTCATGAGATAGAGCTGGAAAGGTTGTGCAGCAGGTTGGGATGATTAAGCAAGGAGATGGAAATGTACCAAAGAGTCAAGAGGGAGTGTTGAGAAGATGAACGGAGCTGATGGAAGACGGTGGAGGATGGATGGAGGGCAGTTAGTGAATCAGGAAGTGTAGGTGGAAGAAAGAAGAAGAATGAAGTGGAAAGGCAGTTGAACCAGGTGACGTATAGGGGTGGGCTTTAATAATCGATTCATCGATTAAAATCGATTCTGGCTTGGATAACGTGAAATCGATTCATTAAAATCCTGAATTGATTTTTTAATATAAATGTATTTTGCCCGAAATTCCAGAATCTCAGGTGAAACGTCACAAAATTTTGACAACCACCAAACAGCTAAAACAGTAAATGAGAGCAGGTACACGGATTCTGCACAAAGACGTGAACACAAAGCGCGGACTCGCGGATCAGAATCAGTGAGATGTCGCCTTTCTCACCCGACGGCATGGACACGGTCGGGGCTGAAAGCCGACAGCTGGCTGATTCTGATGTTTCGGCGGGTCCGCGCTTTGTGTTCACGCCCTTTATGCGCTGATTCTGAAGCTGTTAGTTTTATCTCCCAATATTGACCAAATATTGAAGAGCCAAACTGCGCTTCACATAAACATCGTCATGAATTTTGCTGTTTTGCTTCCACCACACTTCATGCACAGCTCTCTCTCTCTCTCTCTCTCTATCCCCGAAATCTGTTTTCTGCATTATTCGCTTGCTTGTTACGCACAAGACTACCCTTATTTACCCTCATTTTATGTTTTTTTTCCTTTTACTTACTTACGAAAAGAAAACCTAATTTCTGCCTTTCAATAGGCTTCTGAACAAATTTAAACTTTTTAAAATGATGCAAAATGCAAAACGCTCAGCAGTGACTCTAATGAAACCGCTGTAACTTCAGAGGTAATGTTCATATGTTGATTAATGGTTTTCTTTCGTTTTTGATGTACTGTGGAATATTGTTATAAAATCCCAGGCCAGGAAAATCACCTTCATGTTTTTCTGTGTTTTATCTTCAGCTACTTTGACACAATGGCATCTGCTGTGACGCTCACACCTTTGATAAAGTCTGGAAAGTGTCAGCTTCCTTTTTATAGATACAAAAATATGTAAATGGAAAAATTTCCCAGATTCGAATCGATTCAGGACCTTGTGAATCGAATCGATTCTAGAAATCAGTGACGATACCCAGCGGACCTCAAAGATGTGGGAGGAGTTGTTGAAGCTAAATCAAATCTCTTCACCCCCTTTTAACCATGTTTGCTTTGCTGATGGAGAAGGTTAGGAGTTGCACTTTGTGGATCTAGAGGAAGTGTGTTACTGTATGAGGAGGTCTACGTGTGGTAGACTGGTGCATGACATGTATGATTTTTACCAATATCAAAACCCACTTTATCAGACGAAGGGCACACCTGAAAAGAAGTGGAGAGGAGTTATTTGCATTGTTTTAATCCTACACAGCTGCTCAGCAGCTGGAGATTCAGTTTCATGTTTATTTCCATTACGGCCTCTCAACATGAATTTAAAAAAAAAAGTCCTCCACCTCTGACTGTGCAGTGCTGAGAACAAGACAAAATAAATACAGTAATAAAAAGACTCATCATTTGGTCGAATGTTGTCGGCAGCTGCACAAAGATGAGGAAATATCTTGAAATACGTGAAGCAAAAAGAAAAGAAGGGGAGAGATGGAACGAGA